>NC_061099.1:13223063-13414902 GCF_015104395.2 Macrobrachium nipponense
CCGATCTGACGCCCCTCTCCACAACACAAGGGGCACTACACTTCACAACACTGGTTGGAGAGCGAGCACTTTAGTCTAAGATTACTTGATGTAATCCTTTAGCAGACACTTATTCTAGGCTCGTAAGCCATACCACAGGGTTAGGCAAAATAAAATCTACAGAGGTTAGAAGGTTCATTATTTCTAACTTCTGTTTACTGTGGAGAAAACTCCTGATTCTACACGCTCTAAAATGCGTAATTGAATCCTCCTTCTTCCGTAATCAGTCACACATTACACTAATTACCTTATGCAAAGAAACATGTAAACGTCATATATACTAAGCGAGTGTCTACCGAAAGTTACGGTAGCCTCACCTTACCATGCAGACAACAAAGTCTGAAACTAGGCTAACTAGCTTCAGACATCAAATGCAATGAAAAAATTTACGATAGCGTATGCCTAGCCACAAATCCAAGTTAATAATCGAAAGAATAATTAGGATACTTAAGTGGCTAATGAAGTTTCAAAATCCTAGGCGGAGGTCTGTAAACAGTTTGTTTACCGACCGGCGACAGAAAAAAATATGATAGAAAATGGGAATAGTTCCTGATATCCGCCTCCCAGCGGCGGGAATGGGTACTACCACCTGGCCGCCCACTGCGTGTGCCGCGAATTTTTAAATTCTGTCGGACTTCAGAAAATACAGCTATATATATATCTGTCAGGTAAGTTTCATGAACAAAATAGCGGGGCAGAGCGATGACGAACAACGTCCTGTCACACCACGGCCGAAAGCAAAAGTGATTCTTCACCGCCGGCGCGCGCGGTCGCGCGCACGACCGGACAGCAGTTAACTACCGTTCTCCCCTTGTTCGAAGCTTACGACCGTCCCAGCTGCCGCTAGTTACCTTCCTATTGTTAAAGGACCGAGGGTTTGTATTACGTATCGGAACAAATGAACTCTAATCTTGAAAACTAAGCGCGCTGTGATTTTTTGAAAAAAATATTTTTTCCGCTTACGCGCTCACTCTCAAACCCCTCCGGCATACGGGAGTCATTTTTTTATTTACCGCTCCGGCGTTTAAGGGTTAATAACTCGCTAAAACGAGAAAATATCTTGGATGGTGCTTCTGGCGCGGCAGGCGCTTCTGCGCAATTTGCGCCAGGCTGGCGCTTCCTTCTAGTTCTTTTTAGGTTATGTGCCATAACATCTATGCCTTTATGGTACCCGACATCCTTCACATGTTAATTCCGTTCTTAGTGGGAAAAAACTTTTATATACGTAGTATAGTCCATTCAGGGAAACAACTTCTGCCACTAAGAGAATGTTTCCCATCCGACTCGCCCAAACTTCTCTTGAGCAATATGAAATTTTCATTATTAAAATGAAGTTTTATTGTATACTTACCGAACAATTATAGAGCCGTGATTTTCCCACGAGCGGCAGGATACTAAATTCAAATTTAGCGCGTCGGCCGTCGCTCCAACACTGGTGGTGATGACGTCATCTCCCTCCACTCGCGGGAGAACCAGGTACAACTGCCCAGGTGAATCCAATTCTTTCTGCCCGTCCGTCCACCTAAGGGGAGGAGGGTGGGTATTAATCATAATTGTTCGTAAGTATACAATAAAACTTCATTTTAATAATGAAAATTTCATTTTTATTGTAGTGTCTTACCGAACAATTATAGAGCTGATTACACATTTATGGGAAGGTGGGATTCAGTGGACCACTAGTATTTTTAAATGGTTACATTTATTGCAATACCAGTAAACACTCAAGGTGTCTGTTGTACCTTACCTTGTAAGAGAGCTACAGCAGACTGTTACTGCCTCTGGTCGGTGCTCTTCTTACTATTGTAGAGGAATTGGATTTGCCCAAAGTTAGCCTCTACAGGAGTGGAATCCTTTCCGTAGTTCAAGCGAGTCAAGGCTGAATGACGGAGGATAGTAACAACAAAGATTGCCCTTGCCCTGGGCTAAGACCAGAAATTCAATCATACAAAACATTTGTCACCAACACCAGATTTACAAAAACATATATACCCAACCATTGTAAAATCTGACCTAACAGACTGGTGAGTATCCAGGTACTCAGTACCCCCAGCTTCCCTTGAACTCGACACCTATTCAAGGTGAAAAGTTATTGCATAGAGGTGACGACCCCTGTGCCGTTTCTCCCAACACCATGCCAGAAACCGCCACCGGACCTAACGTTTTACAATTCTCGAAAACCGTTTCTATCTCTTTGAGATAATGACTCGCAAAAACCGAATTCGATCTCCAGAACGTGCTCTGAAGAATCGAAGCTAAAGATAAATTCTTTCTGAATGC
Organism: Macrobrachium nipponense; assembly: GCF_015104395.2. Lineage (NCBI taxonomy): Eukaryota > Metazoa > Arthropoda > Malacostraca > Decapoda > Palaemonidae > Macrobrachium > Macrobrachium nipponense. The sequence goes on from NC_061099.1 coordinate 13,225,380, forward strand.
TAAAGAAGTTGCCACTGCTCTAACCTCGTGAGCTTTAACTCTCAGAACGGAAAGATTGTCGTTCTCGGACTGCGAGTGAGCTTCCCTGATAAGCTCTCTAATAAAGAACGATATAGCATTCTTAGAAAGAGGACGAGAGGATTTTGAACCGAGGTCCAGAGCTTAGAAGATTGTCCTCTGATACTCTTAGTGGCAAAACGATACTGCTTAATAGCCCTGACTGGGGACATAAGAGCCTTTCTTCCTCCTCATGTCCAACCAAATCAGATAAGTTCCTTACCACAAAACTCCTCGGCCAAGGATTAGAAGGATTCTCATTTTTGGCTAGAAAGGTCAAAGATACCGAAAATACAGCATTGCCTTGAGAGAAACCGACTCTTTTGTCTATATCGTGCAATTCGCTGACACGCTTTTAGCAGAATGGCTAGTGCAATAAGAAAGAGTGCCTTCTTAGTCAGGTTCCTGAGTGAAGCCCGACTTCAAAGGCTCAAACGGTGGCCCCATGAGGAACTTAAGCCCACCACATCTAAGTTCCAAGCCACTGTATCTTGCGGGAGCTTAGTGGTTTCGAAAGACCTAATGAGGTCCGACAGATCTGAATTGGAGGAAATATCCAAACCTCGATGTCGAAAAACCGAAGAGAGCATGGCTCTATATCCTCTGATCGTCGAAGGAGCCAGTCTTAGTTCGTTACTAAGAAATAGAAGAAACTCTGCTATTTCTGTTAAAGAGGTCGCAGAAGTAGAGACTTTAGCACTTCTACACCACTCTCTGAAGATTCTCCACTTCCTTGATAGAGTTTGTTAGAAGACTCTCTCCTACACGAGCGATAGCTTCTGCAGCTCTTCTTGAAAATCCTTTCGCTCGTGACAAGATTCCGGACAGTCTGACCCTGTCAGAGCTAGAGCGGACAAGTTTTGGTGGAACCTCTTGAAGTGAGGTTGTTTGAGAAGCCACTTCTCTGGAGGAAGAAGTCTGGGGAAGTCTACTAACAACTGGAGAAGGTCCGGGAACCACTCTTTCCTGGGCCAAAAGGGAGCGATTAACGTTAGCGTTACATTGCTGTGCGACATGAACTTGTTCAGCACCTCTCTTATTAGACCGAACGGAGGGAATGCATAAGCTTCCAGACCCGACCAATCCAACAGCATTGCGTCCACCGACCAAGCTAGAGGATCTGGGACTGGAGAACAAAAGAGAGGAAGGACGGTTGTTCCTCGATTGTTCCCCCCCCGCGAACAGGTCTATTGACGGTCGTTCCCCAAAGGACGCCAAAGTTTCTGACAAATCTTGTTGTCCAAAGTCCACTCCCAGAGGTAACACTTGTTGTTGACGACTTAACTCGTCCGCCAGGACGTTCATCTTTCCCGGAACAAATCTCGGGACTAGCTGAACCTTCGCTTCGTTGACCACAGGAGGAGATCCTTGGCTACTTCGTACAGAGAGAAAGACTGAGTCCCCCCTAGGTTTGTTTCCGCACGTACGAGAGAGCCCGTGGAGTTGTCGGAATGCACTGCCACTACTCGGCCTTCTACTAAGCTCCGAAACTGTCTGAGCCCTAAGGAAAATTGCTAACAGTTCCTTTTACATTTATGTGGAACTTCTTCTCCTTCTCCGACCAAGCTCCTGAAGTCCGTTGATTTCCCAGTAGGGCTCCCCAACAACCTGTGTCCGATGCGTCGGAAAAGAACTGTAGGTTCTTGGGAGGATGGGTCGTAAATCTAAAAACCCGTTCTTCAACCTTGCTCGAGGGGGGGGGAGGGGGGGGGGGAAGCCACCATCCCCCCCTTACGGTCCTCTTTTCTATTTGATCTGTGACAGGAAAGGTAATCGAGTCTGGTTGTGTCTTCCTGCACCCAAGAGGCTCTCAGGAAAAACTGCAGAGGTCTCAAGTGCAGTCTTCCCAAACGTCACAAATTTCTCCACTGACGTCAATTTGCCCAGGAGCCTCATCCACTGATTGGCAGAACTTACCTTTTTGTCCAAGAACTCCTGAACTGTCTCCAGACAGCCTTGAACCCTCTTCGGGGACAGAAAAGCCCGAAAAACTTGAGCATTCAGAATCATCACCCAAATAAAGGATGCTCTGAGATGGAACCAACTGGGACTTCTGTTTGTTGACCAGAATTCCTAACTTTCTGCAAGATCCAGAGTTGTTCCAAGGTCCTTTCATGCACCGACTCTCTGATTCCGACCGGAGAAGCCAATCGTCCAGATAGAGGGAGATTCTTACTCCTAATATGTAGCCAGCTTCCTATCGGGGATAGAACCCTGGTGAAAACTTGAGGAGCGGTCGCTAGTCCGAAGCAAAGCGCCCCGAAATTGAAACACCTTGCCTTCGAACATGAACCTCAGGTACTTCCGAGATTCGCGGATGTATCGAATGTGAAAATAAGCGTCTTGCATGTCCAGAGAGACCATCCAATCCCCCTGTCTGATGGACTCCAGAACCGACCGAGTGGTCTCCATATGAAACTTTTGTTTTCTGGACATGCAAGTTCAGGGCGCTCACATCCAAACCAGGCCTCCAGCCCCCTGATGACTTGGAACTACAAAAGGCGATTGTAAAAGCCTGGAGGAAAATCCCCTTCTATCTGTTCTATCGCTTCTTTGAGAACAAGCGCTTCCACTTCTGCGGCTAGCGCCAGAAATTTGTCTGAGCCCGGAGAGTATGCTGAATGGAATTGGCACAGGTGAGAGCGAGGGAGGTGAAACGAGAGGAATACGATAGCCGAACTTGAGTACTTGCACTACCCAGGCTTCTGCTCTCTGTTTTCCCATTCCTCCCAAAACAGAGCCAGCCTGGCTCCCACTGGTGCATGAAGAACCGAGCTTTCATTTGGAAGGTTTGTTAACCTTGGCCGAGGCCTTAGACTGAGGTCGCAAATTCGATTTCGGCCGAAAGAAGCGCTTGGGTTTTTCTCCCTCGAAAAGGCGCGCTTGGGCCAGAGGAGAAACCGAAGGACAGTCTCCACAGGAGCTTTAGGTCTCTTAGTTAGACTGTGCCAGTAATCCGAAGTAGATTTCTTATCTAGCGCAGACGAAATTGACAACACTACATCGTCTGGAAAGAGGTTATCTTTCACAAAAAAGGAGCAAACAAGAGAGCAGACTTCTGTTGGGACGTAACCCTTTTAGAAGCAAAGGAGCACCAAAGTTGCCTTTTCTTAAGGGTACCAAAGGCGGATGAGCGAAAGCTAACTCATCACATCCATCTCTAATGGATTGTCCGCAAACAGGACAGAAAAAAAACACCAATCCAACCTCCTCCGCTAACTCCTGGGAAAGAGAAGGACAGTCTTCGATCTTGGCCGCTAAAGCGCCAATAGTCCAATCAAGGAAGCTAAAGACTTCCAAAGTTTAAATTGATTCTTTACAACGTGGTCCAACGGTCAGGGCGGCTGTAAAGAAAACTTTCGCTGCGGCTAAAGCAGATCTTCTAGAGGAGTCGATTTAAACTGGAGAAGTCTCCCTGGGAGGTGAGGCAGAAAACTCCCAGAGAAGGAGCTTCCCCAGTTACATAAAACCTATACCTCTTACGAAGCAACTTAGAGGGAGGGTAAGCAAAAAGAGCCTTCCCTAAGTCTCTTTTCATAGACATCCATTTCTCCGTCTCTTTCAACGAATGTCTAACCGCTTTAGATAGAACAAAGTTTGGGAGGAGAGGGTCTGAAGTTTTCCTCCTCATCAAAAAAGTCGAAGTTGGGGAGCGCGGAGCCGCTTTCTCAAAATAATCTGGATAAGATACCAGAAGAAATCTAAGGAGACGTGAATAACACGAGAGGTGATGTGAATCCTCCTCCTCACTTCTTCTTCATTCTCCGATACCGCGAAGAAGTAGACGGAAACTACAACCGGATTCTGAAGGTTTCGAACCACCCTGGGACTCATTCATCCAGTTGGTTAACATCTCTAACTGCTTGCGCAAAGGCGCCAGAGACGAATCAAAAACAGTTAACGAAGGCTTGGAAGAGCCTAAATGTCAGCAGGAGGCGGAAAAACTACTTGCGCCTCGCTCGGAGCCGCCGAAATTCGAGGCGAAACAGGCGCATCAGGCGTAACAGACGAAAAAGCGCCTAAAGAAACACCCTTAGAACTGCTAGCTACAGCGCTAAAACCACAATCTCTACTAGTAGATGGAGCCGAAAAAGGCACAGATTGAGGCGACGAACGAGCCGCTAACGGCCGTGCGGCGCAACCCTACTCTCAGGCTCCTTATACCGCTTGACTGGAGGAGGCGAACAGAATCGGCGCCTGAAACGCCTCTTTTAAGGGACGCGAAAACGGGCGAATCTCGCCAAGAGCGACCGCGCCGAACCGGAAGACGAATCGCTTGAATCATTCGAAAGGCGTCTGACGCAACACCTTTCCAACGCTTAACCGAGCCCTGTTGAGGCGCAACAGGCTCAACAAGAGAGGGGCCGCCCTGTCTGTGGGCAAATCCCGATCGACTAACCCTTGGACTTTCCGTATGTCTTCTCCCCGGTGCGGGGGAGCTGGGACAGTGACCTTTGTCTAGGAGACGTGTCAGGACAGACAGACGCACCCTCAACTACACTCTTACCTGAGGGCCGCTTTCTCCAAAAACGTCTTAACTGAATTACCAAGTTGCAAAACCGTATTCGCTACAGTACCGAAAATTTCTGATCTAACCCTCGATTCAGACTGGGACAATGGTCTGTCGGAAGGGGAAACAAAAAAACTACACGGGAAGCCGGAGAAGTGGGATTAGTAGGAGGAATAGGAGGTGTAGTTAAAGGAGACATAACAATTTGAGGAGAAACAGAAGGAACAGATGCATCGCAAGACGAAGCAGAGCTAAGTCTACTTTCCCTAAGCGCTGCTTTTCTAATTCTGTCTTTAGCTAATTTCTCCGAGTATGAACTAAAAAAACTTCCATTGAGAATCAGTCCAATCACTACACTACGTTACATGTTCGATCTGCTGAACAAACCTGTCCCCTTACACTTAACACATTTAGTGTGAGAATCATATTCTAACTTGGATAATCTAGTTTTACATCCTGAGATGCAAAACCTAACTCCCGACGGACTAGAATCCGACATGGCAACGCCTAAATAAAAAGCAAAATAACAACAACGCCAAAAAAGAGTACTTCACCAATTCCGAAGATCAATTCCACCAGAAAAAAAAGCGAAGCAAAGTCATCCAACCCGCACCGACCCACCGATGTTCAACCGGACGCCGGCAGGAAAACGAATTGGATTCACCTGGGCAGTTGTACCTGGTTCTCCCGCGAGTGGAGGGAGATGACGTCATCACCACATTGTTGGCGACGCCGACGCGCTAAATTTGAATTTAGTATCCTGCCGCTCGTGGAAATCACGGCTCTATAATTGTTCGGTAAGACACTACAATAAAAATCCGAATTTAAAAAGGTTGTGTGCGTTTCTCGAAAGGATGAGAATTATATATCACGCGCTGCCGTATTAGAATCCTTTATAATCTGTCACATTGTGGTAAACAGCATTAATCTAGGAAACCTTTGTAAGGATACTAGGAATTCTGTAGTTAACCTCGGTATGTGCATAAGACTTGACCATACCGTAGTCTTAAAGTGAATTCTCTACTACATTCATCTTCTCCAACTAAGCATGTACTCTAATAAGCCATGCTTTCGTAAGCATGAGAGCATTATACAATATAGAGTTCCGCTGCGTTAGAATCTTTTAAAAATGTTACCTACGGTAAACAGCATTGAAATGTTGTAATATCTTTCTTATTGAAAGCTTCTTAGCAAAAGGCAGACAATATTTTTATTTATGTTTGCTTAACTATCCCCTCAATCAGAGGCTAAACCACGATTGTAGGGGAGAGACACGGTATTCATTCCATCCCGCAGGAGAGGAGACATGTTACCGACCACTCATGACCGACGACTACATGATACTGCGCAGTGCGTTGGTGTCTAAGCGATAGCAGTCTCGTTAGCCGACTGGCCTTACTCTTCCAGAGTTGCAGCTACTCCATTTAATAAAGGAATCTTATAAAATTATTATCGAACTTCAGGAAGTTCTTATAATGCGAAACAAGACTTCGATAAATCTAGAAGCTAAGTAGGTGTTGTCTTAACAATCTTTAAGCGTAGTCCCTTCCTAGGAAATTCCTGGAAGGATACTGGTAACTGAGTTGCTCAGCAAAGAAGTAACTACGGTATGTGCTTATGATTTGCCGTATCGTATTCTTCCCACACAGCAAGATACTCTACTACCTTCTTTCCCTGCCGAGGCAGATAGAGAAATGGATTCTGGTGCCCTGGATCCTTGCACCTAGCGCCTGGAATGTTCCTGCGCGCCTGGAATGTTCCGCACGCTAGAAAGGAGACTCGCTCCTGGAACGTTTCCGCTTGCGTGGAAGGTCCCGTGCGCCCTGACAGTTCCGAGCGCCTACTAGACCCCTTTTAGAAAGAGCCTCTTGCCCGGAAACGTTCAATGGAAGGATCGTTCTGATTGCCACTCTACTGTAAGGCTCCTTGCTCTAGCCGTCTGTTTTTCTGGCGCAATTTGCGCCAGGCTGGCGCTTCGTCTCTTTGAAGCGCCTTGCGCCAAGAAAAATTTTCTAGAACGCGGCTCGCGTTTGGTTGTAGGAACGCGGCTCGCGCTAGTCTGTTAGCTGGAACGCGCCTCGCTGCTGGCTATAGGACGTAGCTCACGCTAGCTTGCTGGAACGCGGCTTCCTGGCAGCGGCTGGCCTCAGTGTTCTCCTTAGTTTTTCAGAGAAACGCGCTAGATCATCGCTCCAAACATACATTTTTCTTCGTCTTTTCGGATGTAAGATGAAGAGACGCACTTTTTTAGGATGCCTTATCAATGGCTATCCTTGGCAGTCTGGGACGTTCTACAGAACCTGCCGAGGGGACGCCTGACCGGTGGGGGTTCTCCCTAACCTTCCTGCGGCTGTCGACTTTCCTCCTCCACTGGGTCTGGGAGTTTGGAAGAGGTCTAGGCCTGGAAGCGCTACGGAGCCGATCAGACGCACCTCCACTGCCACTGGGAACACTATATTCACTTCTTACCTTTTTAGAGCTCGCCTTTTGAGCTCCATCCATTTATCTTCAAATTTGCACATATGAATTTGTAGATTCTGTGGAGTAAGAAGGTGATGAGGATGCAACAACTACTAGAATTGTCAATACTCTAACTGCTCGTTAGTACGAGAGCTCTTAAAGCTTCTAAAGGAAGCGTATCTAGTTATATGCTTTCTGACTTCCTAAAGTAGGAAGAAGTTAGATCTTATATTTCCTTCATCAAGTTCTAACACTTATACACGTATTAGTGAAAAAAATATCAATATTTCCCTTATTGCAAAATATAAGTGTCTACCGAAAAATTCGGTAGTTTCACGTAATATATTTTTCGAAATTTCGAAGCCAAATTCATTAAAAAATTAATAAAAGCGTATGCCAAACCAAAGACCCAGTACTTCCCTGCAAAAGACAGCCCAGAAGGTCGATGGCGATGAAAAAACGAAAATCAAGTCAGGAGGTAGCAACAACGTATGTTGACACTACCGCGACAGAGAAAATCTGGTTCTAGAACGGTAATCGTTCCTATTCCTGCCACCCAGCGGCAGGGGCGGTAGATCACCTGACCTACCTGCAGCGTGTGCCGCGAAATTCGAATTTCTGTCGGGGACGACGGAGTCTATAGCTAAGTATATATCTGCTGGGTAAGTTCCATGTACAAAATGCACTTTTTGTGATAAAACTATTAAAAAAAACAAGCATGAAAATTTTTAGTAGGTTTTTCTTGAGTTTTAACTAACAAAATAGGCTGTTTTTAGCATTTTTTATAGGGGTTCCAAACATTTTGCGGGTGCTAACTATTCACCAGGGGGGTCTGGTACGCATCCCCCCGGCGCGGAAATACGGGGGGACCACTGTATTCATAAAAAAATCGGGGCCGCTGTAACAGCACTATTCGGATCATGGTGCTGTAACTTGCCTGCGCTATAAATTTTTCTTATGATTTTTGGGTTACGGCAATTTCCAACTTATGGAAGGCCGCTGGAATGAAACCCCCAGGATTGCTCTTACTTCGGTTCATGAAAAGACTACCCACTACTAATAGCGGATTAAGGGCTTTACTGTTCCCAAACACGCCTCTGCATACTTAAGGTAGCGAGCGGGTAAAAACCAAATTGCACTTCCACTGTGCCACATCAATTCTATCCTGAAGCGACAAATTGACATAACACTAAATGAAGTTACAACTGCCGCTCATATTATGAATGTTTGTCTTCAACAAAGGTAGGAGATATGGAGCTAGTTCTTATGCACAAGCCTAATCAAATATGTCACAGAAGGCCTTATGTTCTTTGACAAAGACGTTCTAGGTTTCTAACAACACAAAAGAAAAGGTTATCTTTGCCTCTTCCAAGCTTACCCTTCAACAAATACATCCTAGTTTTTCTAAACCATCAAAACAAAAAGTTAACTTTGCCTCCTCCAGGCTTAACCATTGGCAAAGACAGCTGAGTTTTCAAAACCACAAAATAGAAGATTAATTTTACCTCTTGGCAACATCTAGGTTTCCTAAAACCACGAAACAAAAGGTTAACTTTGCTTCTTCCAGGGTTAACCTTTGACAAAGATGTTTGAGGTTTCTAAAAGGATAACTACCTCTTCCAGGTTTAATTGCCCCAGCAGGACAGAGAAGCGTTTCCTCTTCTTCTCCACTAAGGAGGTTACATTGGAATTCTTACAGTTCTCTGTAAAACACAGCCTTAACATCAACCTCAGCTCTAAGACAAAAAGATAAAATAGCATTCCCTTTACCAGAGCTTAAAGAAGGGTGCGTGCAATAAGTTTACTGCATCTAAACTCCATAGAGACACTGATATAGAGATGAAGGGGCTTCAATCTCAACACCTTACGGTGCTGATCCTTAGCAAGATCTAAAAGCACATGATGCAATACCGAGGAAAGTATGGAACAATAACTTTGAAAGTAGACAGCAAAAAAGGCTAACTATCTCCACACAAGCTGAAAAAATATTGATGTCTACTAGTTCCAGGTGCTGAAAACTCCTCTAGAATGGCGCCCTCAGCAATACACAGACTGCTGCTTCTGACACAAGGCCACTATTGTTTTCCACTTGATTAAGGATAGATCCTATAATAACTTGAAAATCCCCTTATTGGGCAGGGACATTCTAGCATCTTCATGTGGTTAAGGAGATGCATAAGTTAGTGGAAGTGCATGGAATTGTATTGTCAAATTGATATCTTCTTAATGGCAGAATGGGACACACCTACCGAGAGCACTAGAAATTCTGAAAATCATTTGCTCTGAGGCTATAAGGACTCTACAGGAGACACTAAGCAATTCTTGAACTTGAAATTGCTCAATTTTACTTAGAGATACAAGGGGCAGCATATGAGTCTGAATCAGGCCACATTAGAACATATCCACTGCTCCAGCCTGAGGGCCATCAAAGGAGTAGTAATCGTCTGGGTATTCCTGTTCATCTACATGCTAGTAAGTCTACATGAGGAGTTCCCACAGCAACTGCTGAACTTTCGGATGTAAAGGCCATCTGTAGGTAGTTTGTTCTTTCTGAATCCCCAATCACCAAAATACTGCCCTTCAATAGAATGAATAATCAAACCAATAGTGTTTTGTTAATTTCACTCAAATCAGCAAACTTCCCACAAAGTTTGCTTTGTGGGAAGCATCTCTGATGGTCTTTCCACTGCCCGGACATCTAGGTAGTTTTACCAAATGTAGTGCTGACCATTCTATGTTGTATCAAAGTGTAATGACATAGTTAAAACTCTGTTTTGTGCTTGACAACAAAGGGAAAACCAAAACCTAGATGTAGGCTTAAGAACAAAATGGCCAAATTTTAGTTACAAAGTCCCTCCTACAGATCCTGGCAACAATAATAGTTCTGGATTACAGGTGGCCCCCAGTTATCGGTAGGAGTTCCGTTCCTGGCCAGGCACCATAAAAGTGAAAATTGCCATTAACCAAAGCATGAAAGTCTAAGTAAAACATACTTACTGCCCGTTATGGCGCCGATAACGGCCATAAAACCAAAGCGCCATAGAGCAAAGCAGCCAATAACCGGGGACCACATGCACTTACAAATTATAAGAAAGTTAGTTGTAAGTCGCAATTTCTTAATACGAGACTGTACATTAAAATCACCAGAGAGATCATGTTCCTAATTAGCCCTTACCATATAGGAAGCTTCCTTCAGCCCTAAAATTATTCAAGAAGCAAGTGCCTGACCATCTTCGAGCCTGCACAATTTAAAAACTGGGTCAGGTGAAGCAACAGTTCCTTGGCCTTTAAAATACTGTTGACAGAGTTGGCCAACTTGAACTAGTAATTCAATACAAAAGATTCTTGCTCCTAAAAGTCGATACCATTCACCTATGGGGAACAAAATCCTTGACAACACTTATAAAGATGCTGTACACTAATCTAAATAGTGTATATAAGAGCAATACCTTCTTGTAAATACATCTTGAAGGAACTTGCATGACTGAGGAATACATTTCAGCATGTCTACCACATGTCTGACCGTTCTTAAAAAGGCACAAGAACCATGCTAGAAAACCAAAAGTATGGGGACAGACACTTCCTGCTATTCAGTTTCAAACTGTCCAGAATGAGTGCCTATTTCCAATTGCTTATGGAGCTAGGAAAGACAGGTAAAATCCCAGTGAATTACCCCCTGGTCCATTTCTTCTCTACAATACAACCTCCTACTAAAAAGAAGCTTTTGCTAATGATGACAAAGGAGCAGCTTTAAGCAGAAGCAGGCGATTAAACCAGTGGAGGACAACCAAAAAAAACTCAACTCTCCTTCACTGTCTCCACCATGTAAGGTACTGGTCTCACGTCTCTCCATGCATGACAGAAGGCTGCAACTGTCCAACTACCAGAACCTGAGGTCTGCACTTATTCCTGAAAGGTATAAAACAAGGCTGTACCAATAGATACTCCCTTATTGCCTTAACCTGAGCTGCATAAGCAAACAGAAGCAAAAGTGTTCTCACTTCTACCAATCCAAGTTAGTATAAGTATCAGGACACTAGCTTGCAGCATCAAGCTTCATGCCTAATTAATTGCCTCTGCAATCTATCTGCTTCCCTTCTTTTCCTATCTGATACTTTAAGCATAAGATCCTTAGGCCAATCCCCACATTCCTCACACTGTACAAACATTATGCTGAACTACCTCAAATTTAGGCATCCTTCTTACACAGTACAGGCAGTCCCCGGGTTACGAAGGAGGTTCCGTTCTTGAGACGCGTTGTAAGCTGAAAATCGTCGTAAGCCGGATCATCATTAAAAATCCCAAGAAAACATTTTTAATGCTTTGGGTGCATTAAAAATTATGTAAACTGCATTCTTCTTGCATTTATCATAAAAAACCTTCAAATACTGATTATTTTGCATTTATGGAGTCATATTTCTTCTGCCAGATCAGCGTTGTAAGCATCGTAACCCTGGAACATGCGTCGAAAACCTGGAAACAATTTCTGATAAACATACTAACTGAAAAGCGTTGTAACCTCAGAACGCTGTAAGCTGGGGACTGCCTGTAATCATTCCTACATAACCTGCTGTTAGTATACTTACATGCTTTTGGTGGAAGACATCCTTGGAAGATTAAAATTACAGTACTATGATAGGAGAAAACAGCCAAATTCACAAAATACCAACAATCGCCTACACCTAATGGCAGCAAGAAGAATTCTGACAAGAGCTAAAACATCAACAATTGCCTACACCTAATGGCAGAAGGAAAATTCTGACATGAGCTAAAACATTTCAAACACACCTGGTGGAGAAACAGGTGAACTAGACAGTCATCCAGGCAGCAATTAGATTTTTTTTTAATGCTGACTTAGCCTAATCGGCATGGAAATATAGCTAACTTTAACAGTAGGTAAGATTCATCTCAAATAAAGTGTCTCCTAAGTTAATCTCTCTGAGAGGTTAAATTTAAGGGCTAAAAATGTGGACTTGACAAACATTTTAGCACCACATCAAAGTTCCAAGGTACCACTGCCACCTCTTTCTGTCTTGTGGAGTCAAAAGATCTATTTAAATCTGACAAGTCCTGATTGGAGGATAAATCTACTCCCTTGTGACAAGACAGAACTTAACATTGTTCTATAACCCCTGAATGTTGAAGCATTTAGATCCCTATCTTCTTCAAATATAGCAGAAAATCTATGTCGGCTATAGATGCTTTCGAAGACAAACAATTTTTTCTGCTTCATGCTCGAAAGATAGACCACTTCGCTTGATACACTTTATCAGAGGAGTATCGTCTGCAATTGGCAATAGCTTGCAAACCTGGTCTTGAGAACCACTTCTTGTACAGGGGTTTCCAGATAGTAAGAAGCCGGTCAGGGCCAGGGAAGACAACCCCTGATGAAATCACCAAAAATAGGGTTGTTAGAACAGCAGTCTTTTGAGGTAGTTATCTTGGGAAATCTGCTGGGAGTTCTATCAGTTCTGGGAACCACTCCTTTGTCAGCCAAAATGGAGCTATACTAGAATCACAGACACATTCTGGTGGCTCTGGAATTTGTTTATCACTTGCCTGATCATACTCAGAGGTGGAATGGCATAGAGATGTAGAGATGTTTGTCCGACCAGTCCTCTAGCATGACATCTGTTGCCCCTGCTAACGGATCTGGGACAGGCAAGCAGAGGCAAATGGTTGCTTCTTGATGTGGCGAACAGATCCAAGACTGGTGTTCCCCATAACATCCTGAGATCCAGGCAAACTTGACAGTCTAGTATACTTCCTTCCTGAAGTATTTAAGTCCTAGGAGTACCACTTTCAATTCCTTGAAATTTATACAGTAGACCTCCCAATTCACAGGGATCAGTACCACAGAGCCTTGGAGCGACCTGAGGCCCCTGCACAAAGGTTGCCATAGACCCCCGCCTCTGCTCCATCCTCTTTCTGGAAAAATCAAATGAAGAGGAGATGAAGAAGCTTACTGGGAGACAGAAACAAGGATGAAGGGTTAGGCACAGAGTGAATCATCAGGGATGTGTAACCCTCAGACGGTGTCTTGGTGGCCTTCCTTCGATAACGTTTACTCCCCACAAACTTCACCCACTGCACATGAGTCCAAGCACAACACTCATCACACATTAATTTGGGTTGCAATTCTACCCTCTGCACGAGGTGCAGAGAGCATGAAGATCAACCTCAACACTAGAGTGCCAATTACTACTACACTTTTTCTCTCCCATCCCCCCAGACAAACACGCTTCAGAGGGGTGGGCTTAGAAGATTATATGGGTTTGCATGATGAAAACTCACATAAATCAACAGCAAACATACAATGATTACCAATTCATAAAAGTAAGGAACAATCTCACCATGAAAGAAGGAAAAAGAGCTAGCAAATGGTCAAACAGAGAGTGATGAGAGGGTGCATCTTTACGCAGTGATGGCCAAAAGCAAAGTGGAATGTATAAGCCGAGGTGGGAGAAGCTTCCCCCACCCCAGGCAGTAGTTTACCAAACTACCTTGTTGTACCATCTAGTGGCCATTTTTCCACTTCTCTGAAGGTATTCCTAATGTAAAGGACCGGTAGTTAATATACCATGTAAGAACAAATAGCGCTACTGTGAATTTTCAAAATTCTAGCTGCCAATGGATAGTGAAACTATAGCTATGTAGTAATTATACTTGATAAGCTGCATACATAAAATTAATTGTAAAGGGGACCTTAAACTGACAATAATTTTGTGGTGCAGGTTACTATATGTCAACATTTTCTACTCATTCTTAATCCTTTCCAACCCAAAAACCCCAGTTTCCAGTGCTAGGTCATCATTATTGTTAGATAGAGGGGGTTGTTGTTGGTTAACCAATCACTTCTATAGGAAAACAAAATTCAAATAAAAAAAAAAAAAGACAAAAACTGTATTCTGCCAGTTTTAGAATGAATGGTTAGAATTAGTTAAATATTTCCTCAAGAGATTTGATTGAATTGCACTTTCAGATCCCTTTTAAGTAACAAGGCAACCTATGTAAACAAATGAAGAATTATATTCCTGCAAAATATCTATAGAAGAAAGTCATGGATCATAAGTGTGTAATAGCCAATTCCACTACTATGTCTTCTTAAGATCTAAACCCAGAGTTTAACTGACCAATAGGTTAGGATACATGTTAGCCTATTCATACTAGTTACATTTAATTAAGAAAGCAATATGCTAGTTAATCTGCCGTTCGCAATAAACTTGGGGGATTTTTTACTTATGAAAATTTAAAACAGCTATGTGGGTGTTTCAATGGGTAACAGCCTATCTTGGCCTAGGATATGCAAACCTTTTACCATTAAATTTGGACAGGTCTACACTATCATCCAACTATGTTACCAGTTAATTGTTTATAAATCTGCTCTTAAGTCATCCCTCATTATTATAATACAGTAGCCTCATCCAGGCAAGCATTGTTGCCGAGAAAACTAAACCTAAGCAAATGTATGGAGTCATCCTCTCCTAAATGGGTGAAGGGGTTTTCGTCACCCTTATACCTCATAAAATGGCATTCTTGCACAATAAAAATAAGGTACCCTGATACCTGATAACAGATAAGACATCAGGCTACCATAGCCTCGTCATTACAAGGAAGCAAAATATCACAATTTTTGAAAGTAAACTGTTTTTCCTAATTATACAAACCTGAGGTCCTTTACAATAGGAATTACTTAAGGCAAAGCCTAGACATGGCCACTGAAATCTTAAAACAAGGCCATTCAGTGATTAACTACCGGTCCGGTCATTGGGAGTCTCTCCCGACCAAACGTTAACATTCCAATTTGCTTTAGGCCCACATAACTGATTGAGGGGTGGCATGAGGTGGGAAGTCAGTGTAAAGGACATAAAGTTTGTATAGTTAGGAAAAATGATATTGTAATGATACAATTAAGTTTGTTCATACTTACCTGGCAGATATATATATAGCTGTATTTTCCGAATCCGACAGAAATTTAAACACTTACGACACACGCAGTGGGAGTCAGGTGGTTAGTACCCATTCCCGCCGCTGGGAGGCGGGTATCAGGAATCATTCCCATTTTCTATTCATAATTTTTTATTTCCACTGTCTCCTGAGGGGAGGTGGGTGGGTACTTGATTATATATATCTGCCAGGTAAGTATGAACAAACTTAATTGTATCATTACAATATCATTTTGTTCATGAACTTACCTGTCAGATATATATATAGCTGAATCCCACCTTTGGTGGTGGGAGTAGACAGAATAGAAGATTTTAGGAAACATATATATGCAGATAATTGATATCTTGATTCCTTACCTGTTAGCATAGCTGACTTCGTGGTTACTGCCGCGTAAGTCTGCTTGTGCTACTAGAGTTGCCAGCGAGGTAGAGACCTATATAGCTGGTGCACTCCAGATGATCTGTCAACAGGGGCGAGACCACGACGTGACTAGACCATTGACCATACAATGAGGGCAACGAAGTAAAAACCAACCACCTGGCGTAGCCTACCAAAGTATCCCACATAGACTAAGCTAATGGAAGGGAGATCCGCCGCAGGCGGTCAACCCCACAACCATAACACAAGTTAAAAACTCCCCTAAACCATTAAAGGATAGGATGAGCGCTACCTCCTGCCCCCAAAACAGTGTCTGCAGCGACGTATGGTCCGAGCGAGTAACAATTTTCGTATGTTGCTTTCACCTCCCGCAGGTAGTGTGAAGCGAACACCGAATTGCTTCGCCAATAAGTGGCGCCCAAAATGTCTTTGATTGCCATATTTTTGTGAAAAGCCACCGAAGTAGCAATAGCCCCTCAACTCGTGGGCTTTCACTTTCAGAAGCTCCATGTCACTTTCACTACACTTTTCATGGGCTTCCTTAACCGTACTTCTTAAGAAGAACGCCAGTGCATTCTTCGACATCGGAAGATCTGGTTTTTTCACAGAGCACCACAAGTTCTCCGAAGAACCTCTGCATGCTCTGGTTCTCTGCAAATAAAACTTGAGAGCCCTGACAGGACACAGGACTCTCTCAGCTTCAGGTCCCACTAGCTCCGACAACCCCTTGATCTCGAACGTTCTCGGCCAAGGGTTGGAAGGGTTCTCGTTCTTTGCTAAGAACGTAGGACTTAAGGAACAAACTGCACTATGATCCTTGAACCCAATATGCTTGCTTATGACTTGAATTTCGCTAACCCTCTTCGCCGTCGCCAGAGCGGTTAGGAAAATGGTCTTCTTAGTAAGATTCCTAAGCGAGGCTAAATGGAGCGGTTCAAATTGACTCGACATAAGAAACTTCAGTACCACGTCTAAGTTCCACGATGGTACTTTAGGTTGGAGAACTTTCACAGTCTCAAATGATCTAATGAGATCATGAATGTCTCTATCATTCACTAAGTCGAGTCCTCTATGTCTGAAGACCACAGAAAGCACGCTTCTGTAGCCTTTAATCGTGGGAACGGCTAGTTTCGCTTCTTTCCTAAGGTGAAGAAGGAAATCTGCTATCTGGCTCACAGAGGTTGAGGTGGAGGAAATGCCCTTCCTTCTGCACCAACTTCTAAAGACAGCCCCACTTTGATTGGTAAACTGCGATTGAGGAGGGCCTCCTTGCGGTGGCGATCGCCGTTGCCACAGGTCTTGAAAAAACCCTCGCTCTGGCCAACTTCTTGATAGTCTGAACGCAGTCAGACTCAGAGCGGGGAGGTTTTTGTGGTACCTCTCGAAGTGGGGCTGTCTGAGTAGATCTTTCCTTAGGGCAGAGTCCTCGGAAAGTCTACTAGGAAGGACATCACCTCCGTGAACCAGTCGGCCGCTGGCCAGAAGGGGGCGATGAGGGTCATTCTCGCTCCTTCTGATGCAGCGAACTTCCTCATTACTTCCCCGAGGATTTTGAATGGGGGAAAAGCGTAAATATCTAGTCCCGACCAATTCCACAGTAGGGCGTCTACTGCCACTGCTCCCGGGTCCAGAACTGGGGAGCAATACAGCGGAAGTCTCTTCGTTCGGGAAGTTGCGAAAACGTCCACATGAGGACGTCCCCACAGCTTCCATAGCGCCTGGCATACTTCCTGATGAAGGGTCCATTCCGTCGGCAGAAGCTGTCCTTGCCGACTGAGAAGGTCCGCTCGCACGTTTTCCACGCCTGACACAAACCTTGTCAGAATCGTGACGTTTTGCGACTTCGCCCAAATCAGGATATTCCTCGCGATGACGAACAGAGAATGAGAGTGAGTTCCCCCCTGTTTTCTGAGGTATGCCAAGGCTGTGGTGTTGTCCGAGTTTATCTGAACCACTTTGCTGGAGACTTCCTCCTCGAAGAACCTTAGAGCAAGGTAAACCGCTGAGAGTTCTTTTAGATTGATGTGCCAGGACACCTGTTCCCCTCTCCAGGTGCCTGACACTTCTCTCCCTCCCAGTGTTGCTCCCCACCCCGTGGAGGACGCGTCGGAGAACAACACTAGGTCGGGGTTCCGAAGCTTGAGCGAAAGTCCTTCCGCAAGCTTCTTTGGATCCAACCACCATTTGAGGTGCTTTTTCACTTCTTCCGTCAAAAACAAGACCTCTTCTAGATCCTGTTTGCGTGACCAATTGCTTGAGAGGAAGAACTGAAGTGGTCGGAGGTGCAACCTTCCCAGAGAAACAAACTTCTCCAGTGAGGAAATGGTCCCCAGCAGACTCATCCATTCCCTCACCGAGCATGTTTCCTTCCCTAGAAAGGCCAACACTTTGTCTAGGCATTGAAGTTGTCGCCCCTGGGACGGAAAAGCCCGAAAAGCCACTGAGTCCATCTGAATCCCCAGATAGACTAAGGATTGAGAAGGAGTCAGATGCGACTTCTCGAGATTCACCAGAAGTCCCAGGGACTTCGCTAACGACAGAGTCGTGTGAAGGTCCTTCAGACACCTGTCTGGCGATGAGGCTCGAATAAGCCAGTCGTCTAGGTAGAGAGAGATCCTTATTTCCGCAAGATGGAGCCACCTCGCAACGTTCTTCATAAGAACGGTGAACACCATCGGCGCCGTGCTGAGACCGAAGCAGAGTGCCCTGAATTGGAAAATCTTCCCTTTCAGGACAAACCGCAGGTATTTCCTTGAACGGGGATGGATGGGGACGTGAAAGTATGCGTCCTGAAGGTCTAACGAGACCATCCAATCCCCCGGTCTTAAAGCTGCAAGCACGGATTGAGGTGTCTCCATCTTGAACTTCTGTTTGGTAACGAAGCGATTTAGACTGCTGACATCCAGAACGGGGCGCCACCCCCCTGACTGCTTCGGCACTAGGAACAGACGGTTGTAAAACCCCGGAGAACTCTGGTCGAAGACCTGTTCCACTGCCTGCTTCTCGATCATTTGATCTAGTAGATCGTGAAGCACTTTCTGCTTTTCTCCCTGATACGACGGAGACAAATCCTTTGGTGTCGAAGACAGCGGGGGTAACATCAGGAAAGGAATTCTGTACCCCTTCTTGACGATGTCCAGAGACCAAGCGTCGGCACCTCTCTCTTCCCAAGCTTTCGCGAAATGTAGAAGCCTGGCTCCTACCGGTGTCTGAAGGACTTCCCTCTCACTTCTTGCTCTTGGAAGGAGCGGGAGTCCTTGCCTCTGAAAGAGCCTCTTCCTCGAGGGGCTGGCTTCGAGGAAGAAGCGGATCGAAAGGGCTTCGACTTCTTCAAAGCAGAGGACCCAGAAGACGAAGAAGTAGTAGGCTTCCTAGAAGACTGTGCCAGAAGGTCTTGAGTTGCTTTCTCCTGGAGACTAGCAGCTATGTCCTTTACCATAGACTGGGGGAAGAGATGTTCTGAGAAAGGAGCGAAAAGAAGATCCGCTTTTTGCGCTGGTGAGACCGACTTTGCAGTAAAATTGCAAAAAAAGTGCTCTTTTCTTAAGCAGTCCCGTGCTGAAATGAGCAGCCAATTCCTCAGAACCATCCCTGACGGCCTTGTCCATGCAAGACAATACACTGGACAGCTCCCCCAGACTGATGGAATCCAGAACTTCTGGACCTGGCATCCAATACTCCCAGGCACCAGTCAAGAAAATTTAAAGACCTCTAGTGTCCTGAAGAGGCCTTTAAGGTGAAAGTCTAACTCGCTATGTGTCCACGAGACCTTCGAGGAAGACAAAAAAGATCTTCTGGTGGCGTCTACAATGCTACCAAAGTCTCCTTGAGCTGAGGCTGGAAGCTTGACTCCGACGTTTTCTCCCGTCTCATACCACATACCAGCTTTGCCACCGAGTCTTGAAGGTGGTAAAGCGAAAGAAGTCTTGCCCGAAGCTTTCCTCTTTTCCATCCAATCATGGACCTTTCTAAAAGCTTGCTTCGTAGAAAGCGACTTCTTCATTCTCACAAAGCCCGAGATCTTAGCAGCTTTGGAAGACGAAAACTGAGAGGGAGGAGTACGTGGAGCTTCAGGTTGGAAAGTGTCTGCAAAGCTGACTGAAGTAAACGAGTCAAAACCTTGTAGTCCGTCGAAACTGGAGCCAACTGCTGTTCTTCGTCCACTTCGACGAAAGCGTCACTAACTTCCTCTTCAGACACTGGTAGAAGTCGGAGGAAGTAAAGAAGAGTCCCGAGCTTTCTCAAAAGAGAAAGAACGGCGAACAGGAAGAGTTCCCGCCTCCGCTTGTGCTTGCGGAAGTGGAAAACTGACGTCCGTAGGCGCGCGTTTGGCGTCCGAAGCCAATCTACTGGCGCCGACAGAAGCGCGCTCAAACGCCGCAGGTGTACACCTGGCGTCCACTTGTGCGCGCTGAGCGTCCACTGGTGCGCGCCGAGCGTCCACTGATGCGCGCCGAGCGTCCACTGGTGCACGCCGAGCGTCCACTAAGACTCGCTGAGCGTCCACTGGCGCTCGCGAAACTTGCACCGAGTCACGTTCGGCGTCCACAAAAGCGCGTTTGACTTTCACAGAAGCGCGCTCGGCATCTAAAGAAACTCGCTTCTTATCCACAAGTTTCGTAGTAACGGCATCGAAACAAACCAGCTTCACGAGAGCGAGAAACGAATTTCTCGCCTCCTCTAGAAAGTTGCTGGGGAGCAGAACGAACTCTAGAGGAGACTCAAACGGAGAGAGAGACGAGCGAGGAGGGAGGGAGGGAGGGAGAACGCCTCGACCTCTTCACAGGAAGATTGTCATCCTTCTTACGGCGACGTGGAACAGTCTCTCTCGAAGGAAAAACATCTCGAAGTTGCTGCTGAAGAGACTGGAGAATCTTGCTTGTAGGTGAAGCCTCCTTTTCTGGGGAAGGGCTGATCCTGTGAGCAGGAGAGTGGCGAGGGGACGCCTTCTTGCTTACTCCCCAGGAAACCGCCGCTTCACGCACCTTCGAGCGACTGCGGCGCTCGAAAGAAACATCTAGGGAAGACTCCGCCTCCGAATAATCCTTACGCTTTTCTTCTGCGGGGAAAATGGAAAATCAAGCAAACGCACTATCGGGCGACGAGCAAAGTTCCGGAGAACAACTTGGACGTGAAGCGTCCCGCACGCGAGCCGTCCTTTTCAGCGGACGTGATGCGGTATGAGAGCTCCACCCTTGCGCGGGGAGGAAGCTTCAGAAGAAGAAAAGCACTCCTTGAGAAGACGTGCACGCGCACGCTCCTTGGCAGTCTGGGTATGTTCGTCAGAAGCTGCCGAAGGCACGCCAGATCGGTGGGGGTTCCTCGTAACCCTCCTTCGACTTTCGACATGCTCTCTCCCCGTAATCTGGGAGTCAAGCAGAGGTCTAGGTCTAGAGGCGGAATGAGGCCGATCTGACGCACCCTCCACTACACAAGGGGCACTTTCACTGCACTTCTCTTCACTTTTGCTCTCCAGAGCTAACACTTTTGATTCTAAGTTACGAATCGACTCAAGAATTAGCGATAATGTATTACCTTCTACCGACACTGTCTCAGGGGCCGGAGGCAACACTACAGGGGTAGGAGCATAATCTACAGAAGGAGGGTTAGCAGGAGAATAATTTAAATCTTGCCTACCTGAAACACTCCTGGAGGAAGACCTCCTTAACCTATCTCGCTCAAGTTTCTTAAGATAGGTTTCATACGCCTTCCATTCCGACTCTGTTAGTCTTTCACACTCCTTACAACGACTTTCAAACGTACATTCATTCCCCCTGCAAACTTTACAAACAGAATGTGGGTCTACTGAAGCTTTCAGTAGCCTACCTCTACATTCAGACATGGAACAAAATCTAGCGCTAGCAGAACTAGACCCTGACATCTTGATCAAAGAAAAATCAATACCAAATTCAAATCAAACCAAAGTCAACGTGTGCCAAGCCACCGATCCAATTCAGATACCAAAGAAAAACCAAAAGGGATACTCAAGTAGCTAGTAAGTTTCCAAAATCTGGACGGAGGTGCTGCAAACAGGTGTTTCCAGCACCGGCGACAGAAAAATTATGAATAGAAAATGGGAATGATTCCTGATACCCGCCTCCCAGCGGCGGGAATGGGTACTAACCACCTGACTCCCACTGCGTGTGTCGTAAGTGTTTAAATTTCTGTCGGATTCGGAAAATACAGCTATATATATATCTGACAGGTAAGTTTCATGAACAAAATACAATTTACTTTCAAAAACTGTGCTTTGTTCCTACACACTATACAAACCCTTGGTCCTTTTACAATAGGAAGACTCACTTGGTGGGAGCATCTATGAACCGACTGGTTTTCAGATTTTCTGTCATAAAAGCGAGGACGGAAATCCAGTCAATGAAGTCTAATTGGAGTAAGGACCTGCGAAGTCAGTGTTCTGGGATTTCACATAAAGGAGAAGTATGTTTCTCCCTTATGAGAAAGCAAAGAACCATAGTGTCGGAGACAATAAGGCAAATATACAAGTTATAGGTGTCTTACCTGCATCGGTGGCCCGGTCCAGTGTACTCTCTGTCTGGAGGGAAAGAGTAGAATAAAAGAGATGAAAGGAGAGTCAGTCACTCTACAGTCACACTTACTCATACCAATAATACAAGGCGAGATGCAACCTTGTCCAGTTAGAGGAGCTGGGTAAGCTACACAACTTGGTGAGCAGCCACTACTGGTCCCAAGGAAAAAGTCCAAGGACCTGTGGGCAATACCCTGAAGGTAGTGAGAGGTGAAAGTGGTATGGCGTGCCCAGACCCCCACGTTCAAAACCTGATGAACTGACAGGTTCTTACAGAATGCGAGGGACGGGGCAATGCCCCTGACCTCGTAAGTTCTTGGACGAAGTGCACTGATGTTGTTTGCCCCAGCACCAGAGTATGCCTTCCTCATGGTCTCATGAACCCAGAAAGATAGCATTCTTGGACACCTCTTTCTTGGAACCTCGTGCTAACAGAGTCATCAACACTCAGGCCAAAGGTGTCAAGTTTTCTTCAGATAGCGCTGCAGTCCTCTGACAGGACAAAGTAGCATCTCGTCTGGATCATCACCAACGAAGTCACTCAGGGAGGGGATGGTAAAAGACTCGAGTCCAGCATCAGGGACTAAAGGATTCTTAGTCTTTGCTAAGAAATCTGGGACAAAATCAAGTGTAACCAATCCCCATCCCCTTGAGTGCTCAACATAAATAGAAAGACCATGAAGTTTTCCAGCTCTCTTCGCCAATGGCAGGGCTACCAGTATGGAGGAGCAATGATAGTAGTTTATATTTGACAACGTCTCCAAAGGTTGTGAGAGAGAGAGAGGAGAGAGAGAGAGAGAGAGATGGGAAAGAGAGAGAGGAGAGAGGAAGGACGAGAGAGAGAGAGAGACGAGATAGACTGTGAGAAGAGAGAGGAGAGGAGGAGAGAGATTGGTGGAAGAATGAATGGGAGTGGTTAAATGGTGGTCGGAAGCGTGTGTCTATTGTGGCACTCTGTAGTATATCAGTGGCAGTGTGTTGCGGGAATCGTAAGCAGTAAGGCGTTTGTTGAAGGCATTGAGTTGGTTTTGGCAGCAGTTATGCATTGGTGGTTAGTTGATTTTGTTATTTGATTGATTTTGGTTTTGTAAAGTTGTTGTGCGTGTGTCTGTCTGGTTGTGGTGAAGTTGAAGAGGTTGATTGTGCATTTTCAGTGTTTGTGAGTGGTGGTTGGGGAGTGGTGGTGTTGGCGGGTTGTTGTGCTGGGGCAAGTCGTGTGGTTGTCTTGTTCTTTCGGGCTGTTGGTGTTCTGCTCAGTGATTTGTCGAGTTGTTAGGTTGTTGTGGGGTTGTGGTTCTCAGTTGGTTGGTTTGGGGTGCAATTATCGGTGATGGTTGTGTCTCGGCTAGCCTACATCCAGCGGACAGCACAGCCTAGCCTGGGAGTATCTGGAGTTGGGTAAGTATGTGTTCATTTTTTTTTGCTCTGTATGTAGGTATGGGTCAAATGTCCTGCTGTACTCTATAGTGTAAAGAGGAAAGTGTGACTGAGGGTGGGTTTGGTAGCCAGATAGATTAAGTTTATGTGGGGGGGGGGGGGGATTAGCCGCTTGCTTTTAAGCTTGTTATCCCGCCAAAGCACAATGGTCTTGAGTGTCAGATCCATATCTGAGGACTCTTGAAGGGGCTCGTACGGTGCCCGAGTCAGGCTCTACAACATCCCATGCAGGGGGCCTGAGATCCCTGGGTAGGCAAGACCTCTCGAAAGAGGATGAGATATTTAGACCTTTCAGTTTTAAGACTAGGCCTCGCACAGCCCTATAGCCTTTTACAGCTGAAACTGAGAGCAGCTTCTCTAGGCGAAAGACGACGACGAAATCTGCAACCTGCTGAAGAGTGGCTCTGACCAGAGATAACCCCCTCTACAACATCAACCACAGAAGGCGACCTACTTTCCCTGGTAAACAGCGGCAGAGGACTGTCTGAGGTATCCTGCCATCTCTGTTACTGCTCAGAGAGAAAAGCCTCTTGTTCGCACAGCCGTGAATACACAAGGAAGGCAATGTCTGTTCGTACCGTTCTACATGCAGTTGATACAGCAGGTGTGCCTCAGGGGAATCTCTTGGTGCCTCAGAAAGAAGAGCCAGAGGGTCGGGATACCAAACTGCCTAAGGCCATTTGGGTACCACCAGAATCATCCCAAGATTCGAGGTAGTAAACACTTTGTTGATCACCATATGAATCATGCAAAATGGGGTAAAAGTGTAAACCCCGAGGTTGTCCCACAGGTGCTGGAACACATCCTCAGCAGCGGCCCACAGGTTCCAGTACAATGGAATAGAAGGTCTCTAGTTTCCTGTTGTACCAGGTGGCAAACAATTCTACAACTGGACACCCCCTAGGCTGAACAGCCTTTCTGCCATGTCCTGGTGAAGGGACCACTCAGTCCCTATCACCTGATTTAGCAGCTGAGCTTGTCTGCCACTTCATTCCTCTTGCCTGGAATGTATCTGGCTAACAGCTCTACTGAGTGGACTATAGCCCACTTGTGCACCTACTATGTATACTCATGAAGCTCGAGAGAAGTGAGCCCCTTGCTTGTTGACATAGGCCACCACTATGGTATTGTTGCTCATCAATACCACTGTGTGTCCCATCACAAGATCCCAAAACTCTTGGAGAGCCAGGAAGGCTGCCTTTAGCTCCAGGATATTGATGTGAAGGTCCCACTCTCCTGCAGTCAGCAACTCCTCCAGTTGTGCGCCACATCCCTTGGTCAATGTGTCCGAGAACAGAAGCATGTCCAGAAGGGAAGTGTGAAGATCCACTTCTATCAAGAGGTTCCTGTCATCAAGCCACCAGTCTAAGTCTTCTCTCACCTCCCGCGAGAGGGGAGTGAGAGCGGAATGAGGCTCATGGGACTGTGACAAGTACTCCCTCTATTTCCACTGGAGAGATTGAAAGTGAAGACGTCCGTGAGGGACCAGCTACTCAAAGACGACAGGTGACCTATAACGACTTGCCATTGCCCAGCAGACTGCTCCTGTTGAAAATGTTATTGTTATTATACAATTAAGTTTGTTCATACTTACCTGGCAGATATATATATAGCTGTATTTTCTGACGTCCGACAGAAATTTCAAAACTCGCGGCACACGCAGTGGGCGGCCAGGTGGTAGTACCCATTCCCGCCGCTGGGAGGCGGATATCAGGAACCATTCCCATTTTCTATTCATATTTTTATTAATGTCTCTGTCTCCTGAGGGGAGGAGGGCGGGCACTTTAATTATATATATCTGCCAGGTAAGTATGAACAAACTTAATTGTATAATAACAATAACATTTTGTTCATGCCACTTACCTGACAGATATATATATAGCTGAATCCCACCTTCGGATGGTGGGAAGAGACAGAATAGGATTTTTTAGGAAACTTAAATTAAGTAGATGATATACATCTTGGTTCCTTACCTGTTTGCAAAGTAGACTATGTGATTACTGTCACGTAAGGCTGCTTTTGCTTAATCACAGAGTTGCCAGCCAGGTGGAGACCTGTAGTGCTGGTGCGCTCTGGATGATCTGTCAACGGGTGCGAGACCTCAGCGTGACAAGATCATCGAGGCCATACAAATGAGGGCAACGAAGCAACTGACCACCACCTGACCAACTAATCACAAAAACCCCTTAAAACTAACTAAAGGATGGGAGATCTTCACATAAGACTCACCACAACCTAAAAACACAACAACCTAACTAAGGGATAGGGAAAGAGCTACTTCCGGACCCCAATACTGTGTCCGCAGAAACGTATGGCCCCAGTGCATTACAATCGTCATAGATCGTTCTCACATCCCTTAGGTAATGTGAGGCGAAGACGGAGTTGCTCCTCCAAAAGGTGCAATCAAGGATGTCCTTGATTGACATGTTCTTTTGGAAGGCAAGAGAGGTAGCGACGGCTCGTACTTCGTGCGCTTTTACTCGGAAGAGGCTCAAATCAGTCTTCTGGAAAGATGAATGAGCCTCCCGAATGGTGTCCCTTAGAAAGAAAGCAACAGCATTCTTCGATAAAGGTAACTCTGGTCTCTTTACAGAGCACCAGAGGTTACCTGAGGGACCTCTTACCTCTTTCGTTCTATGCACGTAGAACTTGAGAGCCCTGACCGGGCACAGGACTCTCTCTGGTTCTTGGCCCACCAGACTTGACATACCCTTGATCTCGAAAGACTTCGGCCAAGGGTTCGAAGGATTTTCATTCTTCGCCAAGAAAGTTGGTTCAACGAGCAGACAGCATTGTCCCCTTTGAATCCCAATAACTTGCTAAACGCTTGAATTTCACTAACTCTCTTAGCCGTCGCAAGAGAAGTTAGGAAAAGAGCCTTCCTTGTCAGGTTTCGAAGAGACGCTGTCTGAAGCGGTTCGAAAGTGCTTGACATAAGGAATTTAAGGACTACATCCAGGTTCCATGATGGAGGTCTCATTTGAGGAACCTTCGAGGTCTCGAAAGACTTTAAAAGGTCATGAATATCCTTGTTGTCAGACAGGTCGAGGCCTCTGTGCCTAAAAACCGCTGACAACATGCTTTTATATCCCTTGATGGTAGGGACCGCTAATTTCTGCACGTTCCTGAGAAAGAGCAGAAAATCAGCTATCTGGTTCACAGAGGTCGAGGAAGAGGAAACTCCCTCCTTTTTACACCATGCCCTGAAGGAAGCCCACTTCGATTGATAAACAGCTCTTGTGGAAGCACGTCTCGCATGTGCGATTGCTCTCGCAGCTGCTTTTGAAAAACCTCTCGCTCTGGCCAACTTTTCGATAGTCTGAACGCAGTCAGACCCAGAGCGGAGAGGTTTTGGTGAAACCTTTCGAAGTGAGGCTGTTTGAGTAGATCTTTCCTCCAGGGCAATGTCCTTGGAAAGTCTACAAGGAAAGACATGACCTCTGTGAACCATTCTCTCGCTGGCCACATCGGAGCGATCAGGGTTAACCTCGTCCCTTCCGAGGCCGCAAACTTCCTCATGACTTCCCCCAGAATCTTGAATGGTGGGAAGGCGTATAAGTCTAGGCCCGTCCAATTCCAAAGCAAAGCGTCTACCGCGATTGCTTCTGGATCCAGGACCGGGAGCAGTAAAGAGGAAGTCTCTTGGTCCTTGACGTTGCGAATAAGTCGACCAGTGGACGTCCCCACAACGTCCACAGGTCTCGACAAACGTCTTCGTTCAAGGTCCATTCCGTCGGTAGGACTTGGTCCCGACGACTGAGAAGGTCTGCCCTGACGTTTTTGCACTCCTGCAATGAATCTCGTCAGGATAGTCACCTTTTTTCTCTTTGCCCACAGCAGAATCTCTCTCGCTAGGGAAAACAACATTCTGGAGTGTGTTCCTCCCTGGTTTTTTAAATAAGCGAGTGCTGTGGTATTGTCCGAGTTTATCTGAACAATCTTGTTCTCCAAACTCTTCTCGAAGAACTGCAGGGACAGAAATACTGCTGCCAGTTCTTTGACATTTATATGCCAGGCTACCTGTTCCCCTCTCCAGGAGCCTGACACTTCCTTCCCCCCTAGTGTTGCTCCCCATCCTGTGATGGAAGCGTCTGAAAACAACACTAGGTCGGGGCTCAGAAGACTTAGGGACACGCCCTCTTGAAGCTTCTGAGGGTCCAACCACCATCTTAGGTGGTTCTTGATTGGAAGCGATATTCTCAATATGGCATTGAGATCGTCCTTGGCCTTCCACTCGTCCGCAAGGAAAAATTGGAGAGGCCTGATGTGCAGTCTTCCCAAGGAAACAAACCTTTCTAGCGAGGAAATGGTCCCCAGCAGACTCATCCATTCCCTCGCCGAGCAAGCCTCTTTCCTTAGAAAGGCTGAGATCTTTTCTAAGCCTAGCCGCTGACGTTCCTGGGACGGAAACGCTCGAAAAGCCACTGAATCCATCTGAATCCCCAGATACACGATGGACTGTGTTGGGGTCAGATGCGACTTTTCGAGGTTGACCAGAAGTCCCAGGGACTCCGCTAAGGCTAAAGTGAACTGCAAGTCCTTCAGACACTTCTCTCTCGACGACGCTCTGATCAGCCAGTCGTCGAGGTACAGGGAAACTCTTATTCCCGAAGAGTGTAGCCACCTCGCTACGTTCTTCATTACTACTGTGAACACCATCGGAGCCGTGGTCAGTCCGAAGCACATAGCTCTGAACTGCCATACTTTGTTGTCTAAGACAAACCTTAGATACTTTCTTGAAAGAGGGTGGATCGGGATGTGAAAGTACGCGTCCTGCAAGTCTAAGGATACCATCCAGTCGCCCGGTCTCAACGCTCCCAGAACAGAATGAGGCGTCTCCATCGTGAATTTGTTCTTTTCCACGAAAAGATTGAGCCTGCTTACATCTAGAACTGGACGCCAACCTGACGACTGCTTCGGTACTAGGAAGATTCTGTTGTAAAAACCTGGCGACCCCAGGTTCGCGACTTGTTCCACCGCTCTTTTGTCGATCATCTGCTGAAGGAGATCGAACAATACTTTCTTCTTTTCTCCCTGATAGGATGGAGAAAGGTCTCTGGGAGTCGTAGAAAGAGGAGGCAGATCTAAAAAGGGGATCTTGTACCCCTGCTCCACGATCTTGAGGGACCAAGAGTCCGTGTCTCTCTCTCTCCACGCTCCCGCAAAACTTCAGTCTGGCTCCGACTGGTGTCTGAAGGACATGCTTCTCACTTGGAAGGCTTTGTCTTAAAGGAAGCTCTTCCTCGTGAAAACCCTCTCCCTCGAGGAGCTGCTCTCAAGGGGGGAGCCCCACGAAAGGGCTTTACTTTCTTCGGCGGTCGAACCGCAGCTGAAGAGGTTGAAGGTACGGCTGACCGTCTTGTAGACTGGGCCAAAAGGTCCTGAGTTGCCTTCTCTTGTAAGCTGTTCGTCAGGTCCTTTACCAAAGTCTGGGGGAAGAGATGGTTCGAAAGAGGCGAAAAACAGCAAATCCGCTTTCTGAGCTGGAGTCACCGAACGAGCTGTGAAGTTGCACAGCAAAGCTCTCTTTTTTAATAAAGCCGTTCCAAAATGAGATACGAGCTCCTCCGAACCATCCCTGACGGCTTTGTCCATACATGCTAACACGCTGGACAGCTCCCCCAGACTGAGAGATTCTGGGCTTCTCGCTTGCATATCCAGAACTCCCAAACACCAGTCAAGGAAGTTGAAGACTTCCAGCGTCCTGAGCAGACCCTTCAAATGATGGTCAGTCTCCGACGCGGTCCATGTTACCTTAGCAGAGGGTAAAAGCGACCTCCTCTGCAAATCCACTAGGCTGGAGAAATCTCCTTGAGCCGAAGAAGGGATACGAACTCCCACTTCATCTTTGGTTCTATACCAAATGCCCCCTTTTCCACTAAGTCTAGTTGGAGGCAAGGCGAAGGTCGTCTTGCCTTGGTCTCTCCTTCGTACCATCCAATCCTGGAGCTTTTTAAAATGATATTGTTATGTTACAATAAAGTTTCATACATACTTACCTGGCAGATATATACATAGCTAAGACTCCGTCGTCCCCGACAGAAATTCAAATTTCGCGCCACTCGCTACAGGTAGGTCAGGTGATCTACCGGCCTGCCCTGGGCGGCAGGACTAGGAACCATCCCCGTTTTCTATCATATTTTCTCTCTTCCACCTGTCTCCTGCGGGGAGGCTGGGTGGGCCTTTAATTGTATATATCTGCCAGGTAAGTATGTATGAAACTTTATTGTAACATAACAATATCATTTTCATACAATCAACTTACCTGTCAGATATATACATAGCTGATTGGCACCCTTCGGTGGAGGGTAAGAGACAGCTTCTCTATGGAATAGACAGGTAAACAACATATGTTGTAGGTATAAATAAAACCTTGGTTCCTACCTGATAGGTGGTAGACTTCGTGGGTGTTTGCCCAGTAGTCTGCATCACCTCAAGAAACTTTAGCGAGATATATGATCTATGGCCAAGAGTTCTTGTGGGTCTGCCGATGGGGTCTTATCCGCTTACTCGGCAGAGCCTGAAAGGACTTTGTCAATGGGTGCTGATCCACTTATATGACAATACACCTTATGAAGGAGCACACAACCAATCCCGACCACCTGATCCTAACCATATGTTAGAACTAAGGATTGTTCCGAGTTATCCCCGAACTCGTCACAACAACCGTAACTCAAAACCACTACGCACACATACATAATTTTCAAAAAAAAAAATTATACTCATCTAATTGGATATGACAAGATTCTCTTACTGAACAACATAGACGGCCGCCCGTGCTAAACCAAGTCCTCCATTGTTCGAAGAGACTCCAGACCATATCCAAAAAGAAGAAAAGTATATACATTTAAGGAATTGGTGTCGGCTCCCGTACCCAGAATCGTATCTGCCGATACGAAAGGACCTAGAGAAAAACACTTCTCATATGTCACACGAACGTCTTTCAAGTAATGAGATGCAAATACTGAGTTGCATCTCCAAAATGTCGTATCTATGATGTTTTTAAGCGACATATTCTTATGAAACGAGAGAGACGTCGCTACCGCTCTCACTTCATGAGCTTTTACTCTCAACAGTTGTAACTGTTCGTCAGGACAGACCTTATGAGCGTCTGTAATGACGTTTCTTACAAAGAATGCCAGCGCATTCTTGGACATCAGTCTTGTGGGGTCTTTTACCGCGCACCAAAGACCTTGTCTAGAGCCTCCCATCTGATGCTTTCTCTGAAGGTAGAACTTCAGAGCTCTAACAGGGCATAGAGACCTCTCTGCTTCTCTGCCTACGAGACTCGACATGCCTTTGACTTCGAATGACTTAGGCCAGGGATTCGTGGGGTTCTCGTTTTTCGCTAAAAACAGGGTCTTAAACGAGCAAATAGCTGAGTCTCCCTTGAATCCTACTTTATCCTGCAGAGCATGTAATTCACTAATTCTCTTTGCCGTAGCTAAAGATAATAGGAATAGGCATTTTCTGGTGATGTCTCTAAACGATGCCAGATGAGGAGGTTCGAATCTTTGCCGATGACAGAAACTTGAGGACTACGTCTAGGTTCCAGTTCGGAGGTACTGGTTCCTTAGACTTCGAAGTCTCAAAAGACCTTATGAGATCGTGGAGATCTTTATTATCTGCCAGATCCAATCCTCTATTCCTGAATACAGCTGAGAGCATACTTCTGTATCCCTTTATTGTGGATACGGCTAGATGAGATTTTTCTCTCAGGAATAGCAGGAAATCAGCAATTTCCGCTATAGAGGTAGTGGAGGAGGACAACTTCTTGGATCTACACCACCTTCTAAATACCTCCCACTTCGATTGGTATACTTTCGTAGTGGAGGTTCTGCGTGCTCTCGCGATCGCGCTTGCCACTTCGCGAGAAAAGCCTCTCGCTCTGACAAGTCTTTCGATAGTCGAAAGGCAGTCAGAGCGAGAGCGGGGAGGTTCTTTGATGGTACCTCTTGAAAGTGGGTTGGTTGTTTGAGAAGATCCGTCCTTCTTGGTAGGGATCTTGGAAAGTCTACGATCCACTCTACCACCTCCGTGAACCAATCCTGTGCCGGCCAAAAGGGGGCTATTAACGTCATCCTCGTCTCCTTTGACGCCACAAACTTTTTCATTACTAATCCCAGGATTTTGAATGGGGGAAAAGCATATACGTCTACTCGAGACCAATTTAGTAGGAAGGCGTCTACCATAAGTGCTCTTGGATCTTCCACGACCGAGCAAAAGACTGGCAGCCTTTTGGAAATGAATGTTGCGAAGAGATCCACATGAGGAGTCCCCCACAGAGACCAGAGATCGAGACACACTTCCTCGTGTAGGGTCCACTCTGTATGAAGGACCTGGTTCCTCCTGCTGAGTCTGTCCGCCCTCACATTCTTTACTCCCTGTACGAACCTTGTCAGCAGGGAGATGTTCCTGTGGGACGTCCAAAGCAATAGGTCTCTCGTCAGTTCGTAAAGGAACGAGGAGTGAGTCCCCCCCTGTTTCCGAATGTAGGCAAGTGCGGTGGTGTTGTCACGTTTACTTGCACTACTTTGTTCGACACCAGAGGTTCTAGACTCTTCAAAGCCAGATGCACGGCGAAGAGCTCTTTGCAGTTTATGTGCCAAGTCACCTGTGCTGGTTCCCAGGTGCCTGACACCTCTTCTGAGCCTAATGTCGCTCCCCAACCTTTCTCCGATGCGTCGGAGTACAACACTAGGTCTGGGTTCTGTGTTTTTAGAGAGATCCCTTTGTTCTCTTGCAGAGGGGGCAACCACCATTCCAGGTGCGATTTTATCTCCACTGGAATGGGAAAAACGTCCGAAAGCTGTCCGGTTTTCCAGCTCCAAGACTTCTTGAGGAAGAATTGAAGCGGACGTAAATGCAGTCTTCCTAGTGGGAAGAACTGTTCTAGCGAGGAAAGGGTCCCTAGAAGGCTCAACCATTCCCTCGCCGACGTATGTTCCTTCCCTAAGAAGAGAGAGATTATCCGCA
This sequence comes from Macrobrachium nipponense, assembly GCF_015104395.2. Taxonomy (NCBI): domain Eukaryota; kingdom Metazoa; phylum Arthropoda; class Malacostraca; order Decapoda; family Palaemonidae; genus Macrobrachium; species Macrobrachium nipponense. Next base: position 13,257,692 of record NC_061099.1, read on the forward strand.
AACCTTTTGCGATTCTCTCTTGCGAAGGAAATACTCGAAAACCCCGAGAATCCATCCGAATCCCAGATAGACTAGGTCCTGTCTGGGGATCAGTTGAGACTTCTCGAGGTTCACGAGCAATCCCAACGCTTTGATCAAATCTAGCGTTAACTTTAGGTCCTCCAAGCACTGTCTCTCTGATCTGGCCCTGATGAGCCAGTCGTCCAGATACAGAGAGATATTTACTCCTTTGAGGTGAAGAAACCTCGCCACATTCTTCATCAGCTTGTGAAGACCTGAGGAGCTGTGGACAGGCCAAAACACAAGGCTCTGAACTGAAAGATCCTTCCCCCCGTCATGAAACGGAGGTACTTCTTCGATGAAGGGTGGATCGGACGTGAAAGTAGGCGTCCTGGAGATCTAGAGACACCATCCAATCTCCTTGTCGTAATGACGCTAGGACTGAAGCAGAAGTCTCCATGGAGAACTTCTCCTTCTGAACAAATTTGTTCAGAGAGCTGACGTCCAGTACTGGTCTCCAGCCTCCCGAGGCTTTCGCCACCAGAAAAAGGCGATTGTAAAACCCCGGGGAGTTTCGATCCAGTACTAGTTCTATCGCTCTCTTGTCCCACATTTGTTCCACATCGATCGAAGAGTATCCCTCAGCACAGGGATCCTTGTACTTGGTGGGCTGATAGTTCCCTTGGTATTGACGTTAGGGGAGGAGTGTTCAGGAAAGGGATACGATATCCCTTCCTTATAATAGTCAATGAAGACGCGTCTGCGTTTATCAGTGTCCAGGCTTCCACAAATCCCAGGAGCCTGGCACCTACTGGTGCTTGGAGGAGAGAAGCTTCATTTTCCCTTTTTAAAGGGACGAAAGGCAGACCTACCTCTCTTCTCCGGAGCCTTCCTTCTTGCGGGAGGTCTGGAGGTCGGACCACCTCGAAAGGGCTGAACAGATGTACTAGGTCCTTTCTTGTCCGATGCAGAAACAGGTTTCTTCTTTCTTGCTGACTGCGTCAGAAGATCCTGAGTCGCCTTCTCAGTTAAAGAATGTGCAATGTCCTTCACTAACTGAGAAGGGAACAAAAAGTCAGATAGAGGCGAATACAGTAGAGCTGCCCTCTGAGCGTGTGAGACTGCCTTGGTTAAGAAGGCGCCATATACAGTCCTTTTCTTTAGAAGACCTGCTCCAAATAATGAGGAGATTTCAAAAGATCCATCCTGTACCGCTTTGTCAATACAAGACAATATGCAAAACAGGGCTTCAGGTTCGATTCCTTCCGAATCATGGGCTTTCTTGGACATCACCCCAAGGGACCAATCTAAGAAGTTGAAGACTTCCAATACATGAAAGAGTCCCTTGAGGAGATGGTCCAGTTCAGAAATTCCCCACGTAATTCGTGCCGAATTGAGACCTTGTCGACGTGAAGCGTCAACTAAGGTCGAAAAATTTGCTTCCGATGTAGAAGGGAGAGCAATACCCATATTCTCTCCCGTCTGATACCAAATGCCTCTTTTCCCAGCTAATCTTGCTGGAGGCATACAGAAGACTGTTCTCACTAAGTCTTTCTTAGACTTCATCCATGAGTCTAAGGATTGTAAGGCCCTCTTCATCGAAATGGTGGGCTTCATTTTGAGAAAAGACGAAGGCTTCTTCGTCTTAGCACTGGAAAAGAGAGAGCGCGGAGAAGGAGGAGCGGCAGGAGTCAACTCGTCTCCATACTCCTCAAGAAGCAAGGTAGTCAAAACCTTATAGTTCGACAGTCCTTCTCTTCCCTGATATTCATCATCATCCGAGTTTCTCCAACGCTCGGGATCTACATGAGTCTCCGCTCTCCTTTCCGTACGTTCCTCTTCTGGAGGAGACAAACTCCTAATAGGAGAGGGGCTAAGGGAATGAAAATCTTTCCTCTTTCCCGCTTTAATAGTTTTGGAAGGCGCCACAAGCTCAGGCTTCTCTTGAAAATTAGAAGACGCTTCCCGCTTGTATGACGCTTCCCGTTCGCCAAGCGTCCTGGCTGACGTCTCTCGCTCACTTGTCTGCTGACGTCTTGATGACGCTTCGCGCCTGGAAGACGCTCCGCTCTCCAAAGGCGTCCTACTTGGCGTCACAATATTGGTCGGAGCGTCACGTCTATGATCCGATTTCAATGACGCTTCACGTCTAAAAGACGTCTTACGTCTCCTCTGGTGTTACGAAACTTTCGTAAGCCACCGTTCTCGTTCTCGAACTCGAAGCTTCTGTAAGACGTTTAGCAGTTTCACGTCTGCATGACGCTTCTCGTTGAGCAGGTGAGAGAGGACGAGACTTCTTAATTGGAAGCGTCACGTCCTTCCGACGAGGCGCTAAAACTCCCACTAGAGAGGACAGTTGCTCTTGAACTGCCATAATTATCCTCCTTGACTCTTCTCCCACGTCCACTGAATGACGCCTTTCGTCATCACTCGGGGGAGAAGAAGGAAAGGGTACTTCTGCGTACACGTCAGGTGACGCTGACGCTTCACCTTCGCTTTCTTTAAAAGAAGAAGGAGCGTCATCTGAGAAGCGCTCTGGGAATAGAATCTATTTCAGGTTCTTTTCATATGACGCTTCAGCGGTCTCGACAAGTTCGACTCCTTCCACCCTCGTTTAGGTGAGGGAGAGGGAGAGGACGAGAAACACTCACGAAGGACGCTTTTTCTATAGCGCCCTTGAGCCGCCTGCCACGAAGCAGAGCTAGCTGAAGGGACGTCTGACCGTTGGGGATTCCCCACGACCTCCTTAAGGCTTTCGACTTTCCTTCTCCTCTGGTCATGGGAGCTTGGAAGAGGTCTAGGCCTGGGAGCGTCGCAGGGACGATCAAACGCCCCCTCCACAACAATGGGAAGTAACTCAATTCACTGTAATGCTCACTTTCACTAGACCTTACCTTGGAAGTCAGCCATCTTGGACTTCCAATGTCTCTAATTGTAGCTTTCAGATTGGCGATTTCCGAGGCCGAATCCGAAAGAACACTCTGAGAATGAGATACATAGGGAGAATCTACATCAGTAGGATTAGAATTATCCGTGAAAGGCTCAATAGGCCTTGAACTCACACCTTTCAGACGTCTAACCCTATCCCTCTCTAACTTCTTCAAATAAGAAGTCAAAGTCTTCCACTCTTCTGCATTTAATCTCTCGCATTCCTTACAAGTTTATTATTAGCAGAACACTGAAACCCCCTACATTTACGGCATACAGTGTGAGGGATCAACCGAAGCTTTCGGTATCCTCACCCTGCAGCCTACATTCACACATTCATCTCACATCACATTTGAATCAGACATACTGAGAAAAATCCAAGAGTTATTCCAAAACAGTCCACAGTAGTGAATGCCAAAACACGATCCAGATACGTCACCAAAAAGCCGAGAAACGATGATCAAAAGGATGAAATATGAATCTAAGTCAGGAGGTAATAGCAACAATGTTGATACCACCGGCGACAGAGAAAATATGATAGAAAACGGGGATGGTTCCTAGTCCTGCCGCCCAGGGCAAGCCGGTAGATCACCTGACCTACCTGTAGCGAGTGGCGCGAAATTTGAATTTCTGTCGGGGACGACGGAGTCTTAGCTATGTATATATCTGACAGGTAAGTTGATTGTATGAAAAGCACGTTTCGTAGAGAGAGAAGTTTTCATCTCTACAAACTCTGGGGTTTTTCCAGTTTTAGATGAAGAAAACTGCGAGGGAGAGACTGGGAGCTGCGGGCTGAAATTTGTCTTCAAAAGAAGAGCGCAAGAGTCGTACGAGGACTTTATAGTCCGAGATAGACGGGGCTGTAGCCGGTTCCTCTTCAACCGATTCAGCCGAACTACTTAGCTCTCCTCCTTCTCTAAACGGAAGCGGAGACCGTCTGTCAGGAGAGGGCGTCCTGATGTCAGGTCTTGGCTTGATCAAAGGACCCCTATCCTTGCTAGAGGCAGCCTTATTTCGGCTGTCTTCTTTATGACGCTTACTGCTCGATGAAGGTAGAGCGTCCTGAGGAGGACGAGCGTCCTCAGCGCCTTCCGCAGCAGTCTCACCTGCCCAAGAAGCGTCCTTAACATTTCTTCTTCGCTGGCATACGGTGCTGTGCGCGTAAACTAGCGTCTGGGGGTAAGACTTCTTGGTCAGAATCCCCAAAAACGTCATGAAAGGCGGCCTGAACGTCCTGGCGAGCTTCCTGCCAAGCGTCCTGCCGAGCGTCCTGGTGAGCGTCCTGTCTAGCGTCCTGTTTAGCGTCCTGGCGAGCGTCCTGACGAACGTCCTGCCTAGCTTCCTGACGAACGTCCTGCCTAGCGTCCTGACGAAGCGTCGAACGAGCGTCTGACAAGCGTCCTGACGAGCGTCCTGCCGAACGTCCTGCCGAACGTCCTCGTAAAGAGCGTCCTCCTCAAAAGCGTCCTGACGTAACGTCCTTCTAGAGGACGAACGAGATCGGCGAATCGCCGAAGGAGAAGAGATCGGCGAACGAGACGAAGTAGGTGAAGGAGAAGGAGACTGCTTAGTCCTTTCTTACAGGCAGTCTAAGGTCCTTCCTCCGCTTAGGCTCGACTGCTGCTGGGCGAGCCTCTGAGCCATAAGCGAGGATAGCTGGTCCTGAAGGGACAAAAGAATGTTCGTTCGTTGGGGAAGAATGAAACAGAGGCAGCAGGGACTGATCCTGTGAGGAAGACGAGGGAGGGGCGAGGGGACGCCTCCTTCCCTTCTCAAAGGCTAACAGCTACCTGCTTCTCACGGTATACGCGCCTGTGCACGCAACCTAGCGTCCTCATCGGAGGAGATCCTACCTCTCTTCTGAGGCGGAAAAACGTCATACGCGTCCTCCGACGAAAGCGGCGAAAGAGGACGTGAAGCGTCCTCCGCACGAAACGTCCTTTTCAAAGGACGAGAGTCTCTCCGAGCGCTCCACCCCTTGCGCGGGGGGTGAGGACGCTTCGGAGGACGAAAAAGCACTCTTTCAGGACGCGCGCTCATGCACGGTCCTTGGCAGCCTGGGTCTTTGCTACAGGGTCTGCCGAAGGGACGCCAGATCGGTGGGAAGCCCCCGTAACCCTCTTGCGGCTTTCGACATACCTACTCCCTGGGTCTTGGGAGTCTGATAGAGGTCTAGGCCTAGAGGCATTATGGGGCCGATCTGATGACGCCCCCCACAACACTGGGGCACGATCACACACTTGCACCGAGCCAGTTTCTAAGGCTTTCACTTTGGTCTCCAGAGTGCGAAGAGACACTAAAATCAGAGAGAGCGCATTCGCTTCTCCCGACACAGAATCAGAGCCCGAAGGCAACACAGGTTTAGGGGTTGTAAACACTACAGGTGTTAATGCAGGAGAGATGTTAGTCTTACCTTTGGAAGAACCACTCCTGGAGGAAGACCTCCATGATCCTATCGCGCTCCAATTTAAGGCGATAGGACTCATAAACTCTCCATTCATCATCGGTCAATTTCTCACATTCATTGCACGATTATCAATCAAACAATTAAGCCCCCTACACAATCATACATACTGTGTGGGGGTCTACCGATGCTTTCGGTAGCCTCACCTTACAATCAGGCCCTCACACACACTCTGAAACTCACACACTTGATCCAGACATATCTTATATAGAAAAAGTCAATCCAAAATCAAAAAAACGGTCCACTATCGCGCATGCCAATTCAACAATCCAATCAATAAAAAAAAACAAAAAAAATCAATCAGATACTTAAAGCGAGCGAAGTCAATTTCCAAAAAATCCTGAGCAGAGGTCGTAAAACAGATGTTTACCGAACGGCGACAGAAAAAAATATGAATAGAAAATGGGAAGGTTCCTGATATCCGCTCCCAGCGGCGGGAATGGTACTACCACCTGGCCGCCCACTGCGTGTGCCGCGAGTTTTGAAATTTCTGTCGGACGTCAGAAAATACAGCTATATATATATCTGTCAGGTAAGTGGCATGAACAAACAGGAAAACTCACGCTGCCTCTCTGAACCTACTGATGAGTGTCAGAGGGGAAGACTCTTGTTGCTACCATATCTATCAGTATACTCACGATACTTTGTCCTCACCAGAACCAGCAAATCATTGAGATACCTCAACCAATGTATCCTGTGTGAATGTGCCCAAGCTGAGACCAGGTTGAACACTCCTGTTGACCTGTGGAGCCATGGAAAGCCCAAAGCAGAGTGCCCAGTATTGATACACTGTCTCTCCAAGGACGAAGCAGAGGTAATGGGGGGGGAAGACTGATGAATGGGTATTTGAAAATAACCATCCTTTAAGTCTACCATAAGCATGAAGTCGTTCTTCCTGATAGAGGCAACCACTGTTCGAATTGGTTTAGGGGCAAAAGGTCTATGACTGGTCTCCATCCCCCAAAGCCTTCTCTACGAGTAAGTCAGCTGTAAAACCCTGGAGACCAGCCTGATACGACTTCTATCGCGCCCTTGCTCAGCATCTTCTGCACTTCTTGCAATAGTGCTGGGTGCTTCTGTGATCCTTCTAGGTAGGATTTGAGACAGACTAAGTGGTTGGTGAGAGGTGGTAGAGACTCAAAGGGAAGTAGATATCATTCCCGAAGGACATCTACTACCCAGGTCTCTGCTCCATATTGCTGCCATATTGCCCAATGGCTTGAGAGGCAACCGCCCCAACGGCAGCAGCTGGAGGGGAATGCCGCCCCAGGCGTTTTCCATTCTTCTTTCCCTTATTCCCCTTTCCTAGAGGCAAGGAGGGCTGAAAAGAGCATGACAGCACTCCTTTTGAAGATGAAGAAGAAGGCTGGGCACTTAGAAGAGGAGGACTTCTTCGGGGCCAAGGAGGAGCTAGCCAGACTCGAAGGTCTGGCCGCGGTGGTGCGCGAAGACCCAGAAGTCTTCACCACTGCCTGGTGGACAAGGCAGTCCTTATTGTTATCCCGTCGCTTGTCCATTGCAGCATCTACCTGCTTCCTGTTGAAGAGAGAGGCAGAGACCAGCAAAGGTCTGTTTCGTAGGGCCAGAACCGACTCGGGACCTAGAGACCTGGTCACTTGAGTGAGAACAGCATCTCTTCTCTTAAGGGGCAGGTTCGCCAACATGTTTGTCACCTAGTGGGCCAGGTGGGTAATAGCCCTACCTCCAGACTGGCAGAGTCTCCAGAAGGCTGAGTCTTCTCCCAGGACGATAGCTCCGGAAGAAGCGGCAACCTTAGACACTGTGTAAGACCACAGGTCTAGCCAGGAGACTGCCTGAAGAGCTGCCATGGCGGTAGCTTCCAGGGTCGCTGCTACTTGCTGAGAGAGATACATTCTCACCAGTCAGGTTCTGCAGGGACAGACCTGGACCAAGACGAACCAGATCCGGGTCAACCTGTTTGGTCAGCAGAGGCCTCCCCGAGAGTATGTAGAAATGCCTCTGGTGAGATCCAGGAGGGGGAAGCAGCTTGTCTGAACAGTTGGACCTAAGTGAATTCTCTTGTACAGAGACAAGATTGTTCATCTGGTTTAGTACACCGTCAGCCAAAGCTGACCACAGCAGCCCCATCAAAACTCCGGGTTCCTTCTTAGGTCCCCAGCAGGACTGAGACAAGAGGGGCAGTCACCTGAAGAGAAGGCCGTGGTCGCTGCCCCAAGATTGTTTTGCTGACAAATCAGCGCTACAATCTCAGCAAAGGTCCTATGTATCTTGTGGGTGTCCAAGTCTCTGGGCAAAGGGTCCTCCAGCCCTTTGAGAGACAAGTCCTCCCGATCTATTCTCCTTCCTCAACGATGTGGGCATACGTCCGATGGGGTCCTAAAACCCCACCAGGAAAATAGGCCCCCAACCCCGAATCCCTCAGAGCACTCTGCAGGACTAGAACCTTCTATTCACCTCGCCCCTCCCTGGATAGCCCAAGGAAGTAGAGCGGGGCTGTCAGAAGAAATGGGCTGCGCCCTGTCAACAACCAGCAGTGATAGGAGAGGCGTGAGTCTGAAAGCATGATTGCCTAGGAGAGACGCTTTCCCGAAGAGAATGCAGAGGTTCTTGGCGAGCTGTAGCAGTGAGCTGGCAGCAGTGTCACAGCCACCAGGCTGGCAAGACCATGTATCATCCTAACGACACATCCCAGTCCTCTTCAAGGTTGAAACCTCGTGCGAAGAGGATTGTGCAGGGGACCTCCTCCTAGCTTCTCCGGATATCTTGTTCCGAAGGACAGCGACATTGACCCTGGTACCTGACAAAGAGCCAGACTTCGTTTTCACAGGTCCTTTCTCTCGCGCTACTGTCATAATGGGGAGAGGACTTCTCATCCCTGACTGGATGTATGACCCCCCTTGAGGGGCTGTACATTTGAAGAAGCTTGTAAGCAAGTCTCCAAAATGGACCCTGTTCCATGAGCAAAGCCTTTGGAACCAGGGGCAAAACAAAATGATATTGTTATTTTACAATAAAGTATTGTACATACTTACCTGGCAGACATATACTTAGCTTACGTCTCTGACGTCACGACAGAATTCAAAACTCGCGGCTAACGCGACAGGTAGGTCAGGTGATCTACCTTACCCGCCGCTGGGAGGCGGGTGTAAGAACCATCATACCTTTCTTGCCAGATTTTTTCTCTCTTATACCTGTCTCCTGAGGGGAGGCTGGGCGGGCCATCAATCGTATATGTCTGCCAGGTAAGTATGTACAAAACTTTATTGTAAAATAACAATATCATTTTTGTACATGAACTTTCCTGTCAGACATATACTTAGCTGATTGACACCCTTGGTGGAGGGTACAAGACAGAAAATAACAAAGAAAAAGGTAAACAACACCTGTTGTAGGATAAAAATAAACCTTGGTCTTACCTGTTTAGGCTGAAGACTTCATAGATACTGTCTATTAGTCTGCATAGCCATAAGAGCTACAGCGAGGGCGTGACCTACAGCTGAAAAACTCTTTGGGTCTACTAACGGGACTGATATCCGCTTACTTAGTAGAATCCAAGTCGGATCATGTCAATGGGGGTTCGCCCTCTTCTCATGACAGAACCTGTCCACTACCAACGCAGGGAGCTTCAAACCAAATCCGATCACCTAACCAAACTAACGTTATTAGCATTATGGAAACGAAAAAAAGCTGCCTACCTGCATCATTTTTTCATACAACCATATGAACTCCAATTTACCAAAAAAAAAACAAAACAGGGAAAAAACTACTAAGGTCTATGTTCCATCCTCCCTGCCCCAAGCACCGAATCCTCCGATACGTACCGGGTGCCTAATGCGAAGCACTTCGTCATACGTTAATACTGACGTCTTTTTCTGGTAAGTGGTTGGCGAATACTGAATTACATCTCCAGAATGTAGTTTTCATCAGATTCGAAGAGACATATTCTTTTCTTAAAGGCCAAGGAAGTGGCAATTGCTCTTACTTCATGAGCCTTGACTTTTAGGATCTTGAAATGTTCCTCATTACAAGCTTTATGTGCTTCTTTCACAACACTTCTAATGAAGAAAGACAGCGCATTTTTCGACAATGGTCTGCTGGGGTCCTTACAGAGCACCATAGTCTATCCTCAATGCCCTTAAGAGTTTTCTTCTTCGAAGGTAGTATTTTAAACTCCTAACAGGGCAAAGAGTTCTTTCAGGTTCTTCCCCTACTATGGCAGATAAACCACGAACCTCAAAGTTCCTTGGCCACGGATTTGAGGGGTTCTCATTTTTTGCCAAAAACGAAGGAAGGAAGGAACAAACCACGGAATCTCCTTTGAAACCTACCCTTCCTTCTAGGGCATGAATCTCACTAACCCTTTTAGCTGATGCTAAAGCCATGAGAAAGAGAGCTTTCCTCGTGAGATCTTTGAAGGAGGCTAAATGGTGGTTGCAAACCTAGCGGACCTCAGGAAACGAAGACCACAATCCAGATTCCAACTTGGAACTTCGCTCGAGGTTTTCTTGGAAGATTAAAAAGATCTTAAGAGATCATGAAGATCTTTGTTATTCGAAAGATCTAAATTCCTATGTCTGAATACCGCAGCCAGCATGCTTCGGTATCCTTTGATAGTAGATACTGCCAAAACCGCATTTTTCTCTGAGGAAAACTAGGAAATCTGCTATCTGAGTCACAGAGGTACTGGAAGAGGAAAACTTCTGGTTCCTGCACCAACGGCGAAAAGACGTCCCACTTCGACTGGTAGACTTTAAGGGTCGAAGGTCTTCTAGCTGAGGCGATAGCCTTAGCAGCTTTTGTCGAAAACCCCTTCGCTCTGACAAGACTTTTGACAGTCGAAAGCCAGTCAGATTGAGAGCGGGGAGGTTTCTGTGATACCTGTCGAAGTGGGGTTGTTTGAGCAAATCTTGTCTTTGTGGAAGTGCTCTTGGAAAGTCCACCAACCATTCCAGTACCTCTGTGAACTAATCTTGGGCGGGCCAGAACGGAGCTACTAGCGTCATTCTTGTCCTCTCCGAGATAGCAAATTTCTTGAGGGTTTGTCCTAGTACTTTGAAGGGGGGTGGAAAGGCGTAGACGTCTAGCCCTGTCCAATCTAGGAGAAACGCATCCACTGATACTGCTCCTGGGTCTGAGATCGGGGAGCAGTAAAGTTAAAGTTCGATTCTTGCGTTCTTTGCTGTTGCAAAGAGATCGATGTGAGGTCCGCCCCATCCTTTTCCACAGGTCTTGGCATACTTCTGAGTGGAGGGTCCACTCGGAAGGCAGGAGTTGATTCTTCCTGCTCAGGAGATCGGCCCTGACGTTCCTTTCTCCCTGTACGAATCTGGTGAGAAGGACTGATCTTCCTTGTTTGAGACCACAGCAGAAGATCCCTTGCTGTTTTCGTACAGGGAGAAGAGTGTGTCCCCCCGCTGTTTTTGATGTACGCCAAGGCTGTTGTGTTGTCCGAATTGACCTGCACTACTGCATTTCGGACGTGGGGTTCGAAGGCTTTCAATGCCATCCAGACTGCCATCAACTCTTTCTTGTTGATGTGCCAGGACACCTGATCCCCTTCCAGGTGCCTGACACTTCTCTTGTCCCGAGCGTCGCTCCCCAACCTGCCTCCGATGCGTCGGAAAACAACACATGGCTGGGGTTCGGCATGTAGAGAGACATTCTTCCACAAATCAAAGTGGGTTGTTCCACCACCGAAGGTCTCTCTTGATTTCCCTTGAGATCTTGAAGGAGAACTCCAGATCTAGGGAGAGACGCCTCCAGTTCTGGTATAGGAAGAACTGTAGAGGCCTGAGATGCAACCTCCTAGAGAAACGAATTGCTCCAGCGAGGAGAGTGTCCCCAGCAGACTCATCCACTCCCTCGCTGTGCATGCATCTTTCTCTAGGAAGGTCGTTATTTTCTCGTAGCAACGAGCTATCCTCTCTGGCGACGGAAAAGCCCGAAAAGCCAGAGAAGCTATCCGAATCCCAGATAGATCCTCTCTTGACTGGGGATTAATTGAGACTTCTGGAAGTTCACAGAAGTCCCAGCGAACTTGCCAATGTAAGGATCTTTTGAAGGTCCTCCAGACTCTTTCTTGAGACTCTGCTCTGATTAGCCAGTCGTCGAGATAAAGCGACACCCTCACTCCTCCAAATGTAGCCACTGCGCCACGTTTTCATTAAACCCCGTGAAAAATGATATTGTTATAATACAATAAAGTTTCATACATACTTACCTGGCAGATATATACATAGCTATCGACTCCGTCGTTCCCGACAGAAATTCGAATTTCGCGGCACACGCTACAGGTAGGTCAGGTGATCTACCTGCCTGCCGCTGGGAGGCAGGACTAGGAACTATTCCCGTTTTCTAATCAGATCTCTTTCCCACCTGTCTCCTGCGGGGAGGCTGGGTGGGTCATTAGTTGTATATATCTGCCAGGTAAGTATGTATGAAACTTTATTGTATTATAACAATATCATTTTCATACATTCACCTTACCTGTCAGATATATACATAGCTGATTGACACCCTTTGGTGGAGGGCAAGAGACAGCTAGTTACTGACTAGACCGGTGGTAACATATGTTGTAGGTATTTATAGACCTTAGTTCCTCTGTGTTTCTAGAACGAAGGATTGACTTCCTAGCTATTGCATAGGAGTCTGCTTCATCTCAAGAGCCTTAGCGAGATAGTGATCTGTGGCCAAGAGTTCTTGTGGATCTGTCGATGGGGTCTCTTCCACTTACTCGACAGAATCCTAACTGGCGTTTGTCAATGGGAGCACATCCGCTTATATGACAACACGCACTTATTTAAGGAGCGCAACACCGATCCCGATCACCTGTTCCTAACATGAGGGTTCGCGCTAAATTGAAAGAGAGTTATCCCCCAAACTCCTTTCAAACCTCCAATAAAAGTCATTGAGTTAAAATAAATTCAACTCCTTACTAAAGGATCAGTGTCGGTCCTTATCCAGCAACGTATCCGCTGATACGTTATAAACCAAGAGAGAAGAATCTCTGTAGGTTAACTTGACGTCCTTCGTTTAAGAGAAGCCAACCCATAATTGCATCTCCTATATGTTAACGCTAATATGTCTTCTGACATATTGTTACGAAAGAACAAGAATTTGCAACAGCTCGCACTTTAGAGCTTTTTAAATTCTCAGCTGTTTGAAGGTATCATCAAGTCACTTATGAAATGCTCTAGAGATCACCATTGTTTCAAAGAAGACTAGGACTTTCTTGAACTGGATCTCCTCTGGATGAAGCCTAAAGCCTGGCTTGCGCCTGGCTGGCGCGAGGAGTATCCTGTTTAGAATACTCCTGGCGCCTGACAGTCGTAAAACTATTCGAATACTCCTGGCACCTGGCAGGAGTATCGCTCTTCGAATACTGCTGGCGCCTGTTAGGAGTATAAGCTTCGGAATACTCCTGGCGCCTGGAGGAGTAACGTGCTTGGGATCCTCCTGGCGCCTGGAGGCAGGCGCAAAGCGCCTCGAATACTCCTAGCTTTCAGCAGGCGCCTGGCGCCTGGCAGGCGCAAAGCGCCTCGAATACTCTAGCTTTCAGCAGGCGCCTGGCGCCTGGCAGGCGCAAAGCGCCTCGAATACTCCTGGCTTTCAGCAGGCGCCTGGCGCCTGGTAGGCGCCTTTTACATCAGGTGCCTGGCGCCTGGCAGGCGCATTTTCATCAGGCGCCTGGCGCCTGGCAGGCGCAAAGCGCCTCAAATACTCCTGGCTTTCAGCAGGCGCCTGGCGCCTGGCAGGCGCAAAGCGCCTCGAATGCTCCTGGCTTTTAGTAGGCGCATTATGTTCAGAATACTCCTGGCGCGTGGTAGGAGTATTAAGCTCCGAATACTCCTGGCGCCTGGGAGGAGTATAAGTTTCGTAATACTCCTGGCGCCTGGGAGGAGTAACGCGCCTGGAAATCCTCCTGGCGCTTGTCAGGCGCAGAGCGCCTCGAATACTCCTGGCCTTTAGTAGGCGCATTTTGTTCAGAATACTCCTGGCGTTGTGGTAGGAGTATTAAGTTCCGAAATACTATCCTGGCGCTTGGGAGAGTATAAGCTTCGGAATGCTCCTGGCGCCTGGTAGGAGTAAAAATTCTAGAATACTCCTGTCTCCTGGAGGAGTATCGAGGTCCGGGTACTCTAGGCGGCGCCTGGCAGGAGTATCTTCTTCCCGAATACTCCTGACCTATGGGAGGCGCATCTAGTTCCGAATACTCTGTGACTTGGTCGGAGTATCGCTCATGGAATGGCCTTTCGCATGGCCAGTATATTGCGCTTAGCGGGCGCTATACTCCTATCAGGAGTTTCTCTCTTCTCCAGTTGGCTCTTGTTGCTTGGATGAAGATCTTGGCCTAGAACGATCTATAGTAAAGTCAGGCTCTTTGCGCCTACTTGGCGCCTGGCTCCTAGTTGGCGCCAGACGCTTGGCAGGAGTTACTTCCTTCCTCACGTCTCGCCTGCCTAACGCATCGCTCCCCCCAGAGATGGCCGCTTGTGCGACAACTCCCCTGTAGGGTTCGTCGCGCTCGACAGGAGATCGGTATTTGGATCTCTTCATCAGAAGTTTATCATCCTTTTCGGAGTATGATCTTTAGAAAGTACTCCTACCAAAGACGCTAATTGCTCCTGCACATTCATCACAATTTAGTCCGTTCCATCCCGTAGACAATAGGAAATCTCAAAATTCCAAGAGACAAGTCTTCCTCCGCGGAGGATCATTATTGCATACTTCCGTTGCTAACGAGTTCTCCTCCTACATGTTGACGAGTTTTCTCGTTGCAGAAGCTTCCCTATCCTTGCCCGAAGGAAGGGAAGGAGCTTGGACTTTTAAAGAGATTCTGAGCTGAAATGGTTGATTTCTAGCTCTTGAATGCATCTCTCTGAACCTTTGGAAGTAGTTTGAGCCCTTCTCGCATTCCAAAGACTCTATCAGTAAACGTTTAAACCTTTTCTTCTTCTGTAGATGACAATGTCACTACATTACCCGGACAACGAAACCTCTATCTAACAGCGTTGATCCAGGAATAAAAGGCTTTAGTTCTCTTGCCAAACCTACTATGCTGGCCAGAACCCATTACCGAGTCGTCATAGAATTTGTTTGATTCCAGATTCTAAATCCCAAAATTTCAACTTGTCCTCTTGATCGTTTTAGGCCCAAGAGAACATTTGATTAGGCGCAGTTCCATTTGTCGGACCACGGAATCTGAGGCCCAAATTAGGATCCCAATCTAAGTATAAGATCTCTTAATCTTATCGTATAGGGAGGTATTGTATAAGATCCCGAAGATCTTTAATTCTTTTACTATGTCTAATATTCTTTGTCTAGACAGAATATATCTTTTCACTGTGTTCATGATAGCATAAATTACCAAGGTGATTTTCTTCCCTCTGAAAGGGAAGAAAATCCTTATGTAGTTCACAGAGGTATCGGAAGAGGACAGTTTTTCCCCTTTTCTATCTAGCACGATCTGCAGCAACTCTATGTCTTTCACATATTTAAAGGAATTATCAAGCTTACCTTGAAAAAATCCTCTCATTCATGTTTACTTCTGGTCAGTCTGCACGCAGACAGACTTCAGAGAATGAATGGTTTTTTCAGGTCTAATATTTATAATAGATTCCGATCAAATCTCTTAGAAAAACCTTCCGACACATGCTGAAAGAAGAACGTGACTTCTGTGAATCCAACCTTTTATTTCCAAAATGATGCATTCATCTTCTTCCTTAGATGCCCATTTATTTTAATATGTGTTAAGAATATATACAACTAGGGGGAAAAAAAAAACTAAAGTTTATTCCCCTCTTAAAATTTTTAAAGATAGCGTATCTTGCTACCTCTCTTGTTCCGAGGAAAAAGGAAGCAATCTATAATAAGGTCGTTCATCTTCTGCCTTGCGAAGATATCTGTGAGTATTTTCCGCAGGGTCTGACAACTCATTCCAATGAATGTTAAATCGTGCTCTGCCTAATTAAAATTCTTTATTATCCTATCACATTGTGGAACGGGAACCAGCATTCATCTATGAACTCTTGTAAGGATAGTAGGAGCGCTGTAATTAACCACGGTGTGTGCGTAAGGCTTAAGCGTATCGTTATCTTAAGGTGCATTTTCTACTACATTCTTTCCTCGCCGAGGCAGAGAGATATCCTTAGCAACACGAATACGATGTTATTCATGTTTGCCTAAAAAATTCCCTCAATTCGTGGTTAAGTCCATGATTTTATGGGGAATATACGGTGAAGCATTCGATCCTTTAGGAGAGAAAGATGTAACCACCCATTCACGACCGAGAACCGGATGGTACTGGATTGGCTCACAATTACAGCCGTGTCGTTCACTGCCTGTCTGCCTTCATTCTGAGTTGCCAGTTACTCCTTTCAATGAATGGAAATAATAAAATTATTCTCGAGTCTAAGTCAACTCTCAATAATGCAAATTTTAGGCAAACAACCTTTGTTAAATACCGAGGCTGAATAGGTATTGTCGTAATAAACCTTTTAAGCGAAGTCTTTACTTGTAAAATGCTTTAAGGATATAGACAATCCCGTAGCGAACCAGACAGGCAACTATGGTATGCGTATTATGACTTGTCCTTCAGTAATCATATACAGCAAGCCTTCTACGACACTCTTTTCCTTTCTGAAACATGCAGAGAAAGAATAGGAAATCTTAATCTCTTCGTCAATTTCGTCAATAATCCCGAATGAGTATAGTCGAAAGATATTGCAAAATGACAACCGAGGATCGAAGATAATCTCTCCAGCTTTTATTATCTTGGAGATAAGTCCGTATTTTACTCCTTTCTTATCTGGAAGAGCCTCTAATCCATGAATGAGAGCTCGTACGAATCTTGTTCAACTTCCAAACGATTGCACCTCTTCTGTAAATGGTTGGTTGCAATCTATTTTGGAAGGAGGATGATTTTAATATCCTCTTACTAATCCTGAACTAATTCTCACAATTCTGCTTTATCTCCATTCCTCAATTTTGGGGCAAGATTGAGCAAACCGAAGGAGAGCGCTTCCTTTCGAAAGGAGAAGGGCTATTCGCAGTATCGACTCTAACCTGACAACGGGCCTACGGCAAGCCTGTGCTACGATCTTGAGTCCCTGCCTGAAAAAACCGAACTTGCTCTAGCCTTTATTGCAATAAGACGATCCCTGACAAGGGCAACGGCCGCCCCTGTGCGACAACTCCCGTCCTATCAGGAAAAAGCCTGAATGTCTTTCACCCTTCGTCTGGAGGACTCTCGGCGGTTGTTAAGCTCTTCTTGTAGGAGAAAGTGTCTGGCGCTAAGCAGGAGTATCTTGCCTAGAATACTCCTGGCGCCTGGTAGGAGTATCACGTTCCGAATACTCCTGGCGCCTGGGAGGAGTATCATGCTCGTCGGCATACTCCTGGTGCTTGGCAGGAGTATCGCGTTCCGAATACTCCGCGCCTGGGAGGGATATCGTGATCCGAATACTCCTGGATCCTAGAAGACGTATCGCCCTTGGAACGTTTTCTTGTTGGAAAATTCCGAGCATCTGACAGGCGATCCTCGCCTGGAAAGTTCTGTACGTCTAGTAATATGTCTTCCTGACATGGAAGGTTCCGCTTGTGCGGAAGGTTTTGTGTGCGGAAGGTTCCGATCTCTGTATATTTGTTCTTGCTAAGAATTCGACAATACTTCCATTTTCGACATAGCCCTCCCTTTCTTCTGAATGAGAAGGACTTCCATTTCCGATGAAGATCCTGGTTCATCGTGCTTCAGGCGCTTTGCGCCTCGTTTCAGACGCTTTGCGCCTCGTTTCAGGCGCTTTGCGCCTTGTTTCAGGCGCTTTTAGGCGCATTGAGCCTCTTTACTGGAGTTTCATGTCCAAGGCGTTAGAAGCTTAAAAATTATATATATGTGTGTAATCATTAAACGAGATCCATATAATTCATTCAATCAACAAATATCCTTTAATATCTAATTCGTCTCTCAGAATAGATATACTTTCATATACTGTACCGATGAGGAATTTATTGAAATAACTACTTTAAACCCCCATGGGATAGAGCCCCCCCCCCCCGTCCAGCTGTACGGGGGGACGAACCCGGATAGAGCAATGCCTCTACCGCAATCTTTCTCCGTCTCTTCTGAGGTTCCGATAGCCAGACGAGAGTATCTTGCATTTCATTTAAACCTACGCCGTTGAATGTTCTTCTCATTAGTCGTTAAGACGATAATTAATAAGGGGAACACATTGAATTAGGATGCCTTTCCAATGGCTATCCCTGGCAGTCTGGGACGTTCTACAGAACCTGCCGAGGGGACGCCTGATCGGTGGGGATTCTCCATAACCTCCGTACGGCTTTCGACATTCCTTCTCCTCTGGGCCTGTGAGTCTGGAAGAGGTCTAGGCCTGGGAGCGAGACAGAGCCGATCAGACGCACCCTCTAATGCAATGGGGAACACTATAATCACTTCTTACCTTATAATAGCTCGTATCTTGAGCTACATTCCTTTATCTTCAAATTGCAAATGAATTTGTAGTTTCTGTGAAGTAAGAAGGTGATGAGGAAAACAACACTACTAGTACTGTTTGAATCTTCTAACTGCTTGTCAGAACGAGGGCTATAAAGCTCCTAAAGAAAAGCATATCTAGTTCTATGTTTTCTGACTTCCTCAAATCGGAAGTTACCTTATTTTCCTCAATCAAATTCTAACATTTATTACACTTCATCAATGAATAAATATTTATATTTCCCTTTCTTGCAAACTATGTAATTGTCTACCGAACACTTCGGTAGTTACATATATTCTTTCTTCGAAAACTTCGAAGTTAATTCATTAAAAGTTATTAAAAAGTTATTAAAAAGTTATTAAAAACGTATGCCAAACCAGCGATCCAGTACTTCCTGTAAAAGTCGGCCCAGAAGATCGATGGCGATGAAACACGAAAATCCATCAGGAGGGAAAGCAAACATATGTTTACCTTGCCAGCGACAGAGAGAATCTGATTAGAAAACGGGAATAGTTCCTAGTCCTGCCTCCCAGCGGCAGGCAGGTAGATCACCTGACCTACCTGTAGCGTGTGCCGCGAAATTCGAATTTCTGTCGGGAACGACGGAGTCGATAGCTATGTATATATCTGACAGGTTATAAGGTGAATGTATGAAACACTTGGGGTGCAGTTGATAGGCCGAAGCACCAAGGCCTTGAATTGGAGATGTTTCTCCCATCATGAATCGCAGATCTTCGTGAAGAAGGATGGATCGGCACATGAAAGTAAGCGTCCTGAAGGTCTAGAGGACACCATCCAGTCCCCTGGACGAAGAGCCGCTAACACTGAGGAAGTTGTCTCCATGGCGAACTCCTCTTTTCCACAAAGACGTTCAGGGCGCTTACATCCAACACCGGTCTCCATCCTCCTGAGTTCTTCGGAAACTAGGAAAAAGTCGTTGTTGTAAAAGCCCGCCAGAGCGGGGATCTTTCACTAGTTCTATAGCCTCCTTCTCTAGCATGAGATCTACTGCTAGAGAAAGGGCTTGATTCATGATGGGGTCCTTGTACTTGGCTACCAACTCCCTCGGAGTTGTCGTCAATGGTGGTCTTGACGAGAAGGGAATGAGGTATCCTTTGCTGACAATCGATAGACCAATTGTCTGCCCCTTTGTGGGCCCAGACGTCGGCAAATTTCAGTAGTAAGTCTGGCACCCACTGATGTCTGGAGTCCTTGACCACTATTTCTTCCCTCTGACTGGACTTAGAGAAGGTTTTACCTCTCTTAAAAGGTCTAGTCCCTCTGGTTGCAGAAACCTCTGACAGCGGGTCCTCCTCGAAAGGGCTCCTGTCTCAGAGGAGTCTCTTTCTTGGTCTTGGGTTGGAAGACAGAGCGAGGTTTCCTGGCCGCCTGGGCTAACATGTCCTGAGTAGCCTTAGCTGAAAGGGCACTCGAGACATCTTGGATAATTTTCTTGGGGAAACAGAAGAGGAGAGAGTTGAGCATACAAGAGCGAGGCCCTTTGCGCATGAGACACTGCCTTCGTGAGAAACGAACAGTAGACCGACCGTTTCTTAAGCACTCCAGCTCCAAACAGTGAGGAGACTTCACTCGATCCGTCTCTCACTGCTTTATCCATGCAAGTGAGTACACAGTTAAGATCTTCAGGAGACAGAGCATCTGGGGTCTTGGTCTTATTAGCCAGAACACCTAAAGACCAATCAAGGAAGTTGAAAACTTCCAGGACTCGGAACATTCCCTTCAGTAAGTGGTCAAGTTCGTTCATTCCCCACGTAGTCTTGGCGGACAAGAGCGAACGACGAGCAGAATCCACTAATGAAGAGAAGTCCGAGTCCGCAGACGAAGGGAGAGCGAGGCCTAAAGGTTCTCCCGATTCGTACCAGAATCCCAATCTGCCGGTCAGTTTAGACGGAGGGGAAAGAAAAAAAACCGTCTTCCCTTTCTCTTCCTTAGAAAGGAGCCATTCCCCAAAAGCTCAGCGCCCTTCTTCATGGAAACCGTAGGTTTCATCCTTACACAAGACGAAACCTTCGACGTCTTCGAAGTGGAGAATAACGAAAGAGGAGAAGGGGGAGCCACAGGAGAAAGGATATCTCCAAACTCTTGCAGGAGTAACTCGTTAGTTCTGATAGGAGGAAAGAGGCGTTTTTGGTCCTTCTTCTTCTGAGGGGTCCTGTTCCTCCTGAGCTGAAGAGCCCTCCTGATCCTTAGAGGCGCGACTATTCTTAAAGGAGTCTCTAGAGGAAGTTAGACGTATACGTCTTGGAGACAATGCTTCAGGCAAGTGTCTACTTGCAACATCCTTCTTGTCTGGAGGAGTGCGTTTCCAGATTCTTGAAGCCTAATAGGAGTCAGGCGGCAGTCAGGTGCAGAGCGCCTGTTTGAAGAAGAAACTTCTATCAGGCTCTTGGCGCTATCCAAAGGAGACGGCTACCAGGCGAACGGCGCCTGCCATACGAAAAGCGCCTACCAGGCTCTTGGCGCCTGAACCGAGGCGAGAGAAAATCTCTGGAACCTACGAGCGCCTACTAGGTGAGCGCCTACCAGGGGAGAAGAAGCGCCTGCTAGGCTCTCGGCGCCTGACTCGAGGCGAGTAAAAGTCGGGAGAAGAGCGCCTGCCAGGCGAAACGCGCCTTAACCAGCTCTTGACGCCTGTCCAGCGAAGGGCGCCTGTCCGATTTAGGGCGCTTGTCAACCGGAGAGTGGAGGCGAGACGAGGAGCGGCTACGAGGTGAGTAGTGCGCCTACTAGGCTCTTGGCGCCTGTCAAGGGGAGCGATCCTGTCTCCAGAAGAGCGTCTGTAGGGTGAGGATCTCCTACGCGCGTTTGCTCCTTGTCCGAAGGAGAAACTTGTCTGTCAGGCGAATGTCGCTTAGACGCAGATGTGATCTTGTCCGAAGCAGAAAGCCTCCTGCGAGAATCCGAACGCACAGGTGAGAGCGCCGCTTCCGTCGAATAGCGAGAGTCAGGAGAGGGGAGCCTGGACTTCTTTACAGGAAGCGAGACGTCCTTCCTACGACGAGAAGACACGCAAAGAGAGCCAGCCAGAGCCGAAATCTGCGCCTGAAGGTTAGCCAACACCCTTGCAGGAGAATTCACAAACTCGTGAACAGGAGACGAGGCTCGATCTCGCTCGGGGAACGATACTCCTGAGATCTCTTACGCTTCTTCGCTTCCACCTCAGGCTCTTCCGAAAAAAACTTCAGGGCTGGAAGGGCGGGCGCAGGGAGCGTTCCAGCTCTCTTCGAAGGGCGCGAGGCTTCCGAAGAGCTCCATCCTCTGTTAGGAGAAGGCGAAGGCGACGACGAGAAGCACTGGCGCAAAATTTCTCTCTTGGAGCGATCAAGGTAGCTGGGAACGATCAACAGGAGCTACCGAGGGGACGCCTGACCGTTGGGGATGCTCCCTAACCTTCCTGCGGCTTTCGACTTTCCTCCTCCACTGGGACTGGGAGTCTGGAGAGGTCTAGGCCTGGAAGCATTAGGGAGCCGATCAGACGCACCCTCCACTGCACTGGGTTCACTGCACAAATCACTATTGGAATCATCTTACCTTCTAGTTGCTTGATTTTCCTCTCCATTACTGCGAATGGTGGCTTTCATTGAGGCCACTTCGAAGCGCATCTTCGGCTTCGGTGCAGGGAGCAGGAGCTGAAACTGACAAAGGAGCTACTTCTAAAATAGGATTATCTACATCCAACTCGCTAATACGAGATCTACTACTGCTCCTGGAAGAAGCTTCTAACTTTATCCTTTTCAAGCTTCCTCAAGTAGGTTGGAAGACAAAGACTTCCATTCATCCTCATTCAGCTTTTCACATTCATTACAAGGGTTATTAAAGGTGCATTCATTCCTCTACACTTCACATACCGTGTGAGGGTCTACCGCAGCTTTCGGTAGCCTCACCTTTAATACTCAGTCATACAACAAACTCTAAACATAGCAGTTTTCTTAGTATCAACATCAGACATCATGAATCCAAGAAAAATCCAAAGAAAATCCAAAGAAAAGTCCAATAACTGTCCACAAATCGCGAATGCCAGGCCAAAAGATCGGGTACTTCACCAAAAGTCCGTAGAAACAATCCAGGGCGAAAACGAGAAAAGAATCCAACTGTCAAGAGGTACCGACAACAGGTGTGGTCGACACCGACGACAGAAAAAATCTGGCAAGAAAGGTATGATGGTTCTTACACCCGCCTCCCAGCGGCGGGTAAGGTAGATCACCTGACCTACCTGTCGCGTTAGCCGCGAGTTTTGAATTCTGTCGTGACGTCAGAGACGTAAGCTAAGTATATGTCTGACAGGAAAGTTCATGTACAAAACCTTAGTTTGAACTCCTTGGGCTCCAGGAAGCCTTCAAAGAGGGAGGTGAGGAGGCTGTAGACGATGGAGACAACACCTTTCTAGACGACTTCTCTTTAGCTCCCACAGGAAAGATGTCAGGGGGCCCCAAGGGGTGGCAGACAAACTCAGCAGGTCCAGTGAACAGGAACAAGGGCAGATCCATGAGCCAGAGCAGGAGCAGGTACAGGAGCAGGCATAGGTACGGCAGCAAGAACAGCAGGAGAGGTCACCTCTGCCACCATGAGGGGTGATAGCAGTAACAACAGGTGCCACCCCAAACACAGGAGGGGGGCACTGTAGGTACAGGAGCTGGTGAGCTGGCAGATGTATCTTAGTTCCCATCACAACAGTAGGGGACACATTGGTTGGATGGTGCGACCAAACCAGGTGGGGCGGCATATAATAACCGGTTGAGTAACCGTAGGGGTAGTGGTAGTGACTACATAGAGGGTTACAGCAATGCTGGCTCACTTCCTCCCTTGACTCGTCGGGAGAGGAAGTAGAAGCAGCAGCTCACACAAAAGGGGAAGCAGCAAGCAGGGGACAATTGCCAAGAGATAGGTAGGAAGATGAAGTGTTAGCTACCACAGGAGTGGTGGGGGGCATGTTACCCCTGACAAAGATTTAAGTCTTCCTATGATACCTTCTCCAAGCAAACTTCCCCCACTGCACCATGGACCAATCACAAAACTCTGCACAACGATCTTCTAGATTACACTCATGTCCTTGACAAGATGAACAGAGGGCTCGAGGATCAGCATCAAGGGAAGCATGGATTTTACCGCACTTCTTACCCTGCTCCCCCAGGCACTGCCTACTGGGGGCAGGATTCTTTAGTGATAGTGATTCTTGGGTGTACATTATATATATATCCACAAACACACAGAACACAACATACACATATATCTAAGAAAAATAAACAAGGAAAAATCCTACCGGGATTGAAGAGGAATCAGCTGAAACAGTCAGGCAGAGAACGGTGATGAACACGTCTATCCACATCGATGGCCAAAAGCAAATTGGAATGTTTACGTTCGGTTGGGGGAGACCCCCAACAACAAGACCATTAGTTAACTACCAAACAGCTAAGTTTCAAGATTTCAGTGGCTGTGTCCAGGCTTCACCTTAAGTATTTCCTATTGTAAAGGACCAAGGGTTTGTATAGTGTAGGAACAAATTAACTGCCTGGGCTATGTCAAATTCAGCAGAGTAATAATGAAGGCCGAGGTCCTAATAATACAAGATAAAATTACGCCCGCCATAGAACTTTAATAATCCCCTGAAAATGAGCATAACTTGCCTGAATTAGTCTACCGTACCTAGTCCATGTCATATTCCCTTGAGTAAGAGTCTAGGTCTTAATATAATAATAATAAAAAAATATGAATTTTAATGGAATTATTACAGCAGATAGAGGATTTTAATAGTAACTCTAAAGCAGAGCATAACTAATCTGAATTGGCCTATCTTGCCTAGTCAGCGTTGAATTCAGCCAGGTAAAAACGGAGCCTGAGGTCCTAATGATAAAAAGTAAGAATAATTGTGGCTGTCATAGAATTTTAATAATTCCAAGTACATAAATGAGTGTATGAGCGTACCCACAGTCAGAATTAGCAAACTGTTCCTAATCGGTGTTGAATTCAACCAAGTTAATAACAGAGCCTGTGGTCCAAAGAGTAAAATAAGAATTACTGCTGTCTTATAATATTAATAACGCCTACTAAATTAAAGTATAAATAGTCAGAATTAGCCTACTACCTATACCTGGTGTGTTAATTTCGACCATGTAGTAATAACTAATAGACCCTGTTGTCCTAATATTAAAAAATAAGAGTATTTCGACAGAAGCAGTCGGCACGGACTGCAAGGAATGTAACTACGAATATAACATCCACTAGGGATTGGGGCGTCCAATGTATCTCGCCATGTTTAGTACTGGCCCCTGGGGGGTTAATTACAGTCGTCCGAATAAATATTACTTAAAATTCTTGTTCAGGAGGTAAAACTGCATAGAAAAACTGCAACTGCCATAGTCTAGGCTGCCGCAGATAAGTATCCTAGATCTACCAAAAATACTAGTACGAACATTAATCAGTAAATAAGAGGAACTAGCCTGAATTAGCCTACTGTACCTAATCCATGTTGCATTCAACCATGAAATAAAGGAGCCTTTGGGACTAATAATAAAAATTACTAATAAAAATAACGCTACCTAATTTACAGCGCTCATAGAATTTTAATGATTTCCAGTACAAGAGCGTAACTAAACTAACTTGAATAACCCTACCACACCTAGTCTCTGCTGAATTCAGCCAAGTAGCCTAATAATGGAGCCTGAGGTCCTGATAATAAAAAATAGCCCAATACAAATAATTAATGTTATTCATATATATAAATTCAATACCTAAATCCCAGTATAAATGAGAGCTCTAACTAGCCTGAATGAACCTACCGTACCTTCGACCTGTTGAATTCAGCTATTTAGCCTAATAATAGGGCCTGAGGTCCTAATAATTAAAAAAAAAACTTATGAATAATTACGTCTGTTAGTATAGAATTTTAATACTTAGCCTAGGTAGTACCTAGTACCTATTTTAATTCCCAGTAAATAAGAGTGCCTAACTAGCCTACCATACCTAGTCCGTGTTGTATTTGGCAGAGGAATAACGAAGCCTATGTTCCTAATAACAGAAAATTACAAGAATCATTACGGCTGTCTTAGATTGGTATTTAATAAATCCCCGTAGTAAAAGAGCGTAGCTTAGTAACTAGCCTGAATCAGGTAGCCTACCGTACCTTCTTGGCCATGTCGAAATCGGCCGAGTAACAAAATTAGCCCGAGATCCTAACAATAAAAAATAATAACAATAATTACGGCAGGCACCGAAATTGGAAAAACCGAAGTAAATGAGCGCGGTTTCGGCACAAAATAACGGAAGCAAGAAAGAATCAAAATGTCAACAAAGCCACTAGTGGCCTGCCTGCAGAACCAAAACAACACCAACATTTCTGCCATTGTTGTTCTCCCTTTGATTCCCACGCCCGCGCCTTCGAGACGATGTTCCTTACCTCCTCTTCTAAAGTCGGTTTGAGGAAGTCCCCTCCTCCTTCATTTTCCTCAGGTGTAAGGACAGGTGAAGAAGGTGAGCTCATTTCAGCCTCCCTCACTTCCCCAATACCCGCCATCTTGCACCTGTTTACTTTAACATCCGCTAAATTTAATGGACATATGTTTCATTTAGCACTTATACCACAGACTGTATCAGTCAATGGTACTTTGCATTTACTTAACAACTGTGATTGTGATTGATTGATTTACTGCATCGAATTTTTGGAAAACTATTGTCTCGTTTGCCGTTCAACGTGAAATTAAAAACAGCGTTAAAATTCACATATGTGTAAAGTATCAGTATTGCAAACAAACCGTCCTTGGTGTTTCCGACCAGTAGACTTTGATAACCAACCAGATACATCGCTAGTTTTTTACTATTCTAGCGAACGTTTGTGATTTTTTGACACTAACCACTTTTTATTCAAGATTAACTTTTCTTTATCTTTCCTTACGGTGTGAATCTCTCCTGCAAATTAAGTCATTTTTCAAAGAATAACATAAGCAATATCAATATTACTATGTATACATATTTCGAAGAATTGAGATGTACTACTACAAAGATTACAAGAAAAATAGCCTAAAGCTTGGACCACTTTCGTAATGAATTTCAATTTCAGGTTGTATTTTGAATCTTTTGAATGTTTTAGATTAGTGATGAAATAATTCTAATGATTATGCACTTTGATAAATTTTCTCGTTTATATTACTAAGTAAGGTTATGACAAAAGTGTTTCTCTGAGAAACTGCGATGTTGCAAACAAATACAATATACCACCCTTCCTGGCAATTCGAAGATGCTATAATTTACGTTTAATTCTCAATGTCTTCTTAACAATTCATGATCAGTATTTATTTCAGTTTTCATCCAATACTTATTGCGGGAAATTTGTTTACTTTTATCGTCCCATATTACATAATTATAAATCTGCTTTCGTTTCTTTGGCTTACTGGGTATACCTATCTTATTTTTATTCGCCTTTATAATGTTATAACTTTATATTATAAATAAATGTGTTGTATAAAATAGGTCTAACAAAATATTAGCTGATCTAGACACGTAAGTGACGTATACGACTCGCTATATTTGGCGAGAAATAAATGCATTTGCAACTCTTCTTAGTAATAGACGTCAGAACACTGCAATGGTCTGACACTTTTAGATATAAATTCAAGTTCCTTATAAGAGTATTGAGCACTTCATATTTTTCTTACATTGTATGATATGATAGATGAAAATGAAACGTGAGATAATGTGAAGATAAGATTTGTAAGATAAACATAGTGTGAATTTTTATTTTGGACTTATGACATAATCTTCAAACTGAGAAACTATACCGTTTCAGGTTTGTTAGCAGGAGGCTTTAAATATAATTCAAGGAAAAATATTAAAGCGTCCATCTCAAAGAAATAAATTTATTGTACAAGGCTACAGTATTGCTTGTCAAGTCCAGGCTGATAATCATTTTCTAGTGTATGAATATTATGACAGATGAAAGGAAATGTTGAGATATGGTGAAGATGATAGGAATTGTAAGATAAACTTAGTGTGAATTTGTATTTCGGACTCACGACATAATCCTAAAACTTAGAAACTAGCCCGTTTCAGATTCGGTTTGGATTACTAGGAGGCTATACGTATAATTCCAGGAAAGATATTGAGACGTCCATCTCAAGGAAATTAATTCATCGAACGAGCCTACAGTGTTGCTTATCAAGTCCGAGCTGATAATCCTTTACAGTAGCGTAAGTTGCAGATAAGTAACTAAAATTATTCTGTGATGGGTGAATAACGGAAAACAACCAATTGTGAGATGGGAACACTGGGAAACAAAAGCAGCTAGTAAGGTTTCAAAAAATATACTTGAACGACGGAAATAGACCATGACACGATTCAAAATCAGCACAATAATTAATAAACAGAAAGAAAATAACAACAGAACTTTTATAAAACGCAACACCTAAGCTTTGAGAGGCAGGAGGTTGAAAACGAATAAGCATCCCTTAGATAAAACGTCCATTTCCACATTTCTTGCTTTAGAAAATGTAACGTGCGCCTTTTTAGTAACTGAACCATGATGAATATTTTTGCTGCACTTCACAAACGTTGTGCTTGACCCGGAGCCATCCTTTGGACAGCTAAGGAATTCTATTGATCCTTCTATTGTCTCTATCTGATAAAGAAGACCAAATATGTTTCTATTGTTGTGCTATAATGACGGACATCACACTTGATTAAGTGAAATATCGAGTAAGCAGTAGTTACGCATATCTAGAGACAGCTAAAATTAATTACCATGCGTAAATTAATGTAATACATGAATAAAAAATTAAGTTACTTCCCTTCCGAGTAAAACTATAACAAATTGAGACCAACACCAGACTTTACAGAGCTGCTGATAGGGTTTTTGTAACAAAAAACAATTGAAAATAAAAAACTGCCATTCCCACTTAATGATGTCGAGCTATGAAATACCCCCATAAGGGCAAAACAAAGTGCGCTGAGATATTTAGAAAATTATGGTGCGTGGCAGTAAAAAAATAAACCAAATTCAAGACGCCTTCAAATCAAGTCTACTATCGTTCAGGGAAGAAGTTCATTGAATACATTTTGACACCTATCAACTTGGAAAATATTTTACAATTACTAGTGCACAATAACTTAAGCAAAATACATTAAAGATGAAGCTTGAGAGGAAGGAAAATACTACATCAAAGTTACACGAATTGCTTCAAATCGTGGGATTAAAGAGACCTTTTTTTAAGAAAAACAAGACACAACCAAGAGCGCCAAGTTAAATACTTCCAAAGAATAGGAGAACAGTTCGAGTGAAAGCTTTTAACGACGAATAAGATATGCTTAAGTCACGAAAATCCTAAATTGCCCAAATGAGGGCAGCTATATGGCCCAAGAAATAACATGCCCGATGATTGGCAGACATGTAAAACCGAGAAAGATGGGTCTTAATGCTTATGAGTAAAAATATGTTTTTTTTAAATCATCATAGCTATAGGACACACCCATCTCTGAATTGGTCACATCGCTTCTAGTGATGGTACCGAACCACTATTTTTAGACTTCCTGACTGGGACTTATACTACAGAGAAAACTTGAACCACTGACTGTTTGAGCGCTACATTGTCAAGCAGATCTGAGAGCAAACTCATTTTAGGCTGTGAAGATTTCAAACTCAATACCTAATGCCCATGGCTACTGCACCCACTTATTAGTCTCTGGATGGCAGATTTAATTAGTGCACCTTGTAATTGTTTTTATAGTGCCAGCAAGCTGAATTTCAAACTTATTGTACAAAAGGCATAAACATGTATAAGTCGAAGTAAATGGCGTTGTTAAACAGAGCTAATTTAATCAAGTGAAACCTCCATTATTAAGCTATTTTTTAGATACCTTTCTTCAAGAATGACAGAGACGATACATAGATAATGCCTAGTAAGACTATAGCTCTCAGCCCCGATGTGTTGTAGTTTTTTTTTCTTTTTTTTTCATATTACCCTTTGGAGGGTGCTAAAGGCCTAAAGCTAAACAGCAGTTCACTATCGGTTTCAAGAGTATAGAGCTGATGATACGATGTCTGGTCACAGAACCAGACCATAGTAAGTTTACTCGAACTGAGCAGTTCTGTTGACGTACCACATTACATAAACGTACGCATCATGAGGCTCTAATACGTCAAGTCATCGACTATGAAATAAACGTCATGCTCTTGCCAGACAGCTCGGTCAGTGTGACGTATCAGTAATTTTTAAAATTTGCTACTTCTGCATTCATCAAAAAAAGTACTTTTCTGAAATTATTAATCGATTATGAATTTTGTGATTTAATTCGGCTAAGAACGACCTCCAGAGAAGCTAATGACGAACGAGGATACGGTGAGGTGCAGTGGTCGTAGTATTAGTAATTTTTTAAAAATTCTTTACTTAAACATTTATCAACTAAAGTATTTTGGAAAATTGATTATAGAATAATATGGAGTTCTGTCATTCAATTCGGTTAAGAACGACTCGGAGCAGCTGATGACGATTGACGATAAGTTTAGTAGTCGTAGTGAACGTCGCCATCTGGTGTGTTTACTATCTGTCTCAGCTGTTTCTTGTCATTATCTCTTGACGTGGACAAACTGGTCACGAACATTGCTCTTTACCTTCTTGAGTGTCATCTTGGATTTGCGAGTCATTTAAGCCAGAAGATGTCCAGCGTCTGTATTCTTTCATCTTGCCTGTAATTTGCTCTAAGCGAAGTACATTTTTCGCTGGCTTTGGCAGGTAAGCTAAACTCCCTGTAGGTAGGTAGGTATATATATTGACGAGACCAGTAGTTTTGTAGCTTAAGACTTGCCTGTTAATGCCGGTAGATTACAGTGGTGTATAGCTGTAGATCAGAATAGGTCATGACCTGTATATGTGTTCAACTATAGAAGCAGGCAGCTAGCTAACTTTCGGTAATATAGTATAACTGTAGGGCCTACTGTAGCCTAATCCTAGTCAAACAGTTAGATTTAGCTAGGCTAGCTACCTAAAGTAATATCATACTTTAAATGATCTACCTAATATAGTATTACCATATGGTAATTCTAAAGTGCTTTGCATTGGGGGGTACAATGAGGGCAATGGAATAACACCCTAAGTCTAAGCATTTTCAGAAAACATTAATTGGCTTTAAGGGATTTTCCAAGTTCATTAGGATAGCTACCTATTTAAGGTACTAGGTACCTAGGTACTAGCCATGGGGAAGTGACATGCTTTTGAAGTGTATGAAAACTGTAAATCCTCAGCTACTATAATACCTATACTAGTTTGCATGGAAATATTTATTTTGGCAGTTTTACTCTCTAGTTTCTTCAATTTAACAATGACTGCCTTGGGTGTAAGAGGTATTGAAGGAGATCGCAACTGCTATATTTTATGGTAAAACTGAAGGCTACCTACTAGGCTATTGTAGCCTGGTTCACTCCAGTCGCCTACCAAAATATTTACTGCCTTTTGTTTATTTTCTTTATGTTTATCTTTTGTTTATGTGAAAATTATTTACCATCTTTTATGTTTATCCCAAGGGGCTGGTACTAATGTGGTGCCCATATTTTGCATCTAACTGATGATTACTGAATCAGAGGGGCGTGGTAGTAGACTTCAGTTTTACCAAATAGGTACAAATCTTAGCTGAAAGAGCCAATTACTCAAATGGGAATGGAACAACAGATGGCTGCATACTACTAGCCTATGTGTGGGCCCAATGGTTTGGGGAAATAAGGATTGAAGTATTAACATTGCCAGTCATGGGCCAGTGTGCAAGGTGAAAATTGATTTATGGTGTTCTAGGTCAGATTAGGTAGTTGGTGGGATCTAGTCAGCTTGTTTCACTTAGGTAGCCAGATAAGAATGTGGTGCTTAAGGTTGAATTAGGATGCATCCTGTATTTTACTCAAACTTTTCTGGTGCTCTAGGTTTGGGTAGTTTTGGAGTGGCAAGGGGGTCAGTCTCCCACCCTCACAGTGCCAGGTAAAGACTCAGTCTCCTAGATTAAGTTGGGAAGGTTAGATCAAGATGTATCCATGTAACTGTCCTCACTATATTTTCATGCCTAATAAATTTTCTGATGCACACGCACAAATTAGAATTGGCAGTTTCATAATTTTTTGTTCTCCTGCCTGACTCACGATTCATGCCATGTTAATACATTTTTCTTTTTGAAGGTGGAATAAATCTTATGTAATGAAATTAGAAACAGTCACTAATTTCATTAGAACATCATGTTATATTATTGTGTGAACTATGTTCCATCTAGCAAAATTGATGTGATAAAAAACGTTATATCACAACCACTGACATACATTACAAAGTAGATAGGAGACACCCATCATTAGTAGTATTGCATAAAGTTTATATTATCATTTCAGTATTAAGTTGTAGGTAGTTGAACAATTCCATTTGTTAAATTATACAGGAAACATTGGAAACTTACAAAATGCTATCAAAGAAAAAAAAATTATAACCTTAACAGTGTGAACCATGCGTTTTGTTCTATTGTTTTTTTTTATGTCGTGATGTGCGCAGGAATCGAATGTCAATGTGTTATTAACGGTCAAAGAAAACATCCCTGCTTCAGCGAGAGCATTATTGCACTGCATTCGGTGTAAGTTCTTGTTAGAGAGTATCAAGAAAGCTTAATATACCAAAGAGAATCATATGTAGATGAATCAAATTGTTTAGAGAATGGCAAAGTTTAGAAAATGGGCCTAGGAGTGAAATGCCTCAAAGCATCACCACAAGGAGCAAGACAATACAGTAGTGTAAATGTTGCTGAGCACCTCATCATGATATTGTTGAACCAGAAATCATGACTAGGATCTTATGCCTATGACTAGGTCTCATGAATACTTTAGATGAAGAAGGAGAGGTTTTTGAAAATACACTTGAAACCCTTGATAGGTGTCTAATGAATAAGCAAGCCTACCTTTGATGGATGGAGATTCAGTTAGGCTTACCTTTCTTATTCTGTCTTTTATCAGTGTCCAGTAAATACCACTGATAAAGAGGGAAACAGATTCAATGATGCATGCATTTTTTTTCCTCAAAACCTAAGTATGTAATACTACATTGTATTGGGAGATACTTTATTCACATTGGTTTAATCCCTCCATCCTCCTCCTATACGGCACCACCACTCCCCTCACATCTCAGGCTACTCTGACTTCTCGCTACAAATTCCATTGTGTGACAGCCGTACTAATATAATGATTATTTAAAATTCCCTTCACTGATAACTGAAACCTTTAAAATGCATGTTTATAGAACATTTTTTGGCTCAAAATTACTTTTTCTTTCATTCCTCAAAATATTTGTAGTATACTTCATGTTTGTGGGACTTTTCAAGTTGCACAAATGAAAACAGGATGCTAATTGGAACAGATTTGAAGGATCATTGTATTAAACTAAGATTTTCTTTAACCAAATTTATTCCTTAATATTACAGTTCACAACTTAATCTTATTCTCTTGCTAAGCCTAGCTTTATTTTACCCGACCATTTACAAATGTAAACTTAATTCCTTAATCCTGATACATATTGCAACGATACTGCTTGAACTTTTGATTTTCCTTGTGTCAGCAGCACCTTCTGCAAAGAGCCTCTGGTTGCTCTTTTCCAATTCCTGAATCGTTATTTCCAGCTATACTCATAGGTACATAGCCTGGAATCGTTGACCACCCTCAGCGCCACTGAGGAACCACAATCAACATGCAAAAGTCTCTCTCAGCTACCACCGTGAAGGAGAGCCTCAGCTCTACTCATTCCCATCCCATCTACCAAACTGGAATGAAAAAGAAAAGAAAGACAACCATTAATTAAAAAATTTCTCTTACCCACAAACACAACATTAACATAAAAACAATGATAATAACAAATCCTAAATCTATAGTTTAAAAATTGCTTAACCTAATCAACCTAACAACAACAAAATAATACATAGAAAGAATCAAATATTAATTTATACAAACCAAATTTTTTTTTTTCTACTACATCCCCCTGACTAAAATAAAGGAAATCTCATTTCCTTTTTTTTCTCTAAACTCCCTTTTTAACTATCCCACTGTACTCTGGAATTGGACCTTGACTTCGGGTCCATGGTCTCTCATACATTACCTCATGTTCACTGACTTCTTCTCCAACCACATCTGACATATCTAGCTTTGGTTCCAAACCACTTACACCAAACTCTGGAGACTTACGTCGGCTTCAACTTCGCCAGCACTCGACATGGGTGCTATCATCTCTTCCATACTCTCATTTTTGCCACACTTTACCTCAAGCTATCCAAAATTTTTCCATTTAAACTTTCCAGTACTTCTGACTCCTTCTCATTCACACTCACTCCCAAATTCAATCCAACACTTTCAGTCAAAGGGAACTTGCACACACTATATGTACCATCTTCTTCACAACTTGGCGTTGCTTCCAATTCACCCAACTCTTGCATATCCTCGTACACATTCCTTGTACTCACCAAGTTCACTCCTTCCGCATACCACTCAAATCCTTCAAAATCAATTACATCCTCATTCTCTCTACCAAACTTCTCAAATCCCTCAAAATTAAACAACCCATCTTGTGTACTGTGCAAAAAACGCTGTAAACGTACCCTTACTCTTTCTACACCTCTTTTAAGGCCTTTCTCTTATGTTCCACTAACACGAATTGTTTATCTCCCCAATTTACATTTTCTTCTCCTTACCCTCTTTTTTTTCCTTATTACTGTCTTTACTGTCACTTCCATACACCTCACTCATACTGTCCTTACTTTTATATAACTTCCCCGTCTTGGGGATTTTGTCCTTTTCACCTTTTACCTCAGCGTTCCCACTTCCCTGCCTAACACCAGCCTCAATCTTAGCCACTTCAGCCAGTTTCTTTGCCATTTCACACACTTTCCTATCCATTGCCTCCATTCTTACAAATAGCCTGCTTTCCCTTTCACGGGTTGTGACCAACTGTTCCTGAATATTAATTACCAGGGACATCAGCCTATCGATCTTCTAGTTCAGACCTTGCTCCCCTTCACCCAACCCAACACCTTCCAAGCCTGCTCCCTCTGCCATAATCTCCAATTGTGTACCCACTCTGGCCCCACGTTGGGCACCAAAAGGGCTTATCAAGTTAAACAAATGGAACAGGATACTAATGGGAACAGATTTGAAGGGTCAGTGAATTAAACTTAGGATTTTCCTTAACCTAATTCATTCTTTAATATGACAGTTCACAACTTAATATTATCTTATCCTTTAACTAAGCCTAACCTAATTTTAACCGGCCACCTACAAATCTAAACTTAATTCCTTAATCCTAATATTGCAGCGATACTGCTTGAACTTTTGATTTTCCTCGTGTCAGTAGCACCTTCTGCAGAGAGCCACTGGTTGTTCTTTTGCAATTCCTGAATCGTTATTTCCAGCTACTCGTAGGTGCGTAGCCTGGAATTGTTGACCTCCCTCAGCACCGCTGAGGAACCACAACCAAATGGCAAAAGTCTCTCTCAGCTACCACCGTGGAGGGTAGCTGAAGGAGAGCCTCAGCTCTACTCATTCCCAGCTACCAAAATGGAATGAAAAAGAAAAGAAAGTCAACCATCAATTACAAAATTTCTCTCCCCCACAAGCTCAACATAAATATAAAAACAATGATCAAACAAATCCTAAATCTATAGTTTAAAAATTGTTTAACCTAATCAACCTAACAGCAACAAAATAATACGTATATAGAAAGAATCAAATATTAATTCATACAAACCAACTTTTTTTTCTCTACCACAGTGTAACACCCTGTATGATTGTTGCAGCTGTCAAAGAACAACCCCTGAAACAGTAGTAGGTTGTTATTGTAAAAATATCTGAGATAGACTTCAACGAGAAAGGCATCTTTCATATTTACTATCTTGCTTATGGTAGTAGGTCTAGGCATACATGTGAAACTAATTTGTTCCTATGCGATATACAAAGAATCGGTCCTTTACTATAGGAATTACTGAAGGCGTAGCCTGGACACAGCCGCTGAATTCTTTAACAAGGCGGTTCGGTAGTTAACTACCGGTCCGGTCGTTGGTAGTCCCTCCAACGGGACGTAAACATTCTTATTTTCTTTCGGCCATCACTGCTGATAGACGTGTTCTCCCCCACTCTCTGCCCGACTGTTTACTGCCGTTTTCTTTCAATCCTGGTGGGATTTTTCTTTCTTATTTCTTTATAACTTATGATTGTTTTTGTGATAATGTGTTTGTGATATACGTACTGAATCATGCAAACCCATGAATTGCAACAGCTTGTGTCGCCTCCCCCTGGGCGCTGCCCCAGGTAGAGGGTAGGAGGTGTGGCAATTTCCGTGCCTCGATAGATCGTTCTTCACGCCCTTTGCCCATCATGGCGGGGGCGTTAGTGTAAAAAAAAAATTTTGTGCGGAATGTTCCATTTGATCTATGATACAGTGGGGGAAGTTTGCCGAGGTACTAACCTCACCTTTTCCTTTGTATTTACCTCTCTCCTGGCAACCGTCCCATACTCGCTGCGCTTCATCATCATCTGCCCCTTCCAACGAGTTGGAGAGGGAAAAAGAAGTGGGGGCTGTAGTTTCAGACCTTGGGATCGCTCCTTTAGGGGCCTCCCCACGCTTCAAAGGTATACGCTGGAACAAGGGGTGGCCCCCTTTATTAATATCTGAACTTTTTACTCTCGCAGGTGAGGTGTCAGACTTAGAACTAACGCAGACTTCTTTGGGAATGGCTATCAATCCAGGCTTGCTGTTACACCTCAAGAGAGGTGCCAGCAGCACACCTGGTCTGGTCTCGTCACCTGACGACTGTATCGTCTACGGTAGTATGGGGACCAGACCATACCTACAGACTATCACTTGCTAGCTCCTGTCCCTGCATTGCCTCCCCTTCCTGATTTTGATGTAGCACCTCTACCTGTCCCCAGGCCTCCAGACATTTCTGCTTGTTCCTGCATCTGTTCCTTTACCTGCTCCTACTCCAGTCCCTGGACCTGCCCATTTACCAGCTCCTGGACCTGATGAGTCGTTTGCTGCCCCTTGGGGGGCCCTGACAACTCTACTGTGAAATCTGTCGAAGAGGAAGGTGAAGAAGAATAATCCAAGAAAGTGTTGTCATCTTCAGCTTCATCTTTGTCCTCTTCATCATCATCATCACCTACCACCTCCTAACCTCCCCCTTCAAAAGCTTCACAGCATATAAAGAGGAAGATAGCTTCTCCGCCCCCAAAGAAGTCTCGTTTCAAGACTTCTAAGTGTCTGCCTCCTCCCTTTTGGGGAGGAAGCAGTTGGCTCTCTTGCTGGCCTTCCTGCTTCTTTGGAAGTAGGGACTGAGATGTTGTCCCCAGGGATCAGGGTCTTGGGAGCCTTTGGAGCTCGAACCAAGATTCGTTCTCCAGCCTCTGCTCCCAAGGGTGCTGCTCGAGAGACAGGGACCATGTTGGAGTCTCATTCGTGAGAATCTCTGAATGTACGACCACCTATGGAGGATGTACATCTACAGTCAAGGAAAGGGAGTTCTCTCCTCTCCATGGCAGTGGCACGAGGCGAGAGTAGGGACTGAGTTATGACTCAGACCCACCCGTAAAGACCAAGCTTAGTTCTTCTACAGGAGCCAGGATCGATGTCGTTGTTCTTCAGAATAAGGCACCTGGAGAAACTAAGAGGAGGTTCCCTGTACAGCCCTCTTCGCATGAGTTTTCGACATCGAAGAGGGCTGGGGTGCATTGTGAGGACGATGCATGGACTCGCTTGGTAGGGAGCCACGTCTTGGCTAGCAGCACTGCTGCTTGCAGAGGCGCTGCTCCCACCAGCACTGTTACCAGTCCTGCTACCGGCGCTGCTACAGCGTGGCAAGAATCACTGCATTCTCCTTGGGGAAAGCCTCTCATTCAGGCAGTTGCGTTCTCCTAGACCCACACCCCGTCACCATTGGTGCAAGGGTGTGGCTCACTCCTCCAGCAGCAGGGCTACTAGAAGGATTGAGAACATCCAATCCTCCTCTCCTATTCCCTTTACCTCCTCGGGCCTACATCGGGAGGGGCAAGGCAAATAGTAGGAATCCTTTGGAGTCCTCTCCTCTGAATTCAACCTCGAGGGGCCTATGTCCCTGGAGGGGTTTTAGGACCCCACCAGACATACACCCACATCATTGAGGAAGGATCTAAGGGATCTGGTGAGGTTCTCCCTCATGGGAGAGTTGATCGGGAAGACCAGTCTCTAAAAGTACTCGAAGGTCCTCTACCCAGAGACTCAGACAACCCTGAGATTCAGAGGACTTTTGCAGAGATTGTAGCACTGATATGTCAGCATGACGATCTAGGGGAAACGACCACGGCCACCCCTGTTGAGGGAACGCTCCAATTGTCTCGAAGCTTTTTGGGGTACCCAAGAGGGAACCCAAGGCCTTGATGGGGCTGCTGTGGTCAGACCTGGCCGAAGGTGTAGTGCAACAGGTGAATGACCTTGTCCCTGGACAAGAGAATTCACTTACAGGCAGTCCCCGGCTTACGATGTGTTTGGCTTACGACGTTCTGAGGTTACGACACTTTTCAATTATATTCACCAGAAATTATTTCCAGGTTTACAATGCATGTTCCAGGGTTACAGCGCTTACTATGCCAATCTGACGGCAAAAATGCAAAATAATAAATATTTGAAGGTTTTTTTTGATGAAAAATGCAATAAAAATGTAGTTTACATAGTTTTTAATACACTTAAAGCATTAAAAGTAAGGTTTTCTGAGGATTTTTGACAATTTTCCGGCTTATGACGATTTTCGCCTTACGACGCACCTCAAGAGCGGAACCCCCGTCGTAAGGCGGGACTGCCTGTATGTCCAATCATTAGGACAAGCTACTTCTTCCCCCTCTACCTGCCAGAGGCATAAGCTTGGCGCACAATCGAGCAGACAGGGAGCCAGCAGCAGAGGCACTGCTATTGCCAGCACTGCTACCAGTCCTGCTACCAGTACCAGTTTTGCTATCAGCACCAGTCCTGCTACCAGCCTTGCTAGCAACGCCCTCGGAGAAGCCTCTACCGACAACCAGGTAAACCTGGACCCGGATTACCTGGGTCCCGGTCTGTCGCTGAAACACCTGATGAGTGAGAGACTTTCTCTCCCTCAACAGGAAGCAGCAACACTGGAGGCTACCGCAATGGCAGCTCTTCAGGCTGTCTCCTGGCTAGACTTGTGGTCCTTCACAGTGTCTAGACTTGCTGCTTCTTCTGGAGACTTAGTCCTGGGGGAAGGCTCAGCTTTCGGGAGACTGTGCCAATCTGGAGGTAGGGCTTTCCTACCGGGCACCAGACAGCTAACCTGTGGTCAAACCTAATTCTCAAGAGACGAGATGCTGTCCTCTAGAGTTACAAGGTCCCTTCATCTGAAGTCGGTATTGGTTTTAACGAACGGACCCTGGTGGATTCCATCTCTCTTAACAAATGAGAAGTAGATGCTACGATAGCCAAGCACAGGGAAAACCTCTTGCTGGTTCTCCCGCTTCTTTAGAAGTGGGAACCAAGACACTGTCTCTGGGAACCAAGGTCTCAAAGGCTTATGGAGCTCGAACCAAGATTTGTTCCCCAGCCTCTGCTCCAAAGGGCGCTATGCTCGAGGGACAAGGACCGTGTCAGTCTCTCGTTCGCAAGCATTTCCGAATGTACAACCATCTAAGGAGGATGTACGTCCACGGTCAATGAAGGGGAGTGTCTCCTTGCCATGGCAGTTGCACAGGGGGAGAACAGGGACCAAGCCATGGCTCGGACCCACCTGTCAAGACCAAGATTAGTTCCTCTATAAGAGGTTTCGGCCTTGAAGAGGGCTGGGATGCGTCAGACTGCTGGCAGCAGTACTGGTAGCCACAACTGGTAGCCAAGACACTACTAGCCACATCGCTGCTGGCAATGGCACTGCTACAGCAAGGTGAGAACCATTCATGTTTCACCTCGCCCGACACCTGAGAAGAGATGTCACGTAGTAATTCACAATCTGCGCTCATCGGTGACGTTAGATGCCACAGTGGAGAGAGTCAAGTTTCTCACTGGCTCTGACCCACTCATCTCACGAACTCCCATGCAGGATTAAACAGAAAGTGGCTTACAGGATTACCTACCTATTTCAACACCTCGACGTTCTTAAAGGCGAGAATTTCGGTCCTAATATATTAGTTTCAAGATACAAACTAATCCGGGATCAACCCCCCCCAGGGGAACTTACTGACACCCCAACCAGGGTCATTTCCACCGCAAGTGCCAGTCAACCCCCCACGGCGAGTGACTGCCCACTCCCCCTGGCTAACCCCCCATCCACCCAAATGATCAGCGCATTCATCTCCCATCTTTGTGAGTAGCCATGGATACATTAAACATAATCTCTTGGAATATTTTTGGCCTCAAGCGGAATATTCCTCTCCTAAACATGTTCTGCAAAAACTTCAAAGGCATCATTGCATTGCAAGAAACGCTCCTCTGGCCACATGACCTTGCCATCTGCGATTCAATTCATGAAGACTTCAGAACCTTCTTGACTTCATCGATGCCAGTTACAGATCAAATCATAGCCGGTCGCCCGAAAGGAGGCCTTTCTTTCCTGTGGCACAAATCGTTAGACAATACGATAAAGGTGATGACCTACAGGTGTGACAGATTACTGGGGCTTCAAGTGACAGTAGGGAGCTCTAATATCCTAATTATTAATGTTTATATGCCATGGGAAAATAACAATAATTTTGATCACTACTGCATGATCCTAGGGGAGTTACACAGTATTATTCATGATTCTCCTGCTGATCATATTTGTATAATCGGGGACCTTAATTCTCACCCCACAAAACAATTTTAAAATGAACTTACTCGCTTCTGTCAAAATCATGCTCTCCAAATTAGCGATGTAATGCTCCTCCCTCCCTCCTCTTATTCATATGTACATAATAGAGCGGACGCTATTACAACTTCCTGGCTGGACCACTGCATCACATCTCCATAACTTCATGATTCTATTATGACCTGCAATATTCGCTATGATCTTGCAACGGGCTACGATCACATCCCATTACAGGTGTCATTCAGTACCCCATCCCTCCCTACCATGAACCCCCTAACTGATCTCCCACCAGCGGTAAACTGGGATTTTAAAAACCAACAGAAAACCAGATACTTTAGGGCGACCACGGAAACCAGGCTGCGGTCAATAGTTCAACCGGCAGACGCCTTACTTTGTACTAACACAAATTGTAGAAATGACCACCACAAGAGGGATCTGAATGAATTCTATTCGAACATAATCTCCGCTATACTTGCTTTGGGCAGGATTGCCTACAGATTTCGTCAAGGTAATTCTCGTAATATACCTGGATGGAATGACTTGGTTAAAGATCTGTATACATACTCACGAGAAATGTTTTTTACGTGAAGGCAAAATGGTAGCCCCAGGGAAGGGCACACTGCATTACTAATGAGACAGGCAAGAGCGCAGTTCAAACTTGCTCTTAAGCACTGCTGGTTAAATGAAAAACAACTAAGAGCCGATGCAATGTCTAGAAACTTAGAATCTGGTTATGGAGGAGTAATTTTAGTTTATATTTGACAACATCTCCAAAGGTTGTGTGAGAGAGAGAGAGAGAGATTGGTGGAAGAATGAATGGGAGTGGTTAGATGGCGGTCGGAAGCATGTCTGTTGTGGCACTCTGTAGGTAGTCAATGGAAGTCTGTTACGAGAGTTGTAAACAGTGAGGTGTCTGGTCAAGTCAGTGTCGGTTTTGTCAGCGGTTATCCTTGGGTGTTTCGTTGTTTGGGTGTTATTTGATAGATTTTGGGGTTGTGAAGTTGTTGTGCTTGTGTCTGTCTGGTTGTGGGGAGGTTAAGAAGGTTGGTGGTGCATTTTCGGTGTCTGTTAGTGGTGGTTGGGGCAGGGTTGGTTTTGGCGGGTTGTTGTACTGCTGTAAGTCGTGTGGTTGTCGTGTTTTTTCAGGCGGTTGGTGTTCATCTGCATTTAGTCGTTGGGTTATTGAGTTTTTGTGGGGTTGTGGGTCCCGGGTGGTTGATTTGTGTTTTGGTTGTCGGCGGTGGTTGTGTGTTGGCTAGCCTATAGCCTATATCCAGTTGGACGACAGCAACAGCCTAGTCCTAGGTAGCTATCAGAAGCCAGCGGTGGAGTACCTGTTTGTGTTTTTTTGTTCTGTATGTAGGTATGGGGCAATTGGTCCTGCTGTGTTTTTTAGTGTTAAGTGGAAAGTGTGATTGAGGGTGGGTTTGATAGCCAGACAGGTTAAGTTTATGTGGGGAGGTTACTTGTTTTTGTGATCCCGCCACATTATTTTTTTGGCGCCCGGACAGGGACTGTTGGTGTGGCAGCTGCAGGACAATTGGTCTAGGCTAGTGTGTATGAGTGGTGAGAAAGTTTGAGATGAAGACTGAAGAGTGAGGTGGAGAGGCTGAAGGAGGAGTTGAGGTTGGAGAGGGAAGTAAGAGGACAATTAGAAGTGGATAATGAGAGGTTGAGGGTAGAGTGTGAGGAGCTGAAGAGCGAGTTAGAGGAAATGAGAGGAATGCTAAGGAGTGCAAAAGTGGAAATGAAAGAAGAAGTGAAAGGAGCAGAAGAAAGAATGGTTGAGAAAATGGATGAAAAATTCTTAGGGATGATGAATGCAGTGCAGGAGATGATGAAGGGGTTCATGGGAGAGGGAGCTGTAGGGGGTAGGCCTACTAGGTCTTGTGATAGGTCAGAAGTGGTAAAGACAGTGGAAGAGCGAGGGGATGAAACTACGAATGACGAAAGGTGACTTGTTTGTGATAGGTAAAGGAAAGAAGGGAAAGAGACAGGATAAGGATAAACCTGAGGACAAGAATAAGAAGGGGGCTGAGGAAAAGAAGACGATTAAGGGAAAGAAGGTTTAGGAAGGATGACGGACAGGATGAGACTAGGACTGAATACATTGGGGAAAGTGCTGAGAGTGATTTGGATAGCGGTGAGTGGAAACAGGTGGGTAGAAAGAAGGGTAAGAAGAGCGTAATGAGGAGCATGGATGTTAGTATGGAAGTTGATTCCCTATATTCGGACGAGGTTAAGAGGGATCAGAATGGTAGTATCGAAAGTGAGAGTGAGCGGGAAGTACGAAAGGCTGTATATATGAGAGAGATACCTAGATGTGCACAATACGAGGTATATGGTAGTAGGACATAGGGGATTTTTTTAAGGAATATGAGAGGTATTGTGAGGCAAAGTATGGGGATAATAAGAGTCTGGCAAGAGAGTTGGGTGGCTTTTTGACGGGATTTTTGTTGAATATGTATGAGGTAATGATGAGTGTAGGGAATGTGCCGTATGAGAGTGTGAAAGCCAGGATTGTGGAACAGGCGAAGAGGATAAGGAGTAGTGTTAGATACAGGAGAAAACATGGTTTTGATGAGGCAAGAATGAATGTTGGTGAGTCGTTGTCGATGTATGTGTGCAGGTTGGAAACATTGGCCAGAAAAAGTTTGGGGACGAAGGGATAAATGAGTGTAAAGAGTTAGTGGGAAGAAGTTGTTGGCGACTGTGCCTGAGAGTGTGTATGAGTTTTGTAAATCTGAAACGTAAGGAGAAAATGCGATGGACGAATGAAAGGTTGTCGTGGAACGACATTTTGGAAATAGTAGAGGATTATGAGTTGGATAGGTGTATGAAAGAGAGTAGAAGTGTTAGTATTAGGACTGAAGTGGCTGATGTTATACCAGAGTTTAAGAGCTATAGGGAGGCAGTTTTAGAAGGGCCAAGGCGAATGGCAGAGCGAATGGTTGATAGGAGCGTTAGAGCCAGTAACGTAAGTATGGTTTAGCCCTAAGAGAGATCGGAGTGCAAGCGTTGGAAGATTAGGGTCGGTTAGTCGTGAACGAGAGCAGCAATGTTACAGATGTGGAAAGCTAGGGCACAGGAAGAATGAATGTCGGTGGGCGTTGGGAGCTTGCTTCGGGTGTGGGCAAACAGGGCATTTGGTGAGCGAGTGTAAGAAGATAGGGATGTTAAGTGTTACAGGTGTGGGCAAGTAGGGCATATAGCAAGTGGATGTCGAGGTACTCGTGTGACTGAGGTTTGCGGTAATGCGGGAAGAATGGGCATTATGCTAGGCTGTGTAAGGAACAGCGGGCAAAATGTGTTGAATGTGGAATGGAAGGTCATGTGGCGAGTGTGTGTAGGCGAAAGAGGATGAGTCGGTTGGGAGTTTGGGAAACTAGGTACAAAGGGGATTCAGTTGGGTGGGTCCTCTGGTGTGCGGTCAGTAAGAGTGATGCATGTGCGTGAAGGATTGTTGCATGAAAAAGGGTTTGGAGGAAGAGCTCATGAATGTTATGAGTGTAAAAGTGAGGTGCAAAGGGGTGTGTTTGGTTGCTTTGATTGATA
Source organism: Macrobrachium nipponense (assembly GCF_015104395.2). Classification (NCBI taxonomy): domain Eukaryota; kingdom Metazoa; phylum Arthropoda; class Malacostraca; order Decapoda; family Palaemonidae; genus Macrobrachium; species Macrobrachium nipponense. The sequence goes on from NC_061099.1 coordinate 13,300,937, forward strand.
CTGGGTGCAGTGTCAGTGTTCTTTTTAAGAATGGATGTGACAAGTTGCGGAGTGAGTGTGTGAAATTAGGAAATGTAAAGGGGAGGTACGAGGAATAGGAAATTTGTTGGGTATGCCTGTGGTGGGAATGTTGCGTGAAAATGTAGAAATCAAGAAGGGTAGTGATGGATGAAGGTGACTTTTGTGTGATCGAGGGAAGGAGTGTAAGTATGATATGTTGTTAGGATACAGGTTCCTGAGAATGTGGGATGGTGGTCCATCCGAGCAGGAATATGATTGAGTTGCATAGGAAGGTGAATGTACATGGAGAGTTGTACTTGGATGGGGATGGAGGAGTAAGCAGTAAAATATGGAAGGGAGTGCCGTTGGTTGCAAAAGAGAGTGTAAAAGTGCTGCGAGAAGTTGGAGAAGTTGTTAGTGTGAAAGTTGCGTGGCCCGATAGTCTTGGGATTGTCAAAGGTGACAAGTGTGCATATGTGGTTGAGGGTGTGGATGCGAACAAGTTGGTAAGAGCGAGTGTGCATGTGTATGACAGGATTTTGGATATGGAAGAATCCTCGGGTTTTTGTGGCCTCATTGCCGAGTGTTAGGAAAAAGCGAGTGCGGGTATACGTGAAGGTGATTGTGTTGTTGTATACGTTGGTGGATGTGGACGACGAAAGATATGTTGGTGCGGCAGGTGATGACAGGTAGCATGAAGAAAGTGATGAGTGGAAGTATATGAGTTTGAGAGAAGAATGGGTGGATGAAAATGTTGGTGATGACGAGAGGGAGCGGTTGAGCTGCAGATGTTGTGGGATAGGCGGGGTGCGTTGAGTCGGGGTGATGAGGATTTCAGGGGATCTAAGCTCCCAGAGTTCAAGATAGTTTTTGAATGACGATACCCCCATATATCAGCGTCCCGACACTTTTCTGCGCCCTATTGCCGAGAGATTGAGGAACAGTGTGAGGAACTTGAGAGAGTGGGAGTGATCGAGAGGAGCGAGAGTGCTTGGAATAGTCCCATAGTCCCAGTACGCAAGACAGATGGGAGTTTGAGGATGTGTGTGGATTACAGGAAGGTGAATGAAGTGACTGTGAAGGAGCGATTCCCGATGAATGTGGTGTCTGATTGTGTGTATAAGATGCATGAGATGAGAGTGTTCACAAAATTGGATTTGGTAAGGGGCTATTACCAGATGCCTCTTGAGGAAGGGAGCAGGCATGTTTACGGCTTTTTCGAGTGGTAGCTGCCACTATCAATTTCAAGAGGTTAAGCTTTGGATTGGCTAATGCGCCTGCTGCCTTCCAGAGGGCGATGAATGTAGTTTGGCTGGTTTTGATAGAAGGAAGGTGACTGTGTTTATAGATGACGTTTTGATTGCAAGTGAGACTGTTGAGGAGAATGTGGAACTGCTTGAGAAGGTGTTAGAACGGTTGGAAGAGGTTGGAGTGAAAGTGAAGCTGGAGAAGTGTACGTGGTTGGCTGGGGAAGTGGAATTTGTTTTCTTGGTCATAAGGTGAGTGCGAGTGGTGTAAGGAAGAGTGAAAAGTTTGTGGAAAAAGTAAAGGAGTTTCCACGTCCCGGACCGTGCGGGAGTTAAAGGGTTTTTTGGGTTTGATTGAGTTCGGGAGGAAGTTCGTTAGGGATTGTTCGGGTATAGGGAAGCCGTTGACTGAATGGACCGGGAAGAAAAAGTTGTACTAAGCTGAGTGGGATGAGCGAATGGTGGGAGCATTTGAGAGATTGAAAGAGGAGGCTGCTAGGGACGTCACCTTGGCTTTTCCGGACTATCAGTGAGGATGCCAGTAGGCCTTGAGTTGTATGCTGATGCTAGTAAGTTTTAGTATGGGAGGATGCTTGGTGCAGATGCAAGAGGTGAATGGGGAGGGACAATTGAGAGTGATTGCGTATGTGAGTAAAGCTTTTAATAAAGCAGAGCTTAAGTATTCGGTGGTTGAGAAGGAGCTTGCGGCAATAAGGTTTTGTGTGAAAGCGTTGAAAGTGTCTTTGTATGGGGTAAAATTTGTCATAAGGACAGATCATCGGCCGTTAGTTTATATGATCAAGAAGGAAAGTGTGAATGCTAGATTGCGAGGACAATTGAGGATTTGAGTGAGTTTGATTTTAGCTTAGAATATGTGCCGGGGAGTAAAAATGTGATTGCTGATACGATGTCTAGGATGCATGGTAAGGACAGTGGTGTTGTGAAAAGTGACTGGGATCCGAATATGGTACCTGAGGGGTTGGTTGTAAAAGAGAGGTTGAAGTGGGAATGACAGAATGTGTGAATGTTTGTTTTCAGCATTGAAAAACTTGGAAGGTAAGGGTCTGTTGAAGAGGTACCCGGTAGTGTGAATGAGTTGCGAGTGAAGTTGATGAGTGATGTGCAGAAGGAAGTGGCATGTGCGGAGGAACAAGGTGGGCAGGGAGAAGTGTTGTATGAATTGTTGTCAGCAGTAGCTGAGTTGTTTGGAATAAAAGTGTTGTTGTATTTTGGATGGGACAGACCGGTTGAATATCGAGGAAGGGTGAGTACTGGTAATGAACGTGGGGTTTTGATGATTCAGTGCGGGGAACGTGGTTGTAATTGGTTGGTTACAAAAAGGGACTGTGAAGGGGATCTGAGTCAGAATTGTGGAAATGGGGAGTTAGCTGAGGATGAATGTGATGAGGAGGATTGTGATGTGGATAACCAGGTGAACGTGGTAGTGAATGTGTGTATGCATGGGACTCGAGGGAAAATGGTGACGTTTGGTCCAAGTAAATGATAGTGAGTATTGTAGTTTGGTTGACACAGGGGCACAAGTTTCCTTGGTGAGTGGGTCAGTGGTGAGTGAACTTGAGAGATGTGATTGGGAAGTGAAAAGGCAGTCTACAAGTGAGAATACATGGGTTATTTGGACAAGGAAGTGTTTTTAGTATGGGAAGAGGTACGGTTAAAGGTTAGGTTGGGAGATCTTGAGGTAATGCATAACTTTATAGTTATAGGAGAAAATGATATGCCATCTTGTTTTTTATTATGGGATAGATTTTTTGAGGATCCCCAACGATATAGACGTAGATGTAGGAAATGGAATTCTTAGAAAGGGGGGCAGGCAAGTAGCTAGGATTCAGATGGTAATGTGTTTGTAGCAAACTTTGTGGGTATGATTGATATTGCTAGGAGTGAGAATGATCTGTTGAGTGAGGAAGAGATTGAGGAAATGCAAATAAGTGCCTGGAGATAAGTGTGTTGCGACAATGTGTTTTGGGAGGAGTGCGTGTGGAAGACTGGCCATGTGAGTTGGATGTATATAAGAGGGTTGCTAAACGTTTTGTGGTGTGGCAAAACATAGTGTACTTTTTGCATCAGGAAGGGGTGTATGACAAGGAATGTATGTGCCAGTGTTTTCTGTTGAGTCAGCTGTGAGTATGTGTTGTTGGTGCATGATCGGTTTGGGACATATGGGAAAAAATAAGTTGTGGGAATGCATGAGAGAGAGATTGTATGCTCCTGGGTTGAGTAAGATTTGTGTGGATGTGGCTGTCACGTGTGAAGACTGTCAGAGGGGAAAGTATCAGAGTGTGCATACAAGTCCACCTGTGTTGCGATTGCAGATGAAAGAGCCGTTTGAAATGCTTGTGATTGATTGTGTTTCTTTGCCCAGGACTGCGAGAGGACACGTGGGGATGATTGTGATGGTGGATCACATGAGTAAATTTGCTTATGTGGTTCCCATCAGATAAGAGGAAGTGAAACTGTTGCACGAATGGTGGGTCAAGTGATGTTGCCCATGTGTGTGTGTAAGCCGGCAAAATGTTGAGTGATAATGGACCTGAGTTTTGTGGGATGGGAATTTGAAGAAATGTTGAAGGAATGGGTGGTATTGTGCATGTGATTCTACTCCGTATATGCCCAGTGCGAATGGGTTGGCTGAAAGGGACTGTTAGGACGATGACGAGATTTGCGAATGATGAGTAAGAGCGACAAGGATTGGAATATGTATGTAGGACGTGCAGGTTGGGGTATATTTAATGCCCCACTGCAGAAGAGTATAGGTATGTACCTCCTTGTAAATATGTGTTGAATTTTGAAAGGATTGTCAGACCGCGGTTGGGTCTGTCAGAAGGTGATCGGGATTTGTGGAAGAAAGCGAGTGAAAGGTTTGAGAGTTTTAAGATTGGGGTAAGGTGTTGAAAGAGGTGGTTGAGATGGGAAGAATGAATGTGAATAAAGTAAGGGAGAAATTTGAAGGGCCTTTTGAGATTTTGGAAGTGGGGACCGAGTGGATTGAGTTATGTTTTGGGGAAATTGCGAGTAGGTGGGGGACTGGATGAGGTTAGGGCACACCATAACCAGCTCCAGTAAGTGGAGGGAAAGTACCACACTATGTTCGGGCGAGAATGCGATGAGTGAGTGGTTGAGGGTGAATAAGTATGAGCCGACTGTTGGTGAACAAATTGGTCTGGGAGATAGGACAGTTGGTGTTGGTTGAGTATGGAAGAAAACAGAAGAGTGTGGAGAGAGGAAGTGGAAGGGAAAAGCGTGAACGGCATGGTAAAGGGTTGGTGGTAGGGTGCAAACGGTTGATAAAGCGTGTGCTACGGATGACTTTGGGGGACTGGAATTGAATGATACTTGTAGTGTATGTGGGTTGAGTTGACAGGGACAAGTAAGACTTCAGTGAGAAGGAAAACTGAGTAGTGAGGAGGTAGTTGATAGGTATGGAATAAGTCTTTGGCAGGAGTTTGACAGAAGTATGGATGAACTGAGTGGTTTGGTGGCCGAAATAGGGGAGATGTTGGAACCAGAGTTGGAAGACATCGGTGAAGTAGTGAATGGAATTTGGGAGGATGGTAGTAAGGGAGATAATGGGAGTTTGAAAGAAAGTGGTTTGGAAGAAGTGAATGGCGATGTAACTGAAAGAGTGTATGATGGTCCTCAAACAAGATCCAGGGACCTGCATCTGAGCATCCTTGGGTGTTGCGAAAGGCAATTTAGTGTGGATGTTGTGAGTGTAAGGAGATGTTGTCAAATGTAATGGGGGAGGTAATATGGAGGAGTAATTTTAGTTTATATTTGACAACATCTCCAAAAGGTGTGTGAGAGAGAGAGAGAGAGAGATTGGTGGAAGAATGAATGGGAGTGGTTAGATGGCGGTCGGAAGCATGTCTGTTTGTGGCACTCGTAGGTAGTCAATGGAAGTCTGTTACGAGAGTTGTAAACAGTGAGGTGTCTGGTCAAGTCAGTGTCGGTTTTGTCAGCGGTTATCCTTGGGTGTTTCGTTGTTTGGGTGTTATTTGATAGATTTTGGGGTTGTGAAGTTGTTGTGCTTGTGTCTGTCTGGTTGTGGGGAGGTTAAGAAGGTTGGTGGTGCATTTTCGGTGTCTGTTAGTGGTGGTTGGGGCAGGGTTGGTTTTGGCGGGTTGTTGTACTGCTGTAAGTCGTGTGTTGTCGTGTTTTTTCAGGCGGTTGGTGTTCATCTGCATTTAGTCGTTGGGTTATTGAGTTTTTGTGGGGTTGTGGGTCCCGGGTGGTTGATTTGTGTTTGTTGTCGCGGCGGTGGTTGTGTGGCTAGCCTATAGCCTAATACCAGTTGGACGACAGCACAGCCTAGTCTAGGTAGCTATCAGAAGCCAGCGGTGAGTACCTGTTTGTGTTTTTTGTTCTGTATGTAGGTATTGGGGCAATTGTCCTGCTGTGTTTTTTAGTGTTAAGTGGAAAGTGTGATTGAGGGTGGGTTTGATAGCCAGACAGGTTAAGTTTATGTGGGGAGGTTACTTGTTTTTGTGATCCCGCCACATGGTGATTATCCTCGTCTTTGGAAAGATATCCAGTCCTTAAATCCCAAAACTAAAAAGCTATCACAGAGAGTAGAGGAAGCAGTCGGAAACGAAGCTATTGCAAGAATGTGGGGCGATCACTTCAACAATATCCTGAATTGCATAAATGATCAAGATTCCCGAAGGGATGTAGATAACCTCCTTACTGACAACATTCAATTTCATTTTGCAGACCGTATTACGCCAGGTAACATCAGCGATGCCCTAAACAGCCTACCTAATAATAAATCGCCCGGCTGTGATGGTCTTCCTGCAGAGGCCTTCAAATTCTGCCATCCGATTAATTTACATTTTGCTATCTGCCCTTTTCAATGCGTTCAGCATAATTCCACCACGGTTTCTTCCAGACTTCCCTACTCTTGTTTCACGTTGATACCCATTAATAAAAAACAAGCTAAAGGACGCAGCTGACCCTGGCAACTACCGGCCGTTTGCAATCACAACAATCGCATCGAAGATACTTGAGTCTGTTCTTTTAGTGAGACTTCTCCCCTTTCTACACACCACTGACAACCAGTTCGGGTTTAAAGCAAACCACTCAACCGGCACCTGCATCTACATACTGAAAGAATTGCTGAACTACTACCTATCATCAGCCTCTCCTGTTTTCCTTTGTTTTGTAGATGTGAGAAAAGCATTTGACAGAGTAAACTACCTGAAGCTCTTCTTGAAGCTGCATAAAAGGGGCACACCCCTGTATCTAATTGGCATTTTACATTGCTCGTTTTCCACACAGCAATTCTGTGTCAAATGGGGTAACGTATTATCTTACACCTTCGGCTCCCTAAACGGGCTTCGGCAAGGGGGCATTCTCTCTCCATACCTGTTTAATACGTACACAGATGCCTTGAATGTCAAATTGAACTCGCTCCCAATCGGATGCACCGTCAATGAAACAACTATAAACAACCTCTGTTACGCCGACGATATGGTTCTGATTTCCCCATCAGTGCAAGGTCTCCAACGACTCATCGACACCTGCCGCCATTATGCAGAGGAATTTGATATAATCTACAACGAAACCAAGACCCAGTGCATGTCACTGCTCCCGAGATCGTTTAAGCATATTGCAGAACCTCAAATTTTCCTCGGAAACCATCGGCTGGAATTTGTGCACGAATTTCCGTATTTGGGTCACATTATCACCGACGACCTAAAAGATACGGCAGACATTGAACAGAGGCGTTGTAAACTATGTGCAGCTGGCAACATGATTGCAAGGAGGTTTGCCTTCTGTCACCGAGACGTGAAACTGCTGCTCTTCCGCTCGTACTGCTACAGTGTGTATCTATGGGCGTTCCCTCTGGACGAACTATACCCGAGAGACCATGAGACGCATCACTGTTGTGCACAATGACATTCTGAGACGCCTCACAAACACTCCCCGCTACCACTCAGCCACACAGATGTTCATAGAAAACCACCTGGACAATTTAAAAATCATTGTTAGGCAAACAATGTCCAGTCTGGTAATCCGAGTGAGAAACAGCAGCAACTCGCTCATACAAAGCATCCTAAGGAGTGAAGCAAGAAGAAAATCTAAATTGTGGGAAAGATGGGAAAATGAGGCCTTTGTCCCATAAAGAACTTAATCTCTGTATTGGCAAGATGTCATCTGGAGTTTTTGTCATTATTACATTTATTGCTGATATTCTAATTTTTTATTATTACTGTGATTACTATCAAGTTAAATATTTATTTACATTTAATTTATGTATTTAGCCCTCTGGACCTGACTACTGTAACCACCTAAGGTCTCTAGTTGAAATTTAAGTTATATAATATGTGCACTAACTGTTATTACTCTCAATGCATTTTTTTTCTCACCAATATTATTACTGTTATTACCAGTATGATGATTGCTGGCTTTTGCGCTACCTCAGCTATTTTGTGGATAAGTGCCGATTATTCATTTTCTTTTTCTATTTTATCATGTCTCATGTATCTAGATTGTGTATGTTACTGTCTGTATTTTGTATATTCAATGTATATGGCCCTGAGCTGAAATAAAGCATATTATTATTATTATTATTATTATATTATTATCTACATGTACCTCAGGAAAGTGCCTTGCCAAGGCGATCATGCTCTTCTAGATCCACAGTAGCACTGTTAGGGGGAAGGAGGCATCCATCCTCCTCTCCTATTTTCTCTACTTCCTCGGCTACGCTAGGAGAAGTATAGGAGATGCTGAGCAAGACACTGTAGAAGTCGGCTCGGGCTGGTCCCCAGGATTCTACAGTTGGCTCTTTCTCAGAGAGAAGACCGTGGCAGGATGGAGACCGGTCATAGACCTTTTTCCCCTGAACCAATTCTTAGCATGACTTGGTTCAAGATGGAGACAACACAAACAGTGTATGTCTCTTATCAGGGAAAACAACTTCATGCTGACGGTGTACTTGAAGGATGCATATTTCCAGATGCCCATCCATAGATCCTCCTGCAAGTGCCTCCACTTCATCTTCGCAGAGATGGTCTACCAATTCAGAAAACTCTTTCAGACTCTCGACCGCTCCAGGTTTTCATGAAAGTGTTCAACCTGGTCTCAGCTTGGGCGCATTCACACAGGATACGTCTATTGAAGTATCTCAACGATTGGCTGGTCCTGGTGAACTCCTGTTCACTGTTGAAACAGGACAGTTTTGCTGGGATCTGAGAGATCCTGATAAATCATGAGAAGTCCGATTTCGAGCCCAAGCAGAGGACGTGGTACCTGGGCATGCTGATAGACAGGAGTTCCCCTGGAACTCTCGTACCAGCATGTTCAGGGAGGCAGTTTGGCAGTTCCTGTCTTGACAGGAACAGCCTGCTCGGCTCTGGCTGGTGGTGATAGATCATCTGTCGTCTCTGAAGAATCAGATGCATCAACCGAGGATGGTGCACACACCTGGAGGAGTTGCGGACTGCAGGGGTGCAGGAACTTCACGAAATAAGCAAGAGGGACTCACCTCTCTCTCGAGCTTCATCAATTGACAGTGCAGGTGCACAAGTGGGCTACAGCACACTTGATAGAGCTGTCAGCCAGATACATTCCATGCAAGAGGAATGTAATGACAGACAAGCTCAGCTGCCAGAATTAGGTGGTAGGGACTGAGAGGTCTCTTCACCAAGACGTGGCAGAAAGGTTGTTTAGCCTTTGGCGACGTCCAGTCATAGACTTGCTCGCCACCCAGTTCGACAGGAAGCTAAAGACATTCTATTCTGTTGTTCCGGATCTATGGGCAGCAGCAGAGGACGCGTTCCAACATTATGGGACAACCTCAAAGTTTACGCTTTTCCCTTATTCTACCTGATTTGAGCAGTGATTGGTAAGACACTGATCACCCCGAATCTTGGAGGATTCTGGTGGCACTCAAATGGCCTCAGGCCGTTTAATATCCCGACCTTCTGGCTCTTCTCTCCAAGACACGGAGAGATTCCCCCATGGCAGAACCTGTTGTGCCAGACACAGGGTAAACGGTACCATGTTGTTCCTGTGTCTTCACGGCTGGAGGATATCCACCATCTCTTGCAAGTGAGACTATATTTCTATTCCAAGCAGACAGAGATGGCAGGATACCCCAGATGGCCCTCTGCAATATACCAGGAAAGTGGGCCATCTTCTGTGGTTGGTGTCGTAGACAGGGTATCTCTCTGGTCTGAGCCACTCTTCAACAGGTTGTGGATTTCCTTGTCTCCCTTCACCAAGAGAAGCTCTCTCCCATCTCAGCTTTAAAGACTACAGAGCCGCACTAGCCCTAGTCTTGAAGCTAAAGGGTATTGATATCTCATCTTTTCGAGCTATCATTACCCATAGGAGCTTTGAGAGGTCTTGCCCACCCATGGAACTAAGACCTCCTGAGTGGGACCTGAATCTTGCATTGCGGAGCCTGACTAGCGCCCGGTACGACCCCTTTTGAGAGTACTCAGACAGGGATCTGACCCTCAAGACAGTCTTTCTGCTTGCCCTGGCATTGGCAGAGAGAGTTGGCAAACTGCATGGTCTTTCTTATGATATAATAGTGGATAGGGATCGGTTACACTCGACTTTGTCCCGAACTTCAGAGCAAAGAATCAGAATCCATCGGTCCCTGACACCAGATTCGAGTCCTTCACCATCCCCTCCCTGAGCAACTTCGCTGATAATGATGGGTTTGAGAGACAATCAAGAAGGCATACTCTGCTGCTGCTGACAACGGTACACTTCATCCAAAGAGTTCATGAGGTCGGGCATTGCCCCGTTCTCTCAAAATCCATAGAATCTGTTGGTTCATTAGGTTTTGAAGGCATGGGTCTGGGCACACCAGACTACCTTCTCCTCTTATTACCTTCAGGATATTATCCACAGGTCCTTGGACACTTTTCCTTGGGACCATTGGTGGCTGCTCAACAGGTTGTGTAACTTACCCAACTCCTTAACTGGACAGTATTGCATCTCGCCTCATTGTACCGTATGATTGAGCATGACTGTGGAGTGACTGGCCTCCCTTTCATCTCTTCCATCCTACTCTTTCCCTTCGGGTAGAGAGTAATGCAGACTGTTACATGCTGGACCAAGTGATCGATGTAGGTAATACACTCCTTAGAGTAACCTATCTATTTTCTTTGATTAGTTAATAGAAATAATATCTCCCCCTTCCCTTCGCAAAGCAGGGAAGAGCGACCTGGACATAAGACAAACTCATAATTTGAGGGTGGCACATATTCTCCCCCTTATGAGTAAACCCAGAAGACTGACTATGATCTTGCAGTTTTTTAACTCCGATCAGAAGTCAGTGGCTGGATTTCCTTCCTTGTTCTTACGACCAGGAAGGAAATCTCAGGTCGGCTGAACCCCAGTCGGTTCACTGGAGATCACTCAGATTCCACCCACCAATCAGTGAGTCTTCCTATAGTAAAGGACCGAGGGTTTGTATATCGCCTAGGAACAAATCACAAATTTTTTAAAGTAAATTGTATTTTTCCTAGTAGGTATACAAACCTGAGGTCCTTCACACTAACTGCCCACCTCATGCCACCCCTCAATCTGCTACCTGGGCCAAAAGCAAATTGTAATGTTCATGTCTGGTTAGAGGAACTACCAACAGTAGTTAACTACTGAACTGCCTTGTTAAAGAGTTCAATGGTTGTGCCCAGGCTATGCCTTAAGTAATTCCTATTGTAAAGGACCTCAGGTTTGTATAACTAGGGAAAATACAATTCACTTTCCAAAATTGTGATTTTAATTAATTTCTGTTTAGGAGAAATGAATACCCACAGAAATATTAACACAAAAAAGTGTTTATGAAAGTAAGGCTTTTCTAATGTATTCGTCAGCTTTGACTCCCACAGCTTTCCAACGTGTCCAGATTAAAAGCATATATGCAAGGAATTACCTAGATAAATAAAGTCTATATTATATTAGTTTGACTTTTTATGATTTTTTTTACTTGAGATAACTAGGTCTGAGTAAATTATGTTAGCAGTTATGAAAAAGAGAACATGGCCAATAAAAAAAAAGAATAATGGGAATAGGGGAATCAAATAAAACAAATTAATACAGATATAGTCAATTTAAATATTCAAGTTATGTACCCAAGAGAGTATACTGCTGAAAATAGTAGACCTCGGCTAATAAGGTGTCAAAATCAGAAGTCAAATTTAGGCTCACTAAATCTGTCGTGCTAATTATTTTATTGATTAAAGGACAAAATAAGTTTAATTGCACTTTGTTGTTAAAGAATATTGACAGGATTAATGTATTATTTATCAGCTGTAGGTGACAAACTGATGACACCGTGGTACAGTACAATACATTGAGTCAAGACTCGAGCAGCAGTAAAGCCAACTTCAAAGTGCTTATATGCTGTCACAAAGCTTAAGTTGAGAATGAAATTAGAATTTGTAGATTCATGGGTATATATTTTCCTTACTTTGCAAAATAATCATCTTTGATATGTTGAATAAATCTAATTACGTAATTCTAATTTGAATAACATCTTTGAAAGGAAATATTTATTGATAAGTAAATAATCTGGCACCTGCATTTGGCAATATTTCCATAACAAACAATGAATTAAGAAACTACGTACGCCAATTCTTTGTGGGTCGACTGTAGTACTTTTCACTGATATGCATGAATTATGTACTATGTATTTTATTTATTATATTGTGATTTAAGTTTGTTCCTACACGTTATACAAACTCTCAGTCCTTTACATTAATAATTACTTTCAGTATAGGCTGAAATTTGGCCGTTGAAGTTTAAACAAGGTAGTTAGATAGTAGCTACTGTCCGCTAGTCGGGAGTCCCACTTGACTGGATGTAAACATTCCACTTTGCTTTTGGCCGCCTTGGTGATCAGACGTGCTTTTTTGCTCTGTCCATTGTGCTGTTGATGTTTTTCACCTTCCTTGTGAGATCTTTCCCTTTTTTCAGTTGTGTGCATTTTGTGTGTGGTTTGTCTGTTCAGTATTTTGGAATTGCAACATGCAGACCGTTAACTTGGATAAGCCTAAGCGTCCCTCCTCCCAACACGTATGCCTGGGAATTGGAGGTAAGAAGTGTGGGAGCTTTAGGTTTTCCTTAGAGATTGATCCTCATGCCTTCAGTGTAAAATGCCAGGGGCCATGAGTATACTACAAGTCAGACATGTAGGGTATGTGCCTCATGGTCGTCCGACCAGTGGAGCAGGTATGAGGGGAGGAAGCGGTCTCAGTGTAAGGCATCTAGGGCTTTGTGTGAGGGCTACATGCCCCTGACGACTCCTGTGGTTGCTGATCTTTCATTGTCGTTTCTCCCTCCTCGTAAGCTTCCTTGCATTGCTTTTTCCCCTTCAGTGGGCATCTCTCCTTCCAATTCTTTGCTTGATTTGTTGTGCAAAGAAGAGGGGAGGGGGGCCAGGTGGTAGGGACTTGTTGTATTCTGGAGCCTCGGCTCACTTTGAAGGGGATTGTTCCCCTTCGGAGCAAGTAGAGACTCTTTCCTATAGCCTGAACTTTGCTTCTCCAGGTATAGCAGCTTCAACAGTTGGGGACATGCAGCAGGCATGGGTTACACTGGGGTTACCTGGTATACCATCTCTTCAGGGGCTTGTGGCACACTTCTCGTCTGCCCCTGTGACACATGGCAGTGACGGTGACTACAACCACTGCTTCTGTACAAGGGTATATGGCACCACCCCATCTGGTTTATACCTAGCACATCACCAGTGTGACCCTTTCTGTGATGGTGTCTACTAGACCACATCCTCCGAAGGTAGATACATTTCTACCTCCTCCTCCAGGTTACACTGTGTTGTCTCTCCCAGCCACTTATATTCCTGAGTCTTCCAGGGTCCCATGTCCCTTGGATCTTCCTCCAGTAGCCTTCCAGCCTTTATCATCTGTGTCTATGCCTGCTGCTGTCCCAGTCCCTGACTGTGTTGCTGCTGCTCCGACATCTGCTGCTCCATTACCTGTCGCCCTTGGGCCTGCTGCTAGCTTCTCCCCTGTGGTGCAGGAGAACCCTGCCATACCTCAGGTGAGCATTTCTCCAGGGCAAGAACACTCTCCTAGACCTGTGGAACCGATCACCACCGCAGTTTGATGATCATTCGCAGCTCACTTCCTCTGTTGGTTCTGCTAGCAGAGTGAGTGGGAGTGTCCAATCTTCCTCACTTGTCCTTTCAGCTTCCTGGGGTTACACCAGGAGGGGTGAGGCAACCAGAGAGCACAAGAGCATACATGCCTAGGACCCAAGAGGTCGTATGGATGAGTGGTTCAGGAAGGTCCTAGGGGGTCTGGAGAGGTTCTTCCGGCTGCAGGAAGAATGTTTCAGGAGAAATGCATCCTAGAAGGACTTGAGGGTCCTTCCTCTCAGGCTGCGGACACCCCCAAGATTCAGAGGATGTTTGCTGAGGTCATCACACTGATTTGTCAGCACAATGGCTTAGGGGAAGGAGCCATGGCTGTGTCCACTGACTGCCCCTTGCAGTTAGAAATGTTCTGGGGTCCCAAGAAGGAAGCCGGTCCTCTACGGGCTTGCCCTGGTTCCCCTTGTCCGAAGGTGTATTAATCAGGTGAATAATCAGAAGCTCTTTTATACACCCTCAGAGGGATCTCCTCTGACCAAACGGGTAGAGCCAGAGCTGGTTTGTCTAACTCCTGGCTTGGCACTGCATCAACATCTTGCGGAGAACATTAGGTTCACTCAACAAGATGCAGCGAACCTGGAAGCTACCACTATGGCAGCCTTCCAAGCGGTCTTCTGGTTAGATCTGTGGTCACTAGCAGTATCCAGCTGCTTCTTCAGGGGTTATTGTCCCCGGGAAGACTTGGCTTTCGGGAGACTTTGTCAGTCTGGAGATAGTAGAGCAATCACCTACCTAGCCCACCAGACTGTGAACCTGGTACTCAGGAGGAGGGAAACTATCCTGAATCGTGTTGCCTAGAGAGATGGTAGACACTGTGGTTGACAAGAGGAGAACTGAAGACAGTGGCTGTCTTGTACACCAGGCAGTTGCAAAGATCTCAGGACCTTGAGATATTACCTTTAAAGAGCAGAAAAGGTTAGGAGCTCTTTAGATCTCTTTTGGTGTTCAGTCAGGAGTCCATCTCGTCCACTCCAAAAATGCCTTATCTTTTTTTCTAAGAAATTTGATTTTAGAAATGCATGCAGAAATACAAGAGGACCTATACTAAAGTTGTGCAAGCCACATTCTGGAAGTGTAGGTCAGTATTTCCTTCACACTACCTAAAGATGTGGAAATGTTTTCGAGAACTGCAGCACATTAGGGCCGATATCTGTGGCTGGCATGGTGTTGGGAGAGGAGGCATAGGGAATCTGATTTCCCTTTGCTTATTTTCACCTTGAATAAGGTACTGTATTTGTTGGGAAGCCTGTAGGCACACTTGTAGCTAGAGTGCCCACCAGTCCCTTTTTAGTGGTTGGGTTGTGACAGTCTTCTGTGGTTATGGTGTAGTGCGGTGTTGTTTTTTTTTCATTCTGTTCTTTGCCCAGAGCAAGGTCACCTTTTGTAGCTTTGCGAGCCACGGTTGTACTTCCTTGCGCCAAAGCCCCCCACTCATGTAGAGGCGACTCTGGGCTAGACAGCCACGTCCTCTACAGGTCAAGTGGAGCACCAACCAGATGTAGAAATTATCTAGTGCTCACTTGCCAGGTATGGAAACAACAAGCATTATTTTATGCTGGCAAACTTTTATTTCAATGTCATTTCACTATACACAATGTATTGAGTGGAATTTGTCCATGATTCCCACCTCTTTTAAATGTGGAGTTAGCTATATAATTACTGGGTAAATTCCATATACAAAAATTATTAGTTTTGTATATACTACTTACCCAGTACGTAATTATATGATCGGAGCCTACCCGCCTCCCCTCGCATAGACATTAGAGCACAAAGCAAATTGAAGCTCTGACAGGTTGTTCCCTGTATATAAGCCTCGGTAGTGGGCGGGGCATTCCAGCTACACTGTAACTGAAACTAGCCCTACCGTAGATTTTCAGTCATTAGGCTGGCTTAGGTAGGAAGCTCTTAGCTATATAATTACTGGGTAAGTATATTCAAAACCTAATTTTATTATAAAAATATCTTTATTCCTAACTATACAAACCTGAGATCCTTTACATATAGGTCCAGCTCATGCCCCCCCTCAATCTGTTCCTGGGCCTAAAGCAAAGTGGAATGTTTACATCCAGTCGGGTGGGACTCCGGACTAGCAGACAATAGTTACTGTCTAACTACCTTGCTTAAACTTGAGGCCAAATTCCAGCCTACGCTGAAAATATGTAAAGTCAAATTTAAAGGACTTCCAGGCTTGTATAGTCAGAAAAAATACAATTTAATTTTAAAAATTGTGATATTTCCTACCTTTTTGATTGGGGCTTTGTGCTTTTATTATTCCCACAAAATCCCCAGATTCCAACAAGAATTAATGGTTTGCACCCACAGAAATTATTATAAATGGGTGAAGCACAAAATAACCAGTCAGAAAAATTCTTGGTTCAAGTATTTTACAGGGAATCAAATTATCGTAGTATTTCCCCAAATTTTGTATCATCATAAGTTGGTTTTATGTATTGTAGGAGCTAGGCCTGCTGCTATCCTTTGTTCTCCATCAATGGTAGAGGTTACTTTGGTAATATTATGGTACGTACATCAATTTTTTGCCACATAGCCCACATAAACTATATATTTTTTTCCACTGCTGATATGTTTTACAGGAGATACTATATATGTGTGTATTTCATTTAAAATATTTGCTTTAAACTTTTGATTCCTTGTTTTCATGGATTATTTTTTGACCACATATGCCATCCCAGGTCTGTAAGACAGTGATGGATGGAAAATTACTTGTGTTCCATGGGGACTTCAGTAAAAATATAGTTTTACAAACTTTTACAGATTAGGGCTTTCCTAACACTGGTAGGCTGCCTGCAAGTAGTAGTATCTGCAATGGAGACCTTAAGGTATGTGCAATGCACTGGGAATTTGTTCAAAAATTACATCAAATTGTTGTTTAATCTCAGAATTTCAAAGTATACTGTAGTACTTTTCCTTTTGTTTTTTTATACAGAGCATCATAAATTTTGTTTAACAAAAAAACTCATTAGTTTACATGAGCTTATATGTGTTGCCAGAACTCAGAGATCCATCATAGAAGGAATAAGATGAAGACGAAAGTTCTCTTGGCTGGCCTTGCATGAGGGACACCCAGCACCTGGAGTGTTGTTAAGTTATTAAGCTGTGCATCTTTAACCAGAATGCAGCTGCTATTGTTTCTACCATTTTTTTTATGATATTTTGCTCATTAACTCTATTTTTTTAATACTAAGCTTTTTGCTCTCATGACTTTGTGCTCTTATTTTTCATGTTAGAATATAAACTATCACCTTTTATATAGAAGCATTCCTTAGTCTGAGCCAGAAATGGTAATTGAAATTTGGTACCAAGATAGTAAACTGGTCTAATACCCATACAGTATATGTAGTAAGTCACATTACATAGACTAATTAGAATATCATTAATGTAAAATTATGATATAACATCTAGTATTCATTATGTACAATGAGCAAGAAAAGTGACGATCCAGTTTTCTTTAGCTTTCGTTCATTGAATTTCCCATTTGTTTTTTTACTGAAAAGACATATAATCTTGCTAAATTCACTCTAGAATATGAAAATACATGTAAATTATGACATATAGGTTAAAATGCAAAACAAAACCTTTCAGATACCTAAAAATGCAATACAGTATATGTCCGGAGTCATTTGAATTTCTCAGATGGATTCATTTAAAGTAGATTCTTGTGTCTACAAGACGTTTATTTGGCGGCCTCTGATTGGCTGGTACTGAGTGGTAGGCCGCTCGCTCAGTCTCATTATTTTCGTCTGTGGCTTAGAAAACTAGCAATATGTTTATATTTCTTCAATAATCTCACGCTTTGCTCTAGATAGGAAAGTTTTGGTCGTACCAAAGGCTTCGGTATTATTTGTACAACTAAGTCATCTATTTCTGGAATCAATAAGATAAAACACAAAGGAATTACAATGAGTAAAATTGAAGAGAGAAGTATTTGATTCTCTATACCTGTTTTTACTTATCATCGGAATTTACATCATTAACGCGATCAAGATGAAATAAAACTTGTGTTTTCATACAATAAAATCACCCTGAATACGCTGGTGCTTTCAGATTTTGGATGCGTGTAGTATGTGAAGAGAAAATGAAGAATATGTCTTATTATTTTGCATCCGTAAATGATTCAAGTTTGACGGTATTGCCGAGAGAATACAATCTGCAAGGCGTCGTTGTGTTGATCGTCTCGGTGAGAGATTTGAGTTGCCAATTAGCGATATCAGAGGTTGCAGTTTCGACAATATTTACCATGTTATATCATTACATTTTATGTAATTAAATACAAAGAATTCCCATTATGACTGCCGAACATTTTCAGTCTAATATCATACAGTATGTTTGGACATATCTGACAAGGAAAATGATAATAATCAGATGGATGCATCTGGTAACATTAGCCGAGATCTAGGCGGGAATCGGGAATTTCAGTTCTGCAAAGAAGTTGAACTCTATGAACAGACTTTGCACTCTTCAATTCAGCCTAAGCTTTAATCAGGTTGTTTCAGAATATTGTATTTAATTTTATTATATGAATATATTTTCAAATGAAAGAGATATCAGACTTATTTGAGTGATATGAAATAATAATCTCAGTGAAGTAATAAACAACAAAGAATTAAGGAAGATTGACTTCCTTTCAGGCTGAGTCAAGTACAGATGGAACATAATAAGCCACATTCTTAATTTTCTCTTCATATATTACTTGCATCTAAAATCTGAAGGCACCAACGTATTCAGGGTGATTGTTTTGTATGAAAACACAAGTTTTATTTCATCTTCATCGTGTTAATGATGTAAAATCCTATGATAAATAAAAACAGGTATAAAGAATCAAAAACTTCTCTTTTCACTTTTACTCGTAATTCCTTTGTGTTTTATTTTATTGATTCCAGAAAAAGATGACTTAGTTGTACAAATAATACCGAATCCTTTGGCATGACCAAAACTTTAGTATCTTGAGCAAAGCGTGAGATTATTGAAGAAATATAAATATATTGCTAGTTTTCTAAGCCACTGACGAAAATAATGGGACTGAGCGAGCGGCCTGCCTCCCAGTACCAGCCAATCAGAGGCCGCCAAACAAACGTCTCGTAGGCACAAGAATCTACCTTAAGTGAATAGACTATAGTTGAATCCGCAAGAGTGTTTTCTATGATGTGAGGAGGAGGGGCCCTAGAGCTTTGAGCTGGAGAGCACAAGAAGTCACTGGTTATTGGCTTACATAATGACTTTCACACTTGGATTACTTTGAAGTTGACATGGATTGAATGCTAGCTGCTATTTACAAATCTACCATCATTAAAAAGAAATCTTTATCAAGATTAAAGTAGCCTGTCAGCTCAAAGATTTTCTGGCTATGCTCCCATTACTAGCAGTTTGTAGTTAGCCTACACACTTTGCTAAGAGGCTGAAAAATCTCCCAAAGACATCAGCATTGTTTGCACAATATAAAACTTTAATTGTCTGTGCAATAGATGTTGAGTTATTTTTAGTAATAAATATTTTTACTTAAAACAGTTTTTGTTTTTTTTGAATGATGTGTGGATGAAGTTGAAAAACCAATTTTCAAAAGTACATACTATATCAAGAGAGAAGAATGACCGTAGCCTGTGGTTGGAATTTTCCATGTCTTTTTACAATCTTTGAATGTTGTGGCAACTGTCGAATGAAATCAAGATTAGGGTATGAGTTTCTTAGAGAATTAACTTGAATACCATGGGTCTTTCAAATTTTATCTAGCATAGTGCAGCACGATCGTGGCAGCTATATCACCCTTTACCAGGTATCACCGACTCACTGCTCTTTCTTCTGCCTTTCCCCATCACAAGTCCATCACCAATACTATAATTCTCTCTCTCTCTCTCTCTCTCTCTCTCTTCTCTCCCTCTCTCCGTCTACTCCCCCTCTCCTCCCTCCTCCCCCCTCTATCCTCTCTCTTCTCTTCTCCTCTCTTCTCCTCCACTTCTAAAACATACTCTAAAAATAGTATACTATTATAACTCAATCTCCCAAAGAAAATAGATGAATTAAGTACGTAGCTATGCAGTTGTCCCCCCTTATTTGCGGGGGATGCGTACCAGACCCCCCCATGAATAGTTAGAACCCGCATATGTTTAGAACCCCTATAAACGCTAAAAACAGCCTATTTTGTTAGTTGAAACTCAAGAAAAACCACTAAAAATTTTCGTACTTGGTTTTTTTAATAGTTTTATCACAAAAAGTACATTTTATGATGAAATTGATAAAAAAAGCCAGGAATTTGTGGATATTTCTCATAGAAAAATACCGCGAATGCATGAATTTCCCGCGAATAATGCGGGGAAACGTTCCCGAGAGAAATCCGCGAATCCGGAGAACGCGAATACGGGGGCCTCACTGTAAATAGGCGAATGCTTTCACGTAAGCAAACCTCTCTCTCTCTCTCTCTCTCTCTCTCTCTCTCTCTCTCTCTCTCTCTCTCTCTCTCTCTCTCTCCTCTCTCATATCTCTCTCTCTCTCTCTCTCTCTCTCACAGTAATATTGCATTCACTACTGCATTATTCCTCACAATTTCTACTGGTTATTGCCCAAATTTTAAAACTATTTTTTCTCATTATTTTAGATCTTTTTCCAATTACACATGAATTTTTTGTCATTTTTGTGTCATAACATCCCTTATGAGCAAGGGTTCATGGTAGGTTTTAAAGAAGGATGATCAATATTCTACTCTGAACTGACGTTACCAAACCAACATTAATGAATAATATAGAGGCTGTTACTGCATTTAAGTATAAATGGTGCTAGGACTTCTTCAGAATCTTTATGGCTTAAAGTTACTGGAAATCTAGAAAGCAACAAACACAATGATTTTGAAGCTCTGCCCCCTTTCTAGAGTTGTCAAGTTTCATTTTATTGAGCAATATGTATCCGAAGATTTAAGGAATCTCTGTCTTCAATTTTCTTGTCAATAGTACATAGTATAATGTATAGATAACATACACAATTTTGAATGCACCTAAAGCATTAAAAAGGATTTTGACGTAGGAAAAATCTATTTCTGGGCGATTGGTTCGTGTCGCCCAGCGAAATAATCCTTTAATCCATTATTTCTAAGGTAAATGATCTAACAAATACCAGAGAATAAACAAAATAAAGAAAAAGGTCAGTATAACTGACTCGCTCACCCTCAAGGAGGGCGTCGATATGAACACTAGGGCGAGTGAGACCACTACCACGAACCTCTTGCCAATAGAAATCTCCCACAACAAAACCCCACAAGAGGAGAGCCGACCCACAGAACGGGGCAGCAACTACTACTACTCCAACCCACGCTAGGGACTGCTGCGCCTCTGGTGGCCATCCTAAAGTTAGCAATCAATCTTGAGCGAAGGGTTGGGAAGAGGTGGGATTTCGCTGGGCGACACGAACCAATCGCCCAGAAATAGATTTTTCCTACGTCAAAATCCTTTTTCTGGGCTCAGTTCGTGTCGCTGCGCGAAATTGTACCAGAGAATTAGCACAAGATTGAAAATAAAGAAAATCTCAATAAAACTTAAAATTTCAATTAAATACTATAATTGCAAGAAAAATATATAAACAAACACAATTGTTCATCGAGCGTGAATGAAGAACAATACTTAAAATTAACTTAAAGTTAACATATATACAAGGGCTTACATGGGATATATGTTGAACTTAAAACATGTGTATGATAATCATAGGCAAAAACACTTAAAGTAATTACAAATAAACAGTATCAATAATGTAGTAAAGTATGTATATGAACAAACTTAAAGTAAAAACACATTAAACAAGTTCATAGATCTTAATAAACAAATCAATAACCATTGTAAATGGAGATGTGGCACCCTAGCATAAAAATAAGGGGACCCACATCACAAAGATCAGTATATACAATCAATTGTGGGTGACCCTAGCAAAAAAATAAGGGACACCCACTAAACCATCACAAGAGCAGCTAAGACTCAAGGGTAGACGTAGATGAACAAGGTAGGTATAGACAAACTGTTGGCTGAGATAGGTAGAAAGGAGATCTGGATCTTCAACTCAACTACTAAGCAGAGTCGGGGGAAACTATGTTACCCGCCGCAACTGCTGAAAAACTTCAAAGATTCCAAAGACTTTAAGTTAGTGACGCTTAAATACTGTCGGCGATTTCCATCCAGTATACTTTTTCAAGTCATCAAAATTCATGTGTTGAAAGTAGTTAATTGAGGTGGCTACTGCCCTGACATCATGAACCTAGGGGAAGGATTCAGGGTTAGCTTGTTTAATAAAGTATAGGATCTGTTGCCTTATACCTTTAATTGATAAAGTACCACCTTTTTCTCTTCTAAAGAGAGGACCCGAAGAGGATGAGGATGTCCTGGACAGAAAGGCTCGTAAGGTCGTTACTGGACAAAGAGAAAGATCTTGAGGAAGGGGTATTAACCTTCCAAGGTTCCCACCTCAACAAAGGATCCTCATTCTTTGCTAAAAAGCTGTGATCCGGAGAAAGCAGAACTTCTCCTGAAGGAAGAAATTCTACATGATTCGCATCTCTGGATAACGCCGACAGTTCTGAAATTCTAGCTCCTGAAGCCAAGCTTAATAAAAATAATGTTTTTCTTAAGAGCATTATAAATGAACATGTCGTGTTATTTGTATCTGAAGCCAGCTTTAGAACATCATTTAAAAACCATGACACTTACATAGGCCTTACTGAAGGTCTAAGTCTAGCACAAGCCTTGGGAATAGACGAAAAGTAAGAATCTGTTAAGTCTATGTTAAAACCCAGTTGAAAAATCTTCTTCAAGGCTGACTTGTTTGTCGTAATGGTACTAGCTGCTAACCCTTTTTCAAATAAGGATCTGAAAAAGGATATAGCTGAATTGATTGTCATGATTTTAATGTCTGCTTCTCTCAGGAAGGATGCCAACTTTTTAACTGCAGCATCATACTGCCTTAAAGTTGAATCTCTTTTATTTGATTCCTGGAAAAGAATATTTCGTGGATCGATATTTGCATCTCTCTTGGCCGCAAACTTCATGAAGTCCATAAAGTTGGGGTTTTGAGAATTCCTGAGGAAGCGAACACAGTCTTCATTTGTACTGACTGGGAGAGCCTGGGATTGGGAATTCGAAGAGGATGAAGACCCAATTCCAGAATCAAAGGGTACCAGTTGCTCTTCGGCCAGTCTGGAGCTACTAGAGCTACTTGACCCTTGAACGTCCTCAGTTTGTTCAGTACTTTCAGGAGAAGATTCACCGGAGGAAAGACATAAATCTTCTCCCAGTTGTTCCAATCTATGGACAGGGCGTCCGTGGCATAGGCCAGAGGGTCCAGGTTGGGAGTCACATAACAGGGAAGTTTGTGGTTCGTTTGAGATGCAAACAGATCTATTTGCAGGCCTGGTACCTTCCGGAGAATCCATTGGAACGAACTGTTGTCCAGTGACCATTCCGATTCCAGAGGAACTGAACGGGATAGAGCATCTGCTATGACGTTTCTCACTCCGGCTATATGGGTGGAGGAGAGGTGCCAACTGAACTTGTCCGCCAGGGAAAAGATGGCCACCATGACATGATTCAGGTGTCTTGACTTGGAGCCTCCCCTGTTTATACAATGGACTACTACTGCGCTGTCCAGAACTAACTTTATGTGAGAGTTCTTTGGCGGATGTAACCTCTTCAGAGTCAGGAACACTGCCATTGCTTCCAATACATTTATGTGAAGCTGGCGGAACTGAGGTGACCATGTTCCCTGAACTTTCTTGAACTGAGAATATCCTCCCCAGCCGCTTAGTGAAGCGTCTGTGTGGATAGTGATCCCCGGAGGAGGAAACTGAAGGGGTACTGATATGGACAGGTTCTTTAACTTTGTCCAAGGGCGCAGACGATTCCGTAGAACTCTGGGTATTGATGATACCATTGTCCCTGGATCTGACATTTGCTCGTTGAGCGCCAGATCCTGGTTAAGTCTTTCAGTTTGGCTTTCATCAAGATGTTTGTCACTGAGGCAAATTGGAGGGAACCCAGAATTCTTTCCTGGTTTCTCCTTGAAGCATATTTGTACTTTAGAAATTGTTTCACTGATTTCGCTATTTCTTTCCTCTTGGCTGATGGAATCGACAGAGTATGGGAGGATGATTCCATTGAATGCCCAGCCATTGAAAGTTGGACTCTGGAGTGAGTCTTGACTTTGCTCTGTTTATTCTGGAACCCAGATACTCCAGGAATTGAATGACTTTCATTGTGGCTTTGCGACATTCCTCGACTGTTGGAGCCCAAATCAACCAATCGTCGAGATACGCTACTACCATTATCCCTTGAGACCTCAGTTGTTTGGACGACAACTTCCGCCAACTTCGTGAATACCCTGGGTGCTATTCATAGACCGAAGGGAACTACCTTGAAGGAGAATGCTTGATCTCCCAGCTTGAAGCCCAGGTAAGGGCGAAAGTGTCTTGCAATAGGGATATGATAGTATGCGTCTGTAAGATCGATAGAGGTGGTGACGGCCCCACGGGGAAGTAAGGTCCGCACCTGCGAGTAGTCAGCATTTTGAACTTGTTGCAGCGAATGGCCAAGTTTTAAGCGGGACAAGTCTAAGATTACCCTTCTTTTTAGTGAGGCCTTTCTTTGGTACGCTGAACAAGCGACCCTGAAATTTTAATCTGTTGACTCTCGCTATTGCTCCTTTCTGGAGGAGCTCCTCCGCATACTCCGTCAGTTCTTTTGATGGAAGTTGAAGGAATGGTCTGGGTGGAGGAGGATCTCCAATCCAACTCCAACCCAGGCCCTTCGACACAATGCTTTGTGCCCATTTGCTGAATCCCCACCGATGCCGGAAGAGAAACAGCCTCCCTCCTACCTTGGAGATCTCACTGCTGCTGGGTCGAGTGACCTCCGCGGCCCCCACCCCACGGAAGTGTTTTCCCCTGTTGATGACCTTCCTGATCCTCTCTGACGAAAGGTCCCCTAGCTCTACCGCCCCTGCCGAACCGGTCATAGTGTTGGAAGGCTTGGCCCTCGAACACCTGGCTTAAAGGCTGGGGAGACAAGCGTAGGAGGTGGAAGGCTGGCCTGAGGGGGAAATCACATAAATGGGTTGAGTCGGAGTCTTCGAGGTAGAAGGCTGGCCTGATTGTACAATCGGCACAGCTGACACAGCTTGGTTAAAACGTTGCTGTTTCTTCTGGTAAGGCTGGTAACGTTTTAGTTTCTTCTGCTTCTTGCCTACTGCAGATTGATCTTGGCGCCTCTTAGCCGTGAGGCCCCAACGATCCTTGAGGCTCTGATTGAGCCTTGTTGCCTCATTCTGGACCTCCTTGACCATGGGTTTCAGGAAAGGAGGTCTGCTCCCCAGATGTTGGAGGAAAGCAGCTTATTCGGTTCATGCCGAATAGTTGCTTCCTGGAGAGGACGTGCTTCCGGCAATTGACCCTGGCAGTCACAAACTCGAACAGGTCCGACTGGACCGTATGAGTCTGTGACTTGGTCAATAGCTTGAAGAGCGGCTCTGAAGCATAGGAAAGAGCCGCTACTTCCGTCATTACCATGGTATTCATGGACCTGGCAAGCCTAGACTTGGCCTCAAACTCAGCTTGAATGAGGCTATCAGGGAGTCTAGGTAGCTTCTCGCCGAACTGGGTCCATGGCGCAGTCCGGCTTGAGCTACCCTGCCGCGAAGGTATTTGGCAGATCGTCCCACAAATCTCCAAGCGGAGGGAGCAAAGGAGAGGTGGGGTCTGCTTCCCTTAACTGGGGTAAGGGTTCTCCCTTCAGGCCAGCCGGAATGGTAACCGTGGCGATCTTCGTTAAGAAGGGGAGAGGAGTTTCTTCATCCATCGTAAAGATGGTGAAGGAACTCTTAAAGGCTTGAATTCTAGTGTTTGCGCAGTCCATTTCTTCCAGACACCTGAGCCACTCCCTTTGAGCCTGGTCCCGGGAGTAAAGTACTATCTCCCTCGGGACCTTATCCTCCCTAGTTCATGGCTGCCTCCGTTAGCCTGGCGGTAGCCAATGAACGGCGGTTGGAGGTTCTACGGATAGAACTTCAAAAAGTCCTCAATCCTTCGAGTGCCGCACTCCGGGATGGAGATAAGTCCGTCCTGGAAAGGGGCGTATGAAGCCACTCTCCAGGGGTTGTTCATTGAGAACGGAGGCAGAGAATCGTGAGGAGGAAGCTGTACCAGGCCAGCACCGAGTGCCGGAGGAGTAGCCAGAGGGGCCTGATTGAGCCCGGCTATTATGTTGTCCTGGGTTGTGATCCTTTCGGATAACCGGGAGAACATCTGCTCCATACTATTCCTCAAAGAGCCTACCAAGTCCCCCATGTGCTGCATCAACCCAGCGTTGGGATCCAGAGCCGGAGCCGATGCGGAGGTGGAAGGATAACTCGGCAGAGGTACCAAAGGGAGAGGAGAGCCGCTGGCTCCGCCGGAGTACGGGGCCTCTCCTTGGAGGACCTGCTCTTTGAGGACCTAGAGCTAGAAGCCGAAGCTTTAGCTTTCTCTGCTCCGGGATTTGTAGCCAAAGACTTACGAGACGATGACGCCGACGAAGTCTTTTTGGACGACGACGACGTCTTCGTAAGGGTTTTTTTGTACCCTTTCCCTTTGGCCCTTGACTTTGGGTTTTAACCGAAGCACTAGGAGTAGATACTTGGAGCTCAAGCTCCTGTAAAGCCTTGGAAGGAAAGGGGTGGGAGAAGTAGCGGGAGGAAGAAGAAGAAGATCCAGTGGCGCCCAAGGGAAGCCCTAGGGCGTCCAATGTACCTACCTCGACCAACAGGTCGTCAACACCTACCATCGGTTCTACATTTAGGTCTAACGTCGTGACTTCCGCAGAGATATCCTGGCCTGGTTCCTTCATGGATGCAGCGACCTGCTGCTGGATTGCTGTCATAGTCAGGGCTGCTTCCGCCGGGTCGACGTACCCCGTCGACTTGCCGCCAGGGAACAGCAGGACAGCCATCCTCTTCTCAAGAATGTAGGGCTGTCCCTTGGCGGCGTTTTTGCCGAAGCCGCCGACCCAAGCCCTCAGGGTGGCAAGGGCGGTCTCTCTAACAACAGCAGCCTGCAAGAGAGGGCGTCTATTAGTTTAAGTTTAAAGTTGAAGTTCAACCTTAAACTAAAACCGAGCTTAAACCTACAATATTTGGGATGTATTTCACAACATATAAGGAACTTAAGCTTAAAAGAAATCATTAAAATTAAACTTAAGATATAGTACAGTATTTACAGTCTATATATACAGCTGGAAATACTTACCCCATCCAAGAACTGACCCACAAGATCATAACAGATCGTACAGGTCTCATGATACCAGACCTGCAGATTCCCATGCGGAGTCGCGCACGGAGCGTGGGACCTACAGACTTCATGTCTGCAGGGGTCCTGGAGCATGGCGTTGCATCCTGGATGCTCACGGTGGTCTGTAAGTGGAAGGATACATGAGTACCATCAAAGACAACACTTACAGGGCTAATTTAGAACTCCGATGCATGCCGGAGAGTGAAAAATTTTTGGGCATAACCCCTCCCCTATCGCCTGAATAGGCTATAGCTCCGGTGTGGGCCGGCGTATAAAACAGGGGGCAAGGGAGGGACCCAGCTTAAGATAGCTTAAATCAAACTTATGATAGACTTAAGCATAAAATAGCACTAAATTCCGGAAACTATTCCGAATCGCGGTGGTATCCGTCTCCGCCGGTGTGCCGAAGAGACGGGGGTGGTTAGACAAATGAGACCAACTGTACGCCTGAGGTCCGCCCGCAGGCGGGATACCAGCTCCCTCCCTCGTAATCGACGGAGCTCCGGTAAGAAAATAGAGCACCGACAACCCGGGGAGGGGCGAGAGGGCGAAACAGAACTCGAGCCTACAGCGGGGCAACGGAGCAACCAAGGAGGGGGGAGGCCAACCCCCCTACTTCGTCACAACGGAGCACCGTGAAGCAGAGAGACAAGGTCATACCCAGTCCAGCGTCTGTCCAGCCTCCCCTACTCCCTCCGCGTAGGGAGAGAGGGAGACAGGCCCGGATGGAGCGAGCAAGGACGGACCTCCCTCCCCCCAGCTCTATGGGAGAGCGGGAGGAGGGCAGGGTGACTGGGACGGGCGTCTGGCTGTACCGCGATCACAGGGTGACCACGAAACGATAACACGATAAAAACAACGAAATCTATAGCCTAGGATAATGCAACCAAACTGATCAGCGAGATGCAACCGTAGATGCAACAAAACTGATAAAAAGGATGCAACAAAACTAAAGGGGACCATGATATAATAAACCTAGGCTAAGATAACGTACCAGACGCCCTAGGCTAACCAAAATCAAATAAAATAATTAAAATAATTAAAATAACACCAAAGTAGGGGAAATAAAAATAGTAGGAGAAAAAATCCAGGAGTGTACGGACTAAACCCCGAGAGAAAGTCTACCACTCAAAGCTAGCCTGGGCCGATACTAAGAGCTATGGCTAGGGTCTGGATAGAAGAGATAATGCCTAAGCAAGGTAAAGAAAGACATGCATGCATGACATAAAACCAATGCAGGCTAGATCCCCTAAAGGCATAATATTCATAAACAGGTCTAGAGACGCATAAAATAAAGGGAAGGTTCTAGGTATGGGAGACCAAGAACGAACCCGCCACGAGGCAGAGCAATGCCGCCATGCTTCCGACCGAGAATCCGTATTTATACCTAAAAAATGGCAAATAACTGACTCAAGAAGTAGGGAAAAAAAAAAGTAAGTAGGAACCTTTCGGCGAATACCTTAACTTAGCTGAGTGCGATGGCTGAAACACTCCAAATAATATCCCGTAAAATCCTCGAAAAAGGTACGAAAAAACACAGAGATAAAAAATCAGCGTCTCACGGGCCGTCTAACTTAAAGGATGGCCACCAGAGGCGCGGCAGTCCCTAGCGTGGGTTGGAGTAGTAGTAGTTGCTGCCCCGTTCTGTGGGTCGGCTCTCCTCTTGTGGGGTTTTGTTGTGGGAGATTTCTATTGGCAAGAGGTTCGTGGTAGTGGTCTCACTCGCCCTAGTGTTCATACTTACGCCCTCCTTGAGGGTGAGCGAGTCCGTTATACTGACCTTTTTCTTTATTTTGTTTATTCTCTGGTATTTGTTAGATCATTTACCTTAGAAATAATGGATTAAAGGATTATTTCGCGCAGCGACACGAACTGAGCCCAGAAAAGTAATGTTTTCTTAGGATTTTTCATGATGTTCAGACTTACGATGATTTTCGGGTTACAACGCATCTCAAGAACGGAACCCCCGTCGTAACCCGGGGACTGTCTGTAACTGTGTCCGCCGATAACCAAGGACTGCCTGTATATTCGTTGTTAAATATTGACAAGATTTTTTGAGGCATACATGTTTTTTTCTAATATTTCTTTGTTTGCAATATGACAATAATAGCTGACATACTATCATAAAAGATAACTACAACCAACAGCAATACCTGGGTGTATTAATGAGCAAATAGTAAATAAAAAGACGTTGTGGAAGAAAGATGGGCAAAACATTCCCCCTTGAAGTCCAGAACACAACTAACCTCTTGAGATGCCCAGAGAGTTCAGTTGCCAGGAATCATTGATAGCCCATTAAAGTAATGGAAAAACACTGCCACTTGATCTAACCAAATTGTATGGTGTTATCGCTGCTGCTATGAAGGTATCTGTTCATTAAGGGTTAACTCCTTTTTATTCCATGATATGAGAGCAGTGATACCTGAAGCTGAGTCTTGATAGTCAGATGACTCATTGTAATGCTAATTTTATCGTTACTGAAATCTAAAGATACTGAGCTTCTAATCTGTTCTTTCAACAATACATGTACACTTATCTCGGGAAATATACTTGAAAAAGTACTGAAGTATATTAACTATGATAGAATATAAAAAAAAGTGATGATGATGATGATAATAACATTCATGATTATATTGAACATAACCACCATAACCAGTATGTAATACTGATGATATAGAACTTTTCAGTATGTATAGTTAAATCTTATAAGTTTACATTCAACTGGGAGAAAAGCTGATATGTAGAAATTATAGCAAAACATTAATAAGGAAAACAATGAAAATACATCAGAAAAGTGAAACAAAGGTACTGAACTTTATACTACACAACTTCCTTTTCATGTGAACTGGCTTGAAGTATATTACCTTTAACCTTTAACGAAAATTAGACTATGCACTCTACCAAAAAGGATCAAAGCTAAAGACATTCCAAAGCAAATTGTAATTCAAGAAAAGATTAAGCTGACACACTGAATAATCAGCAGTGGAGTAGTACATAAATCTGTAGTATAAAGGTAAATAGGTTCAAAGAATTTACAATTACCAGACAGTAAGACAGCAACAAGGCACTGACAGCATACACAGCCTGAAGGAAAACATTTGCTAAGATTTTAAAAATAATTTGAAGATATTATTTGAAGACATCATTGGTACACAATTGATTAGATAAAATAAAATATGACTAATGAAAATACATAGCTATTAGTTGCATTTATTTGCAGCAGTTTAGATTTAAATTTCGTCGTAGCGACACTGGTATTCTGTGTTGATGACACCAGTCTCGCCCCCTAGCTAGAAGGTTAGGAATGACTCAACAGACAATACATATTCTGTTTCTGTGACTCCTGGTGATAATATTGAATGTCAGCAGCAGTTGTTAATTTTTTGCTGGTTATTTACCGGATTTTGATATCCAAACTGAAAGTCGAGTAGCTTCAGCTAAGAGCTTCAGGATGAGATTTTCCTTGTTTTGTTTCTTCTTAGTGGAGTTGGTAGTACTTGCTTTGGTAGTCCACATATTTTTTTGAACGATATGGAAGATTAGTGGCCCCTGCACAAGTGTGTCACTCATAATATAGCAGGTCCACATTTTCAAGGCGACAACTTTCTTGGTACCTCAATCGTCTGAAGGTTTACTTGTTGACAGTTGCTGTTCTCACCTTCATGTCAGTGGTTAAAACTTCTTCTCACAGCACTCTTGTGGTACAGTATTGAGCTTTGTAGAACCAAGCTAAATGAGAGGCTTACCTGGACCCCTCACGAGCTCATGGCACCACTTCCCATTGCCAACCCCTGATGCCTGGCACCTTTGTCCGAGCGCTAGTCATTACCCTTTTTCATTTTTATGCTTGACGGCCATCTCTGTACATTTAGCATAAACTCAGTGTCCAAATTATTACGGCTATAGAAATTTTTAAGCCTCTAATAACTTTTCAGATTTTCCTCAAAGTACAGTTCTACATGCAGGTATCATTGAGTCTATGCTAAGTGTTATCTACTACATACTTTCAAAAATTGTGATTTGGTCCTACACGATCTACAAACCTGCGGTTCTTTACAATAGGAAGACTCACTGATTGGTGGGTGGAATCTGAATGATCTCCAGTGAACCAACTGGAGTTCATCCTACCTGAGATTTCCTTCTTGCTTATAAGAGTGAGGAAGGGAATCTCACCACTGACTTCTGATTGGAGTTTAAGAACTGCAAGATTATAGTCAGTCTTCTGGGTTTACTCATAAGGGGAAGGTTGTGTCACCCTTAATGAAGAACCACTATGGGTTTGTCTTATGCCTTGTGAAGGGAAGGGGCAGATTTTTGCTTCTATTAACTACTATGAGATTCAGGGCCTCTGTAACACGGTTTTTTCGCAATAACGTTTTATCTATGCATTTCATGAATATAACGCTTATTCAGAATACATATTATATCAGCACACAAATTTTGAGTGTATTCTGCAATACGTAGGTTGAATAAATTTGGTACTTATAATGTAAAAGTGACCTTTTTTGAAGATGGGCCAACTTACTCAGAGAAAAGGTTTCGAACGCACTCGTTACGTAACTTATGACATCATTTATTCCCTCTTTCTCGATGGATGATTGGCTATACGTAACGAAGGCTAAACCTCTGGCAACAATGACATACAAATTTAAATACAAGCAAAGCAGTACACCTTTCTGAATTCTGGAACCTCCACACTGATAATTGTCATAATGAACAAACCAACAAAATATGTTAATAAATACAAAAACACTTCGGTTATTAGTCTAGCTCCCAAAATAAGTTTCCAAAGAAATTACAGTCTACTTTATAGGTCACAATCAGATTGACAAGATGTAGGGAATAGTTGGTAATTACCAAAAACATAGTTGACAAGCTTGATTTGATAACTGCTATATCCAATGTCAAGCAATTTTAATTTATTGGCTATCTACCTATTTACTGAAAAAAATAGCCGGTACCGTATATTGGCTTTAAACCTTCACCAATAATTATCGTCAGAATGGTGACTTCATGAGGCTCCACCCACTTTCGCCACGTTATAATTCAGGATAACACTGAAGGCTACCATGGGCATTGTTGGATTAGAAAATTTACCTTCTGGCTATAATAACTAATTTCTCAAGTAGTTGTAAGAAGTGCTAAATGATCCTCAAGGATCCCAGCAATTGGTCTAAACGTTTAATTCATGTATATTACTGCTATACTGTTGTGGCACTACTGCTAAAGTAGTATTACTACGCTAGCACTGATACCCCACCCACATCTATGTATCGTTCCGCCATTCATAAAGTCTTTGGGTTTCAGAGCCGATGGCATTTCTGTCTGGTGGATGGGCAGGGCAACATTTAGTCAAAATGTTTGTGTTTACCTTGCTTACGTAATGAATGTTTTTCGACTCTTGGCTCGTAATCATTGGCCATGGCGTCGGCTAGATCATTTTTACTCTATAAAAATTAAGACTATCGGGTTTAGGTTATTGATAATGCTGACAAAATTTGTGTGTGGTTGTAAAATATACATATGTCAACTTTCAGCTACATCCGATGCTTTGACAAGGAGCAAAGTCCAAAAAACCGTGTTACAGAGACCCTGAATCTCATAGTAGTCTAAGAAAATAGATAGGTTACTCCAAGGAGTGTCTTACCTGCATCGGCCACACGGTTCAGCATGTAATGGTCCTCTTACTCTCTACTCAAAGGGAGAGTAGGATGAAAGAGATGACAGGAGAGCCAGTCACTCCACAGTCACGCTCATTCGTACCAATACAACGAAGCGAGATGTGACTCTGTCCAGTTAGAGGAGCAGGTTAAGCTACACAACTTGTTGAGTAGCCACCCCCCCTCCCAAGGAAAAAGTTTCCAAGGACCTGTGGGCAATATCCCAAAGGTAGTGAGAGGTGAAAATGGTCTGGCGTGCCTTCAAAACCTGATGAAACGACAGGTTCTTGTGGAATGGGAGGGACAGGTGTCATCGCCAGCAGCAGAGTACATCTTCCTGATCATCTCACGAAGCAGAAGGATCATCATCAACGAAGTCACTCAGGGAGGGGATGGTGAAGGACTCAAATTTAGTGTCAGGGACCGATGGATTCTGAGTCTTCGCACGAAAATTGGGACTAAATTGAGCGTAACTGATCCCCATCCCCTAGAGTGTTTCACATCAAAAGAAATACCATGTAGTTCGCCAACTCTCTTTGCCGATGCCAGGGCTAGCAGAAAGATGGTAAGGAGTGTCAGATCCCTGTACGAGGACTCTCCAAGGGGCTCGTATGGGGCACGGGTCAGGCTCTGCAACACGAGTCACGTTCCACTCAGGAGGCCTGAGATCCCTGGGTGGGCAAGACCTCTCGAAGCTCCTTATGAGTAATGATATCTCGAAGGAAGATGAGATATCAATACCCTTCAGCTTCAAGACTAGGGCCAGTGTGGTCCTGTAGCTTTTTACAGCTGAGATGGAGAGAAGCTTCTCTCGGCAAAGGAAGATGAGGAAACCCACGAACTGCTGAAGAGTGGCTCTGACTGGAGATACCCTGTCTACGGCACCAACCACAGAAGACGGCCCACTTTCCCTGGTACAGTGGACCCCTCGTATTCGCTTTCTCCAGATTCGTGGACTCACGCATTTGCAGATTTCTCTCTGGAACATTTCCCCGCATTATTCGCGAAAAATTTGCCTATTCGTGGGTTCTAACTATTCACGGGGTTGTCTGGTACACATCCCCCGTGAATACAGGGGGACCACTGCATACCACTGTAGAGGGCTGTCTGAGGTATCCTGCCATCTTTAGTGCTGCTTGGCGAGAAAAGCCTCCAGCTCGCAAGAGATGATGGATAACCCCCAGCCGTTAAGACATTGGGAAAACACTGCCTGGTGGTACTGTTCGACGTGTGGCTGGCATAGCAGGTTCTGCCAAGGGTCTCTCGGTGCCTTGGAGAGGAGAGTGAGAAAAATAAAAATAAATAAATAAAAGTAAATGAATAAATAAATAAATATAAAAATAAATAAATAAATAGAAAATAAATAAAACTAGATAAATACTAAAAATAAATCAATAGCTAAAATAAGGGATACCAAATGGCCTGAGGCCATTTGGGTGCCACCAGAATCATCTGTAGATTCAGATTGATCAGCGCCCTGCCAATAACTGCTCGAATCAGGTAGAACGGGGGAAAGGCATAAACTTCGAGGTTGTCCCACACGTGTTGGAATGCATCCTTTGCAGTGGCCCATGGGTCTGGAAACAACAGAGCTAAAGGTCTCTAGCTTCCTGTTAAATCATGACTGGACGCCCCCATAGGCTGAACCCCCTTTCTGCCACATCTTGGTGAAGGGACCACTAGGTTCCTACCACCTGATCCTGGCGGCTGAGCTTGTCTGCCATTACATTCCTCTTGCCTGGAATGTACCTGGCTGACAGCTCTACCAAGTGTGCTACTGCCCACTTGTGCACCTGCACTGTCAGCTGATGAAGCTCGAGGGAGGCGAGTCCCCCTTGCTTGTTGACATATGCCACTACTGTGGTATTGTCGTTCATCAACACCACAGTGTCCCATCACACGTTCCCAAAACTCATGGAGGGAGGCTGCCTTGAGTTCCAGGACATTGATGTGAAGGTGCTTGTAGTGAAGGTCCCACACCCCTACAATCAGCAACTCCTCCAGGTGTGCGCCCCATCCCTTGCTTGATGCATCTGAGAACAGAAGCATGTCTGGGGGGAAGTGGAGAAGTCCACTCCTATTACAAGGTTCCTATCGTCAAGCCACCAGTCCAAGTCTTCTCTCACCTTGTGCGAAAGGGGGACAAGAAAAGACTGAGGGTTGTGGGACTGTGACCAGTATTCCTTCAGTCTCCAGTAAAGAGACCAAAGGTGAAGCCGCCCATGAGGCGCCAGCTTCTCCAGGGACGACAGGTAACCTATCACGACCTGTCAAAGCCAAGCAGGCTGTTCCTGTCGAGACACGAACTGTCGTGCTGCCTCTCTGAACCTACTGATACGAGAGTTTGAGGGGAAGACTCTTGCTGCTACCGTGTCTGTCAGCATGCCTAGGTACACTGTCCTATGTTTGGTCTTGAGGTCAGACTTCTCAGGATTTATCAGGATCCCCAGATCCTGATAAATCCTGAGAAGTCTCCAAGCGGAGACCAGGTTGAACACTCTTGAACATTTGGGGAGCGGTCAAGAGCCCGAAACTGTGCCATGAATTATGAGACCATCTCTCTGAGGATGAAGCAAAGGTATACTGGCCTGAGGACTTGTGGATGGGTATCTGGAAATACCGGTACTTCAACTCCACCGTAAGCATGAGGTTGTTATCCCTGATAGAGACATGCGCTGATTGTGTTGTCTCCGTCTTGAATCCAGTCTGGCGAAAGAATCGGTTCAGGGGAGATGGGTCCATGACCGGTCTCCATCCCCCCCCCCCAAAAAAAAAAAAAAAAAAAAAAAAAAAAAAAAAAAAAAAAAAAAAAAAAAAAAAAAAACACCAAAAAAAAAAAAAAAAAAAAAAAACCTTCTCTACAAGAAAGACCCAGCTGTAGAACCCTGGAGACCAGCCCAACATGACTTCTTCAGCATTCTTCCTCAGCATCATTTTCACTTCTACTAGTGTCTGGTGCATCACAGACCCAATTACATACAATGGTAGGCGGACCGGGTGGTTGGTGAGAGGTCATGTAGACTCCAGACTGTACAGAGGAAGATCAATCGGGAGGTATCTCTATATAAATTGCAGAAACCATTACAAGTCATAGAAGTAAATCTTCTCTTGTCGTCTTCCAGGCCTGGTGATCGACTTTCTGAAGCTAGTTTCTTGACTCCTATGCCTCCTCTGCGAGACATCTGTGTCCCTTTTGCAATTAAACCTTTATGAAATATTGAACTATGCATAACTCATGTGTAAGCACAGAGACGAAGTTTGGTAGCATCCCTATCATATTTTCCTTTATAGTTCCTGACAAGCCCAAGCTTGGAAAAGGAGATAATTTATTCGTCTTCCCTGGGATTTTAGTCAAGGACAGATACTGGCACAATACCTGGATCCTTTCCTTTCTCCCTTAAGAGTTTTATGGACATCCGTGTCTTCCAGGGGCACCAGACTTCGCTGGATCTCATGGCTAGTCTGGCACCCTGCTTTTCTGGCACCAACAACAGCCCAGCATTAGCTTTTGCTATGACACCAGCTCTTGCTCTGAGCACCCAATAGTGCTCACTAGCTCTGAGGAGAATAGCTTTTCCATTCTGTCTGAATGTTCAGGTTTGAAGGCCATCTAGGAACTATATTGTTTAGCAAAATCTAGTCTCTTCTTCTGATTAGAATTCCTGATGACAACTACAGCCTGGTGCCAGCTCATTCCCTGGGAGCCTAAAGCACTCTCCAGTACTGAGGAGGAATAGAGTGCTCTCTGCTTGGCTGGATAGTCTGGTATTTCCTAGATAACTAGAACCCTAGACCAGTTTGGCCTTTACCCTAATGGACTTTATCAGCTGAGACACTCAGATTTAGGAGAACTATTTGCCTCCTCCTAGCAAAAGCTTAAGACGTTAGAACAGTCTCTACCTCATTAGCTTTCAAGCACTATATATCTCTTACATTCATTTGACATTCAACCTACAGGTAGTATGATCGTTCTTTGTTTCTCGTGATTTTGAGAGAGTTTTTGAAAGTGTTTAAAATTTTGACAGTACTACCTTGCAAATTTTAGTTACTGGCATGGTATCATGGAAGGGAGCATAGGATTCTCTCCTATTGTCCGGACCTTCACCTTGTAATGAAATTTTAAAGTTTAGGGAGCTGGAAGGATACAATGTACCCAGAACGCCCGACACTTTTAGTGGATGGGTTGTGGTTTTACTTCAGTGTAGGTGACAACATGATCTGGTTGTTTTTATTCTGGTATTGTGCCCAGGGCAAGGGCTCTTGAAAGTTTTGCTAGCTATTGGATATTTTTGTGGCTGCATAACTTTCACTGATGCTTTGGTAGCATTCGGAGTACTCCTCTGCTACAAAGCTCCCCCTTAAGTAGAGGCGGCCCTCGGCTTTACTGCCTTGCCTCTACAGGTTAAGTTGAGCACCAACCAGAGGCAGTTTCTACAGCAGGTTTTCTTGAATAACAAGGAACGACAAGCATTGTTTTCAATGCTAGCAACTTTCTATTTCTAATTCATTACATGACTTGATGCTTTAGAGTAGAATATGTCCATTATCCCATCTCCTGACAATGTGGGAATCAGCTATATTATTACATGGAAAGTTACTTATACGAAAATGAAATTTTTATAATCATAAAATAAAGTTTTATGTACTATATGTACTTAACAAGTGATTACATGATCAGAGCCCTCCCTCCTCACCTCTGATGGACTTAAACATAAACATAATGAGTATACATTGTCTGTTGAGTTGTTCCTAACCCTCTCACTAGGGGGCGAGACGTGTTTCACCTACACAGATCACAGAAATTTGGTGTCGCTTCCACGAAATTTAAATCCAAACTGCTGTGAATAAATGAAACTAATAGCTATGTAATTACTTGGTAAGTTTATATAAAACTTTATTTTATTATAAAAAGTCAGGTAAGTATATATAAAACTTTATTTTATTATAAAAAGTCATATTTCTTGTTGCTAAAACTGTTTTGGATAATGCTTACCTAGGTAGCTGTTGAGTATTTTTGTTTTTTGGCATGTGTGTACATAAGCTGCTGACTGCAGGTTTAGACAATAACAAATTGACAGGTTTGTTTTAGAACAACTGGAAATTCTGGTCTTCTGTTTGCATTCCAGATGACTCAAGGAGGCTATTTTGAGATGACAGTCTGCCTTTCAGGTGTTTGAGAAAGCCAGTTTCCCAACAATATACTAGGTCTCTTTTGCATAGATATAGAGCACATAAAAATTTCTTAGGCTTACTAATTTATTACCTGTATAATTACTTTCTTGTGGCCCTTTTATACCTTAGAAATGGGAACATTCTTTTTATATTCAAGTGACTTTGGTCTTCACCACTTTCACAAATCTCAAAATCTTTTAGTAAATATTATTCATCATTATTCTAAGTCATAAAATACTATTCAAATAATATTCATTTTTTGTATCAGTCATATTTTTTTTGTGGAAGAAAGTCCATTGTGATATGTAACATGTCATGTGCTACAGCTTTTTTTTTTATGGCAGTTGTATTTTTTTTTTTTGCAGTAATAGAGATTCTTTTGCTTAGTTATGGCACTTTGCACTACTGCTGAATGTGATAGTATAATGTGTTCAGTTATAATTTATGTTGTTAATTTTGCAGCATATTTTGTATCACCTGGAATGTGCAAACTGGTTGGCCAGAGCAAGGCCTCCACAACCTCCTTGGCATTCCCAATGATCCTGTGATAAAGAGAACCACGGATGATCTTCTGCCAGATATATATATAATTGGGTAAGTTGACTAATTTTTTTTTATGAAATTATGTAGTGCCTTGTATTTTATTATTATTGTGTAAACTAATTGTAGTTGCAGTGTTTTTATCAATCTTTTTGAGCTAGTGTTTTTTTCCTTTTGAAGCACAATAGAGTGTATTTCAATCTTGATTTTTTTTATAATTACTTTATTAATAATAATCTTGAAAGTCATCTTTATTTATTAGGTGCTTTTGTTATTGCTCATAAAAAGGTCCTTAAAAAAACCAAATTATCATTAAATAAGTATATATATTATTTTTATTGCTTTTTTCCGGCAACTACACGTGAAAGGTAACAGCCAACTCCTCTCACTATGGAAGTCGTAGTGTGAGCCTGCACAATTTTTATCATAAATTTGGCAAGTGCTTGTTTGCATTAAGATATGTATCTTTAATTTCAAGCAATCATGCTAAAAAATGGTTGATCATTGTTTTATGCAAAAGACATTAAGAATCTTCTATTCAATCTGGTGCTTATGGAGGTGTAGCCCCAAATGGTATAGATTCTATTTATCCAAATTACTGTAATCATGTTCATATTAACTTGTGAATTTCTCCAGTCCTAATTATTGTCAAACTATTTCACTATGTAGTGTCTAGTGATTCTTAAGAGTAATCATTAGCCACTCCACACCCCATGGTATTATCTATGGTATTATCCTTTTCTGTCTACTCCCATATCTATGTCTACCTCTTTATCTATCTGTCTGTGGATCTGAACCTCTAACACCTGAATATATTCTTATCAGTTATTAGTACAATTTACTTTTGCTTCTTCAGGTTGCAAGAAGTTAAATCACAGCCACAAAATGTAGTCATGGACACCCTTTTTGAAGAGCCTTGGACGAGTGCTTTGCGGGAAACCATTGGGCCTCATGATTATGTGAGGGTTGTTGGAGAACGCTTACAGGGTATTGTAACAAATGTTTTTATAAAACGACAACATCTCCATCATGTTCGAGACATCCACACTACAGTTACGAGAACAGGGTTTGGAGGGCTCTGGGTATGTTTATGTCTGAATTTTATATTAGCCTTTAAAGTATTTAATTTTGTAGGAAAATATTGTGATTGATCTTGGTTTACAGACAGTGTAGGAAAGAAATGGCATACATATATATCGGCTTTCTTCCAAGATTGTGATACCTTAATATTTTGCCATAGGGAATTTCCTAATATATTCTCTTTTTTTCATTCAGGGAAACAAAGGTGCAGCTTCTGTTAGATTTTCTATATATGGCTGCTCTGTTTGTGTGGTCAATTGCCACCTGGCAGCTCATGATTCTGGCTACAAAGAACGAATAGAAAACTTCAACACAATAATTGATTACACAAGATTCCCAATTCCAGAGACGAGTAATATCCTTTTTCATGAGTAAGTCCTTGGAAAACAGTTTTGATTACAGTAAAATACCTCTCCAGGAAAGGGATAGGTACATAAGTATGATTTGTAATTTATTTGAGTTATTTGGCTTTGCAGCTTCACTTTTGAATTAGAGTATAGTATTTACACATATGTTCCTGAGGTTTGTATTCAGTCCAAGATTCAACAGAATTAAGTACGTACATTGAACTCATCAGTGTATTAGGAGGTAATGTGAAAAAAAAAATTTTGTGGAAGTTTTACTGTACAAGGGACTCATTTATGGTTCAAAGTTTTTGTATACAGTTATTGTGCTGGTAACTCTAGTTTTGCTTTTTCTTTGGATCCATTTATTGTTAGAACAATATCTTGATATTTTATAAAAAAAACTTATCATTATTTTTTATTTTATTTTATTTATTTATTTTTTTTTTAATTTTTTTTGTCTAACACAGTCATTCTATTCGACTGGGTGGTTTTTGTAGTGAGGGGTTCTGGGTTGCATAATGCCTCCTTAGGAGTCCATCAATTTTCTCACTGTGTGCTGTTTCCAGGAGCACACTTCTGCATGAGTCCTGGAGCTACTTTGGCATCTAGTTTTTCCAGTTCCTTTTCAGGGTTCTTTGGATCGTGCCTAGTATTCGTATGATTATGGGTACAATTTCAACTGGCATATCATATATCCTTATTTCTATTTTCAGCTCTTGATACTTATCAATCTTTTCTCTCTCTTTCTCTTCTACTATGGTGTCCCATGGTGCACATTGTGACACAATAAGTGATACGTCTTGATTTTGTCAATCAGCGTCACTTCTGGTCTATTGCTACATATCACCTTATCTGTTCTGATACCATAGTCCCAGAGGATGTTTGCTTGATCGTTTTCTATCACTCCTTCAGGTTGGTGTTTGCACCTATTATGACTGCAAGGAAGCTGGGGTTTCTTGCACAGACTCCAGTGAAGTGCTTTTGCTGCTGAATCGAGCCTCTTTTTGTACTGGCTGTGCAATTCCCGGACATTTGCTTGCTGTGTGGTTTACGGTCTCGTTTTTCATATTACACTTCCTACATATGGGTGAGATGTTATTCCCATCTATCATTCTTTGGACATATCTGGTTCTTAAGGCATGGTCTTATGCCGCAGTTAGCATTCCTTCTGTTTCCTTCTTGAGTTCTCCCCTCTGTAGCCATTGCCATGTTTCATCGCTGGCCGGTTCTTTAGTATGTCTCATGTACTGTCCATGCATTGGCTTCTTGTGCCATTCCACTGTTCTGTTTGTCATTCTCCTCTCTCTGTATATTTCTGGGCCTTCATCTACTTTTATCAGTCTTTCTTCCCATGCACTCCTTAGCCACTTGTCTTCACTGGTTTTCAGATATTTTCCCAATGCTCTGCTCTCGACGTTGACACAGTTCTCTATGCTGCCATCTCCCTATATCCTTTCATGTTATGTGCAGCCTGTCTGTAATTGCTCTTTTGTATAGTGCTTTGTGTATTGTTGTGTGTGTTGTGCCCTTTTTAAAATAGAGTGTTCGAGTGTATGTTCTCTTACCTGCTTCTTTCTTCTTGATGATTCGTTCTGCAGTCTGGTTCTGTTTGACTTCATGGTTCTTCTTAATGTTAGTTCTGGATTAGTAATATTATAGTCTTTAGTCTCTCAGGAGAAGTTTGAATGAGATGAACAGCAGAGTTTCTTTCTTTATTGTTGCAAAAAATACAAGTTACAACTACAAAGTTTATAAAGTGTGAATTTGGTTTGGACCACCGGCATAGTGCTTGCTTCTTTACTGTGAGATGGCTGCTGGTCCTCTCTGTCTTCTTCTGGTGTTCTGAAATTCAGCCATCCTAGGTTCGAATTCAGCCCAACCTCTTAAGGTGATGTAGGTTCTAGTTCTCCGCCCAACTGGATTCTGGATTTGTGGAGTGGTCTTTCCCTTATCTTTCCCCATCCCCTTTTAGGTGGGGATAACATGTTAATTCCTCCTCTTCCAGGCAGAGTCAATAATTTAACATATTAATACCTCCTCCTGGAGGTG
Source organism: Macrobrachium nipponense (assembly GCF_015104395.2). Taxonomy (NCBI): domain Eukaryota; kingdom Metazoa; phylum Arthropoda; class Malacostraca; order Decapoda; family Palaemonidae; genus Macrobrachium; species Macrobrachium nipponense. The sequence goes on from NC_061099.1 coordinate 13,342,486, forward strand.
GAGCTTCAGTATCGATAGAAGCTGCGTAAGTCTGGTGCGAGGTCACAGGTCAAAGATTTTATGATGGTCTTAAGATTTTAATTGCAACAGTGTTATGGTCGTCCTGTGACTAAGCCTTTTTTCTGCCATCTCTTTCAGTTTACTAAAATCAGATCGCATCACCATGATTTGCTTTTCCAGGTGCCTTTTCCAAGGAGGTTGCTGTTTTGGTTTCTGTTGGGTTGGTTGTGCTGGTGGTGTTGGTGTTCGAATCCCCATCAGTTCTGCTACTAATCTTGCTCCTGCATATGCCAAGTTATTTGTTTCTGTGATACTGGTGGTGTGTATTATGCCCATTATTTCATTGACCTCACTTGTTTTCTCCCTTAATTTCTTGGTGTTGTAGGCTTTCATGGATGGGATCTTCGTTCTCTCTGTATCTGGCTCTAGCCATTGTCTAATCTTTTCTACCCATTCCGTCCTCTCTGTTACTTCGTCAATGTTTCTTCGTGTGTCGTTTGATATCTCATCATCCCTGTCATCTTCTGTGGCATTGTCTCTCAGTTCGTCTTCGTGTAATTCGTTGTCGTGTGACATTTCCCTTTCCAGTTCTTCTCCTTCTGTTGGGGAGAGCCAGCTCTTTTTCTTTATTTTCCTTACTTGGTCTGCCATCCTCTGCTCTGTTTGGGGGGTGTTATTCCTTTCATTCCAGATATTGACCAACCTTCTTCTATATCCTCTCTCAGTCAGGTTGCTTCTGATGTAGCATCTCCATATTTCCTTATTTTTTTCTCTTGTCCATTTCTTCCTTTGGTTTGCTTCTGTAGCTCCAATCTCAGGCTGTTGGTTACTGTCGTTGTGGTGGTCAGTTGCTGGATGACAACCTCCAAGTACCTGACCATCTTCCCCTTCAATTGGGTTGAATACCTGGCTGCCGGACGAAGCTCCTCTGTTGCCAGAGGTTCCATTTACGTCGTTGTCGTTTATTCCTTCATTTCTTAAGATCATTGCTGAGTTTCGCTATTTAACCCATAGCTGGACCCTACCCCATTAGGGATAGGTACTCATTTACAGCTGAGTAGACAGGAAATTATGGTAAACATCCTTTCCCAAGGAATCAACGCAGAGGAGAGCGGTCACCCATCCAACGACTGACCAGCCTCAATGTTGCTTAACCAGTCTATTAACCTCTTCATTACCGAAAGTTTGTTTGGAGGTAGGTGGGTACCACCATTCAAGTCTACTGCACCGCACCTGGGTGCATAAAGGTGGTATGCGTAGTACCACCAAAACTCCTCTTTTCAGATAGGGAACTTCCAATCATTCTGTTAATTTCGGTTTGAAAAGAGTTTGGAGACAAAATAAACAGTATGACACGATGCCAGACGTTATGATGAACAACCCAAAAAAAATATTATTATTGCTTATAGTAGTGTGTAGGTGACAGATGAACTGTGTCTCAACAAAAATCACAAAACCAGACAAGCGTAAACATGTTAATAACTTCTAACCCAAGTAAAAAACCAGTTGTATCATCATTTACTGTATTTATTTATTTATTCACATTACATTTTACAAATAAAAGATATAACACGAGATAAATGAAGGTAGAAATAAAGCCTTATAGTAACTTTATATATATAAAAAACAAACCAGAGAGCAGATTTTTTTTTTGTTTTTTTTCTGAGGACAAGAAACTTGAAAAATTAGTTTAGATACCCCTGCTGATGCCCCTAAAGTTGTTTTCTGTGATGAAACTAATCTTAGAAAAGTAAAAAGAAAATGACATTGACCAATTTTGAAAGATATACTATAAAATTTGCGATTTCCATATTTATTGGCGGGGCTTTCGCTTAGTTTTTGCTCTTTTTTTTGTTATTACGTGCTTATTTACGGTTCTATTTTGATAATACTTTATGTGCATGTTCCAGGTGCGATATACCAACATTCTGTAAGACCGAATTTCTATTCAAGACCGTAGTTTTCTCACCGACCACCAGTGTCCCTTGTACAAGGGACACTGAGTTTCACATTTTTTTTTCATAAAATCATTTATTTTCCCTGTAGGATGATAAAACTAACAGAATATGCGTTATTATAGTGCTAATATATGATAATTTCATTAGCCTGTCTTGATTAGTGTATTTTTGGCAAATATTTTTACGATCGGCACCCCTCCAAAACTTAGTCACTACCGAGAGATTCAGTTCGGCAGCAAACGCAATGTTTACATTCTGCTCACCCACCCGGTAAAGAAGGGGTTAAGCGCATTGGGGTTGGTCAGTCGTTGGATGGGTGACCGCTCTCCTCATCCTCATTATTTTTATTTATTAATTTTTTCTCTATCACAGTCCTCCAATTCGACTGGGTGGTATTTATAGTGTGGGGTTCCGGGTTGCATCCTGCCTCCTTAGGAGTCCCTCACTTTTCTTACTATGTGCGCCGTTTCTAGGATCACACACTTCTGCATGAGTCCTGGAGCTACTCAGCGTCTAGTTTTTCTAGATTTCCTTTTCAGGGATCTTGGGATCGTGCCTAGTGCTCTTATAATTATGGGTACGATTTCCACTGGCATATCCCATATCCTTCTTATTTCTATTTTCAGATCTTGATATTTATCCATTTTTTCCCTCTCTTTCTCTTCAACTCTGGTGTCCCATGGTATTGCGACATCAACGAATGATACTTTCTTCTTGACCTTGTCAATCAACGTCACGTCTGGTCTATTTGCACGTATCACCCTATCCATTCTGATACCATAGTCCCAGAGGATCTTTGCCTGATCGTTTTCTATCACTCCTTCAGGTTGGTTTGCGTACCACTTATTACTGCAAGGTAGCTGACGTTTCTTGCACAGGTTCCAGTGGAGGGCTTTTGCCACTGAATCATGCCTCTTTTTGTGCTGGTTCTGTGCAAGTGCAAGGCATTCACTTGCTATGTGGTTTATGGTTTCCTTTTTCGTATTGCACTTCCTACCTATGGGAGAGATGTTATTTCCGTCTGTCGTTCTTTGAACACATCTGGTTCTTAGGGCCTGATCTTGTGCCGCTGTTATCATTCCTTCAGTTTCCTTCTTTAGCTCTCCCCTCTGTAGCCATTGCCATGTGTCATCGCTGGCTAGTTCTTTAGTCTGTCTCATGTATTGTCCGTGCATTGGTTTGTTGTGCCAAGTCCTCTGTTCTCTGTCATTCTCCTGTCTCTGTATATTTCTGGGTCTTCGTCTACTTTTATTAGTCCTTCTTCCCATGCACTCTTTAGCCACTGGTCTTCACTGGTTTTCAGATATTGCCCCAGTGCTCTGTTCTCGATGTTGACGCAGTCCTCTATACTTAGTAGTCCTCTCCCTCCTTCCTTTCGTGTTATGTATAGTCTGTCCGTATTTGCTCTTGGGTGTAGTGCTTTGTGTATTGTCATATGTTTCCTGGTTTTCTGATCTATGGTGCGGAGTTCTGCCTTCATCCATTCCACTATTCCTGCGCTGTATCTGATTACTGGCACTGCCCATGTGTTTATGGCTTTTATCATATTTCCGGCGTTGAGTTTTGACTTGAGTATCGCCTTGAGTCTCTGCATATATTCTTTCCTGATCGTTTCCTTATTATTATTATTATTATTATTATTATTATTATTATTATTATTATTATTATTATTATTATTATTATTATTAATATATTGTTGTTGTATAGTGAGATCCTTCTGTATTGAACATTGGGAAGGTTTATGGTCTTTGGTATGAGGGAGAGAGTTTTATCTGTGGTACATTTATTGGTTGGTTATGAATTATTTATGAAGTAAATATATTGGCATTTGTGTGAGCAAGAATATAAAAGAGATCATCTAGTTTTGCACAGATAAAAAACTTATGATTATACTAATTTCTCATGCTGATGTCATAGGCTGTTTTGATTGTTGTGTTCTCTCTATATCTAAACATGAGGGCTAATGTTGCTCCTGATGCTTAAACTTATTCTAACTTTTATGTGATTTAGAAATTTTATTATTATGTTATTATTGGTTTTATTGAAAATAATGGCTATTTCAGCCGCTTTTATTTTGTATAGAAGTTTCTCTATTCTTCTTATTACTGACTTTTCTTCTGTACTCAAGTTAGCTATGAAAATGCCAAATGGGGGATACATGTCAAAAATGTGGTATTTGTCAAATTGAATATATTATACAAAATGCAATATAAATTGGATCTTAAGCCTAATTAACAAAAGATAAAAATAAATGCCTCATTCTGGATTCCTCTTGCTCAGGGTCATCTCTCTCTCTCTCTCTCTCTCTCTCTCTCTCTCTCTCTCTCTCTCTCTCTCTCTCTCTCTCTCCTTAAACCCAGAAGGACATTGTCGGGCATGTGTTGTGGGACTGAAGTTCTTGCGGGAGTCCTGCAGTATATATATATATGTAGTCTGTTTCACAGCATGGGGTCCTTATTGACAAATTCTGATTGGCTAACTGGCTCAGCTGCTGATCCTTTGTTGGCAGATGCCTCAAGATCAGAGGTAGGTCCTATGTGGACGCTGCAGTACTAGTCATTCAGGCTGTCGTAAGGGAGGGGCGCCTCTCCGTGAAGGAGTCTGGTTGGTTGGAAGAGACAGTTGCATGACATCAATACTTGCCAAATTGTCATTGGCTAGTTGTCGTTGCGTGACGTTATACCTGGTGTAGTCTGGTGTTTCTTGATCGGGTGTGTCTTGTTCAGTGGTTGTATCTGATCTGGGGTGTCTTGTTCAGTGGTCGTATCTGGCTAGGTATTATTTAGTACAATACCATATCATCTTGATTTACGCTTCTCCTTAGGCTATTAGGGAGTAGGAAGGCCTTTTGAGTAGTATTCAAAGAGGGCTTTTTGTCTAGGAGGAGGATGGCTTCCAGCAAGTGTAGTCTTCTTAGGTCTGGGGTATTGCAGATGATGGTGGTGGTGTTGATAATGCTGTCACAGGATGGAGAATAATTGTGACATGGTTCTTGATATCTCCCTCTTGTACATGACTTGAAATCCTCTTTGCAAGCTGCAAAGTAGTCATGTCAATATATGTTCCAGGACATCCACAGATAGGGCATTGATATTGGTACACTATACTGGAACACTTCAGGGGTTCTCCTGGTGGGGGTGAGGGGTTGTTCCACATTATCAAGTTCCGAGTTCTTTTATTCTTGTAATACGTATACAACAAGCTCTATAATTTTTCTTTCCTTGGTGGAAGTGACATTTTCCATCACGATCTTCTTAATGGCATTCTCCTTCTTGTACTTCGAGTTCATAGTGGCCTATAGACCTTATCCTTGACTGCGTCTATAGGGATGAATCGATCCCTCCCCTCAACATCCCAGAGTTATCGTTGCGAGCCCTTTCGGACATCTGTACAAAGAGGGCCCCCTTCTCCACCCACAGAGGACATATGTACCGGCAGAAATACGGCGTAGTGATGGGATTCCCATTAGGAGTCCTATTCACCAATTTCTACATGGGCACTGTCAAGGAATGAGTCTTTGCCCGGATCCAGCACCTGCGGAAATATGCCCGCTATATCTACGACATCTTTGTTCAAGTGGACACCAAGGATGAGGTTGAAGCTCTTCATTGCATGTTCCAGCAGTGCAGCATGGTAAATTTATACAATAAGAATTCAGTACCAATGAAAGGCTCCCCTTTCTTCGTGTACTCGTCTTGAAGACAGAAGATGGCCTCAGGACTTCCGTCTTCATGAAGAAAACTAATTTATGAATGTATCTTAATGGCAAAAGTGAGTGCCCCACGAGATTCAAGAGCACCAAGAGCACCACAGTTAGGGTTTACGTACAATGGGCCCTGTCCCACTGCTCCACTTGGCAGGACACGCATCAAGAATTAGACAGAGCTTCCCAAGTACTCGTAAACAACGGGTACTCTAATAAGCTCATTAACTATGATAGTCTTACTCCAGAGTTTCTAAGTATTGTATTCTAGTTGTGCATTGATTTTATTAGGAAGCTGATGAGTTTTCTTGTGCCTCATATATTTTCAGACATTCTATTAGCAATGCGTGTGATGCCATGTCGAAGGCTTTCTTGTAGTCAATCCATGCCATGCTTAGGTTGGGTTTCCTTCTCTTACTGTTCTTCATTGCCATTTTGTCTATCAGGAGCTGGTCTTTTGTACCCCTACACTACTTCTGCAGCCTTTCTGTTGGTGGGGAATGGTGTTTGTATCCTCTAGGTAGTTATATGTATAGCCTGTCACTGATGATACCTGTTAGTGACTTCCACATTATTGTTCTTATCTTTCTGTGGTCATCCATTTGGGTGCATGGTGGTTTGAGATGCAATGCTGGAGTTGTTCTGCTATTCATGGGTGTAGGGCCTTGAAGTTTTTGAGCCAGTATCCATGAACTTCATTGGGACCTGGGGCTTTCTGGTTGGGCATTTTCTTAAGTTGGTGTCTGATTGTGTCAGTGAATCGTTGTTTTATTCTTCCCATTTCTTCTGCCTTGACTTCCTGGAGCCATGTTGCATGTTTGTTGAATGATAGTGGATTGTGCCATATGTTTTCCCAGAGTCTCTTACTTGGTTCAGCTTCAGGAATTTCCTGGTGGTTGTCTTCCGCTCATAGTTGGCTGTATAGTCTTTTCTGGTTGGTTGCGAATGGTTTTTCCTATTGGTATCCTATTTCTGTTCCTGTACCGTTGGATCTTATGTGCTTTGGATTTAAGCCTCTATTTTATATCTTTTATTGTGTTAAGTCCCTTCTCCTGTACTTAGTATTTCTTGTTCAATTCCTCCTTTGTTTTCTTGCATCTTAGTCTCTTTTCTGTCATCTTTCTCATTTTACTGAAGTCTGATCTCGTCACCATGATTTGTTTTTCCAGGTGCAATTTCCAAGGCAGTTGCCGTTTTGGTTTCTGTTGGGTTGGTTGTGATGGTGGTGTTTGTATCCCCATGATTTCTGCTTATAGTCCTGCTCATGCATATGCCAGGTTATTTATTTTTTTGATATTGTTGGTGTGTATTAGTCTCATTATTTCATTTACTTTGATTGTTTTCTCCCTTAATTTCTTTGTGTTGTAGGCTTTCATTGAGGGGATCTTTGTTCTTGCTTTATCTGACTTCATCCATTGTTTGATCTTTTCCACCCATTCCGACCTCTCTGTTACTATGGTGTTTCTTCTTCTTGTGCTGTTGTTTGGTACGTACCTCACCATTTGTGTCATCTTCTGTGGTATCGTCTCTTGTTTGTCTTCATGTCCTTTGTTGCTGGGTGTTAGTTCTCTTTCCAATTTTTCTCTTTCTGTTGTGGTCTGCCCGCTTCTGTTCTGTTTGGGGGTGTTATTTCTTTCATTCTAGATGTTGACCAATCTTCTTCTGTACCCTCGTTCCATTGGGTTTACTTTAGATGTAGAGTCTCCATATTTACTTATTTTCTTCTCTTGTCCATTTCTTCTTCTGGTTTGCCTCTGTAGCCCCAATCTCTGGTTGCTCGTTACTGTGGTTGTGGTGGTCAGTTGCTGGATAATGACCTCCAAGTACCTAACTGTCTTCCCCTTCAATTGGGCTGTATACGTACTACCTGGCTGCTGATCAAAGCTCCTCTGTTGCCAGAGGTTCCATTTACGTCATTGTTGTTTAATCTTTCATTTTTTTCTATCGTTGCTGAGTTTTGCTATTTAAACCCAAGCTGGACCTTACCCCATTGGGAATAGGCACTCTTTTACAGCTGAGTAGACTGATGAAATTGTGAAAAAGATCCTTTGTTTCCCAAGGAATCAGTGCCAAGGAAATGCTCTCCCATCCAATGAGTGACCAGCCCCAATGTTGCTTAACCAGTCCATTGATGACCTAAACCTCATTATTGTTATATTATTATTATCATTATTATACGTATTATTATTATTATTATTTTTATTAATTTTATTATTATTATTATTATTATTATTATGATTATTATTATTACAGTATACACAAGATGAACCTTATTCATATGGAACAAGGGCACTGGTGCCATTGGCGTAAAATTCAAGTTTTCAAAGAATATGGTGTTCACTTGAAGTAGTAGCAGAAGATAACAGGAAATACAGAAAGAAGAGATTTGTTATTAGAAAAGAAAAAATTATTATTAATAGATAAAAATGTGAGTAAATTCTTAAAATTCAAGGAAAATTGTTTTAGAGAGAGAGAAAAAAAACAGTTGCTTAAACTTGCAACAGAAATTAGGTTAGTAATGAGAGCAATAGGACACACTGAAGTAGAGAGAATATAAAGAAAAGAAAAGAAAAAAAGGAACAAATGTTTAAATGAACAAATTAAAAGTAAAAAAGTGTGTTAGTCTTTCTTTGTAGTACACTTAATTTCATAAACTACAGGAAAAGTTAAATTAAAAGATCACCCGAGTTATGTGCTGCTCACAGTAAAAAAACCTACAAGTCGTACTAGTTTTCTCTTAAATATTAAGGAATACTATATTTGACAAGCATTACTGAGACTTTTCCATGGTTTTAGAAGCATTTAGCTTATATCTCGGTGCCAATTAGGTGAGTCACCATTCAAACAAAAAATCGAATAGCTGCCTGGATGACTGTCTAGTTCACCTGTTCCACACCAAGTACTATGTTTCGAATGTTTTAGCTCTAGTCAGAATTCTTGCCGCCATTGCGCTTAAGCAGTTGTTGGTATTCTGTGAAGTTCAGCTGTTTTGCACCTGTTTATGGTATGTATTGTATTTTCATTTTTCCTAGAATGTTTTTCATCGGAAGCAAAACCATAACATCAGGCAGGCTATGTGGGAATGATTTTGTTTAAGCAGGATGTTGGATTCTGAAGTGGATCAATATGTCAAACACATGAAAGAAGGGATAGATTGCAAAAGCAATTAGTTAGGTCAGGACTTAAACCTTTCAGTTCTTCCCTACTTAGTTTTCCCTCATCTGCAGCTTTCCCTACTCAGGCTAGGCATTTTGGTAGTGCTAGTATGGAGACTTCATTTGTAGCTCCGCCTTCTGCTCCACATTCAGTTTGGGAAAAGCGTATAGAGGTGTTAGAACATGATGTTAACCTTATTTTAAGTTCTAATACAAGTTGAACTGAGTTTGTGACAGGGACATTCCGAATCCCTCCAAGGTGTGCACTCTTTTTTGCATACCCATGTTAGAAGGGAGGTGTTGATGCCCTCGCCTGTTTGTAGCCCAACCCTTGGACTGCCCTGTGATAGTGGGACTTTGCGAAAGAGTCAGCTACCAGAGAATTGGGTCGTTCTCAGGGCTATGGAGTTCTGTGCTCTCCAATACCTACTCCTTTTTTTACGGTCTGAATCTGTTTAACACGTTCACCTAAGAACCGTTTTGGTAAACATTAATCTTAAGTTTTCTTAAGATAATGTGTCTGTAGCGAGTTTTACTAATTTTGATGTTATGTCAACTCAGTCAATGGTTTAAACAATCTCATATTTTGCTCATTCTAATTTCTTGTCTGTTAGCCTATTCCTCTTTCTCCATCGAAATGCACTTGTTACTTGTTCGTTCTTTGCATGCTTTATCTTTGGCAGTTGCAAATCTCTTACTTCTGCCTTGATTAATGTTTCCTTTTCCAAATATACAATGTTTATTGTATCTTTGGTTGTTTCCAAGCTAGATATTATTCTAGCTTCACAGCTTTCTGACAATGTGTCGTATGGAAATGCTTTCAAGTATGTTGATTTGCTTTCAGATGAGGCGGAAGAGTCATTGTAACTCCTTTTCCCTCCACCTACCAACCATTTCCATTTTCTTTCCTTCAGTTGTCTGTCGTGGACGCAGCTGAATCACTTAAGACTGTCTCCTGTCGCCCTCTGGCAGAAAAAGAGTTTGAATTGGAGGAACTCCTTTGGTTTGGTCGGCTTTTGTTGTAATGTTACACTTCGCTGTATCCTCATTTAGTTTTGAAAAGAGGCCACATAGAGAATAATTCTTGCTTGTCTTAGAGTATTTCAGCTCCCTTTAAGTATTTGGAGAAGAATGCATTGTGTAACTTTTCTTGTACTCGGTCGCACAAGCTCCCTTTAGGTCTGGAGTGGCTTGTCTTCTAGTTTTTTATGAAGTCGTGGAGAGCCAGAGACCACCTCTTGCGATACAGGTGCATATTGGCACTTAAAACTGTCTTTCAGTAGGAGGTTTGTTTTCTTTCTCTTTGCAGTGGAGAGACAAACTCGAGACTGACAAGTGCTTTTTCGATGTGTTGAAATGGAGTCTCAGTCATGCTTGTTTAGTTTTTATCTTTTACTCAGTGTGTTGTCTCTTCTCTGCATGAGCTTAGAGAGGTGGAGATGCCAACTTAGGGAGTTTCCAAAGCCATATTTAAAGGTTTTTGATGCCAGCGGAAGTTTAGTGAGGAAGAGAGTTAGTTTTAACTCGTTCCTGATGCTGTGTGCTAATGTTCTCATGCTTATACTAGCTTGGTTTGGAAGAAGTGTAAACACTTTTGCTTCTGTCTGCATATGCTGCTCAGGTTAAGGCGATAAGGGAGAACAGGCAGTCTCCGGGTTACGATGGGGGTTCCGTTCTTGAGACGCGTTGTAACCCGAAAATTGTTGTAAGCCGGAACATCACTAAAAATGCTAAGAAAACCTTATTTTAATGCTTTGGGTGCATTGAAAACTAAGTAAACTGCATTTTATTGCATTTTGCATCAAAAAAGCCTTCAAATATTGATTATTTTGTATTTTTGGTGTCATATTTCTTGTGCCAGATCAGCGTTGTAGGTGTCGTAACCCTGGAACATGTGTCGTAACCCTGGAAATAATTTCTGATGAATATAATTGAAAAGCACCTTAACCTCGGAACGTCATAAGCCGAACCCGTCGTAACCTGGGGACTGCCTTATATATTGGTAACATCTTGTTTTATATCCGTAGGGGATAAGTTCAGCCCTCGGGTTCTGGTAAATGGACAGTTGCAAGCCTCCTGGCATGCTTGGAGAGACTTGGGAGCAGTACCTTAAATGGTGGAGGCAGTGAATGGGAGTTATGATTCAATTTATTTGACCTTCACTAGTTTAATCTCCTGTAGCTGTTCCTTTGTTTTCTTTAGCAGAAGTCTCTCTCTCTCTCTCTTTAGCCGGAGGTTGTGTATAGAGAGAATGAATGGACCAGGTGGTAATTCACTGGGATTTTACCTCTGACTTTCCTAGCTCCATAAGCAATGAGAGATATGCAGTCATTCTTGGACACTTTTGAGACTGGATAACATGAAGTGTCTGTCCCCATACTTTTTTGTTTTTCAGATGTGTGGCGGACATTCAGAAATGTATTTTTCTTACCAGTACATCCTCAGTTACGCAAGTTCCTTCAAGATGTACTATTTACAAGAAGGTATTGCTGTTCAGTGTGCCTTGTTTGGGTTAGCGTACAGCGCCTTTATGAGTATTGTCAGGGAATTTGTTGCTCATAGGTGGATGGTGTCAATTTTTAGGAGCAAGACACTTTTCTACTGAATCACAAGTTCAAGTTGGACAACTCTGTTGACAGTATTCCAAATGCCAAGGACCTGTTGCTTCGCCTGGCTCAATTTCTGTACATTATGATTTTTAATTCTCCATAAATCCTCCTCATTCTTATCTACTGATGTGGAGATGATACAAAAAATTTGCAGGCTTGTCTGTCAAAGATGAATAGGCAATTGCTTTTTGAAGAATTTTAGCCCTGAAGGAAGCATCCTAAATGGCAAGGGCTTTATTAAGAAACTTGCCCTCACTGGGGATTTTATTAGATAATCAGACTCAGTAATGTACAGTCTCGGCATAAGAGATTATGACTTACAACTAACATTGATTAAATTTGTAAGTACATAATCCAGAACCATCATTGTCGCCAGGTTATGTAGGAGGGACTCTGTAACCAAGAGTTGTCCATTTTATTCTTAAACCTAAGTCTAGTTTTAGGTTTTTCCCTTTGTTGTGCAGCAGAATACAAAGAATTTTAACTAGTGTCATTACACTTTCATACAACATAGAATGGTAAATACTACACCTGTTAAAACTTACTAGATGTCAGGGTAGTGGAAAGACCATCAAAGGTGTGCCCTGGTCAGAAACAGTGTCATTGTGGAAGTTTGCTTCTTTGAGGGAAATGAAGAGCATATTATTGATTTGATAATTCATTCTATGAAGGACAGTGTTTTTGGGGATTCAGAAATAACAAGCTACCTACAGAATGGCCATTACATCCATAGTTCAGTGGTTGCTGTGAGGTTTGAGTAACACTCTAGACTTATCAGCGGTAGATGAATAGGAACAACCAGATGGTTACCACTCCTTTGATGGTCCTCAGGCTAGACCAGTGGATGTGCTTCCTTAAATTTGGACAGATTCAGATTTTTTTGGATATAGTAAGACTTTTTCGCTTTATGCTTTCAAGTTATCGTGTTCTGTACTTTCCTAGGTATTACATCACGTTCTTTTAGATCTCGCCGAGGATCAGCACCGTAAGTTGTTGAGATTGAAGCTCCTTCATCTCAATATCAGTCTCTCTCTGGAGTTTAGATTCAGGTCTTAACTTAATATGCAGATTCTTTTGACACTTTAGAAAGAGTTCAATTGAATTGTTTACGATGAAGCCTTTTATTTACCACTATTGGCAGTTAAAAGAGTAAATTTATCGCAAGCACCCTTCTTAAAGCTGTTGTAAAGCGAATGCTATTTTATATTTTTACCTTAGAGCTGAGAATTATATTAAGGCTAAGTTTTCCAGAGAACTGTCAGAATTCCAATATAATCTCCTTAGTGGGGAAGAAGAGGAAACACTTCTTTGTCCTGTTGGGGTACGTAATTAAAACTTACTCAGATAGGTTACGTCTGGAAGAGGTAGTTATCCTTTTGTTTTGTGATTTTGAAACCTAGAATATCTTTGTCAAAGGTTAACCCTGGAAGAGGCACCTTTTGTTTTGTGGTTTTAGGAAACCTAGATGTCTTTGGCAAAGGCTAGGCCTGGAAGAGGCAAAATTAACTTTTTGTTTTGTGGTTTCACAAAACCTAGCTGTCTTTGTCAAGAGTTAAGCCTGGAGGAAGCAAAGTTAACTTTTTGTTTTGTGGTTTTGGAAAATCTAGAATGTCTCTGTCAAAGGTTAAGCCTGGAAGAGGCTAAGTTAACCTTTTGTTTTGTGGTTTTAGAAAACCTAGCTTTTTTTTTTCAGTGGGTAAGCCTGGAGAAGGCAAAGTTAACTTTTCATTTTGTGATTTTAGAAAACCTTGAATGTCTTTGTCAAAGGTTGGCTAAGCATTGAAGAGGCAAAGTTAACCTTTTCTTTTGTGTGCTTTAAGAAACTTGGAACATCTTTGTCAAAGAACGCAAGGTCCTCTGTGATGTACGTATATGATTATGCTAGTTCATGAGCACTAGCTCCATATCTTCTACCTTTGTTGAAGGCAAACATTCATAATGTGAGCAGCAGTTGTAACTTCATTTAGTGTTATGTCAGTTTGTCGCTTGAAAATAGGATTAATGCGGCACATTAGAAGTGCAATTTGGTTCTATCTGCTCACTACCTTAAGTATGCAGAATCGTGTTTGAAGACAGTAAAGCCGTTAGTCTGCTACTAGTAGTGGGTAGTCTTTTCCTGAACTGAAGAAAGGGCAAACCTTTAGACTCTGTTTAAATCCCAGGTTTTAATATTTTGGAGAGCGTAAAGGTACAAATTCTGTATAGGAACATACCTTTATAAAATTAAAGTATATTTATTTTCAGAGTCTGTTGTTTTATAGGGCTTTTGGACCCAGGCACAGGGGTCCCCTCACACCGCTTCTCTTTCATTCTTGCTGAATTGAAGCAGTTTTCTCTACAAGGCTGCTCTTCATTGCACATGTATGAGAGCCTTGCTCCCTGAATGGAATCCAACTTTTTGTGGTAGTAAGATCTAGAAAGGATTCCAGATCGGGTAAGAATGTTTTGGGTTTCATGCTAGAGACCATTAGCTCTATTGGCTGAGCGGAATTTTGTGTAGCTGCACTACCACCACCCACTGTCCTCTTCTCAGTATGGGAATCAACTAACTTTAACAGTAGATAAGATTCATCCCAAATAATAAAAATTGTTATAATGAAATTATTATTTGGATACTTTCCTACTGTTAAAGTGGACCCTACCCAGCCTCCTCACAACTAAGTGTGCTGTCAAGCAAAATTCTGATGAGCTAAAACATTCGAAATACCTGGTGGAGAACACGTGAACTAGACAGTCACTAGGGCAGCCATTCAATTTTTTTGTTTGAATGGCGACTCACCTAATTGGTGTGGAGATATAAGCTAACTTTGACAGTAGGTAAGTATCCAAATATATTTTATTATGAAAATTTATATTGTATGTAAATAAAACTCATTTTTTAATATTATTAGTAGTTGAACCAGAACAGTGTGTGGAAAAAATCTTGATTGTGGTAGATACACATATTCAGTGGAGATTAGCTAGTATTAATTGTGGAATGTACCTCATTAACAAAAAATACTCTTGCAGGTTTATTGCTTTCATTTTCTTAACATTTGTTTTCTTTCTCAGCTATGTGTTTTGGGTTGGAGACTTAAACTTCAGACTTGATAACACTTTAACTAGTGAGATCATTTCTAAGCGAGTAGCAGATGGTGACTTGGAGAAGCTTTATGACATGGACGAGTTACACAAGGCTCAGAAGAATGGAGAAGCATTCTCTATGCTGAAAGAAGGAGCCATAACTTTCCCTCCAACATATAAATACCAGGAAGGGAGCTCAACATATGATTTATCGTAAGTGAAAAGCACTTTTAATCCTAAGAGCTGAAAATTATAGTTTTATAACTCCTTGTAGGGCTTCTTTTACTTTTTCACAAGACAATTGTCAAGTTGTACATGTTTTTCATAAAAAATAGAATTATTTTATTTTTTAATTGTTCATACACAAACAAACTTTCGGTCTTAACAGTAGGATAATTTCTAGCGCCTAGCTGGATCTGGTTAAAAAGCAGATAAAAGCAAGGAATCTTGTGATATCTGGCAATGCATGCATAGCTTGGGTGAGGATTGGTCAAGGACCACGCCGCTACACCAGTCTTTTCTTTGACCGCCTGGGCGAGAGTTGTGTTAACCTCTCTTGGCCTTTTCCCGGTTCATTGCCCGTTTCGCTTGTGTTTAGTGTGTGTGTGTGTGTTTGGCTGATATTATGGCTTCTTCTGCTCCTCCTCGGCATTAACATGTGTGCCCCGGAGTCCCAGGTTTTCCGAGTTCTCGTTTTTTGGCTTCGGCAGCGACTGACCCTCACATAACATGTAGTTGGTGTTCTAATTTTTTTACTATCATGAATCCTTGTATGGAATGCCGGGCATGGCCTAAAGAGCAGTGGAAGTCATTTTATGGCAAGAGAGAACATTGGGGGGTTTCAACTCTTCCTACTTGGGAAGGTTTTTCGCCTCTTCCCGATGTTTCGTCTCCTGCAGTAGTCAACCCCCATAGTAGCATCGTTCCTAGTTCTCCTTCCTTTTCTTCCATTGATTTGTCGCTGGAAGTATCGGGAGGCCGCCAGGCTGATGTTTGTAATGTAGCCCCTTCTTCCTCAGGAGTTAATTTGATTCCCGAGAAGGGTGAGGCTTTTTCATCAATCTCTTTTAATCCAGAGTCAGAGGCGTCCAAATGGCAGCGATTTGGAAGATGCTCGGGCTAGGGGGTCCCCCGTCTTTGAAGGGGTTGCTAGCCTATTTTGTGGAGGCTTGCACCCCCCCTCCCCGGACTGGCCAGGCCATCCCCCCTCCTCCCGGCCTCGTCTTCATGGGTAGCCGAGGTTGGCCTTCTTGTATTGCTCCGCCAGTGTCTGCTGCTGCTTTTTCGAGTCAGAGTGATGCCATGGCGTCAGCCCCGTCGATGATGTCTCGGGATCCGTCTTTGTATATTCCTGTGCCAGTGGCGTCTGATTCCCCCTTGCACCGAGGGGAAGCTGAGACGTCACCACCACTTGTGACGTCACTCCCATCGATGACGTCTCTCCCAGTCGTCTCCTCTGATCTGCCTCTCTCAGCTGTGTCATCATCCCTGCTGCCCAGTTTGCTACATCTCCCTTCCTTGTCATCAGAGCCTTCTCCGGCACATCAGTCTGAGGTCATATGCCAGGCAGTGCTTCAGAGGTTGGACTCTGTTTTGGATGTGAAGTTGGCTGCCTTATCGGTTGGGAGGACTGGTAGGAAACGTGTTGTTTTGTCCCCGCCTCCTGAGAAGAGTTCACATAAGAAACCAGTGCTGTCTTCCTCTCCCTCTTCCCCCTCTACGCCCCGTCGGCGCGTGAAGTGTTGGAAGGCTAAGGACTTTGTCCTTTCTTCGCCTACGAGGGAGGAACAACGCCGAAGTGTTCCCGAGAGTATTGGTGTTTTGGGCAGTGTTAATGTTCCTTCCCGTGTGCAATCTTCAGGGGATGCTTCATCCTCTGCCTTGAATCATGGGCATGTTTCACCCCCCACCTACCCCGTCCATGCATATCGCCAGCGTGTTGCAACCTCCCCCGTCCATGCATATCGCGAGCGTGTTGCAACCTCCCCTGCCTGTGCACATGATGTAAGTGCTCCTTCTTCTCCAAGGCCTATTCGTCGCCATAAGGATCTCAAGGCGCCTGTCAAGAGGTCGAAGGTAGTGAGTGCGGAGTTGGTGCAGCAGGAGTGTTTGCCTGCCTCTCTCACTGGTGCTTCCAAGAGTTCGACTCTAGGGGATTCTCCTTTGATATCGAGTGTTTGGGATTCCCCCCCCATCTCATGTCTGTACGTCCGCCACACCCGTGACTATTCATGGACATGTTAATGAATCATCTGTTGGGGTAAGTGATGTTCCTAGTGTTGTAGTGGGTTTGTCTCAAAAGCCGATGCATGGAACCAGCCCAGGCAGATTACTTGGGGATTCGGGTTGTTTGGCTGCTAACCCTTCCGTTAATTTTAGTGGGGAAGGTGCCTTAGAGGAGCCTGCACATCCTTCTCATCGTCGGTCTCTGTTGCCAGAGCAAGAGGAGGGAGACACGCAAGAGTTTTTGTCTTCCTTTTCGGAAGTTGTTGATCTCATTCATGGGTTTAACAATTTGGAAAGTAGGACTCAGGCTTGGTCGTCTTACACTCCTTCTTGCTTGGAAGCCTTATTGGGAGCTACTCAGGACCCCAAATCATCTCTTCAGCTTCCTTTGTTGGGGCACGTTCAGTCGGTCTTGCAGAAGGTTAACGCCTCTGATTCGGACCGGGACGTGATGTGAGAGAGATAGAGGCAGTACTTGTTCCCTTGGAGTCAAAATCACAACAATCTTATGAGCTGTCTGCTTCTTGATTTTAGCCAGTCTAAAAGTTGTCTAAAAGTTCCCATTAATGAATTTATGGGCTATACAAGTACGTAATAGAAACTTTTCTGCCCGATTCCGTAAAATCAATGGCACGTGATTCTGATGCTCACTATGAGTGGACCTGTCCACTAACAAAAACTTGTTAGTATGTATTGCTACTCCTATGAGGGGATCAGTCCACTAAGGGTTAAAGTACAATGTTTTCCTTCTGTCCTCTTGTGTTAGTAGTTAATATTGTAGTAGTACAATCTTTTCACACAAATGAATATTTTTTGCTGCTACCAGTATCTACGTATGTGTCCGTGCAGAAAGTAAACTGTTATGTTTTACTTGTTGTGTGAGTAGTGTTGGTTACACATAAAAAATATGAAAAACTGTGGTTAATTACTAGGTTGGGTCTCCTTTTAAGAGAGTTCAACATTCATTTCATTGGCTTTACTAAAACATTTTACACCATTATTTTGTATAAGTGACTTACCCAGTATAGGCAGTCCCCGGGTTACGACGGGGGTTCCGTTCTTGAGACATGCTGTAACCTGAAAATCGTCGTAAGCCGGAATATCGTCAAAAATCCAAAGAAAACCTTACTCTTAATGCTTTGGGTGAATTAAAAACTATGTAAACTGCATTCTTATTGCATTTTTCATGAAAAAAACCTTGAAATATTGATTATTTTGCATTTTTGGTGTCATATTTCTTGTGCCAGATCAGTGTTTTAGGCGTCATAACCCTGGAAATAATTCTGATGAATATAATTGAAAAGCGCCTCATCCTCGGAACGTCGTAAGCCGAACCTGTCATAACCTGGGGACTGCCTGTAGTGGCATCAATACTCTATTGTCGGTGCCAATAACTAGAAATTGGTGCATTATGATGGCACTAGACAAGTGCCATAAAACCAGATCACCGATAACTGAGGCCACCGATAACCGGAGACTGCCTGTACATACTAGGAATGACTTAGCTAATCCTCTCATTCTGTTTTCTACAGCACTTTGTGGCAGAATCACAAGCTAAAAAACAAAGGCAGCAAGACCTCCCCACATTCGCATTAGTCATTCCAGCTGTCAAAAATTCCCTTAGCCACACTTTCCCCTTTATGTTACTTTTTTCTTACAGGACGTTTGGTTTAACAAGCTAAAAAAACAAAACACTCGAAACACATGTACTCACCATACAAATCAACACAATCTGGACGAAAAGCTGTGCCTTCAGCGTATTGTGGCCATTGAAAAACAACTCCACCGCTACTAGTGAACAAAACACCAAACAACAAACCACTATCATCAACTCCCACTGAACACTAAAAACAAAAACAAAACATACAAGTACCAAAAAACCATACAAAGCACGATAAATCACTCATGCAAACAAACACCAAACAATCACCAAGGCTATACAACAATCTACAACATCAAACACCACAAATTACTCACAACTCGACAACTTTATGAACTGAAGCACAACTAACTCAATAACTCAAAAACCAAAATACAAAAAACACAACCTATCCAAAAAGTTCATACAGACTACTCAATTGACAACTTCTTGGTTGACCGCTCGGACTGAATGTTCTTGACTCTCTGACTGCCTACCTCCAACTGCTGAGCATGTTCGGCGGCCAAGCCACTTACGAGTAAGACGCAGACAAACAAGCAGTTCACTCAGCAACTACCCATTCATTATTCTCTCTCTCTCTCTCTCTCTCTCTCTCTCTCTCTCTCTCTCTCTCTCTCTCTCTCTCTCTCTCTCTCTCTCAATGGAAAATCAGACAGAAACTTTCCCCATACTATCTTAACAACTGATTCGACTCATAGTCGATGCTTGACTCACGACTCGGCTGATTCAACTGACGAGTGATGAGTGGTGGCGCCGACTATGTGTTTAGTACCAATTCAATTGACACGACATGTTTCGACTTCTCGCTTGGTCTTTTTGACTGAACGCCGGTAAAGGCATCATAGTGAGTGGTACTCAATTTAATGCAGTGTGCTCCGAGCATTTGTCTTTGGACACTTTGGAGTTGTTAGGCATTGGGGAAGAGGATAGACAATTTGCATGGTCCTTCCTTAATATCACCCTTCAAAAGGCAGGTACGTATTGATATCTCAACTCTGTCTCAGATGTCGCAGCAGTGAACTCCGAATCATTTGGCATCTGTTGCCACCTTCGAGTCCCTCATGATCCCCTGCACCTTGGACTGTGTAATTGATGATCCAAATCAGTCGGTACGTACTTTGTTCTACTATAGAGTGCTGTGGTACTTTCTGGAAAAGGCTCAACATCCTAAACTGGATATCTGTGATTTTTCCCCAGTACTAGATAGCCAAAGAGAGAGAGAAGTGTCTAAGGACAAGTTTCCCCACGGGCTTCATGTGATGATTGGAAGGATGTACTCTGCAACAGGTGATGACAGCACCTGTACAATCTGCCCGAGAGTTTGCAAAGTCAGTGGCTTGGTCCATTCCTTGCATTCCAAAGAATATGTCGGTCTGGAAGATAGATGTAGCCTCATCAGGACCACATTTATGTCTTTCTTCCTTTGGGTCTTTGCCCACAAGTCCTTGAAACTTTTGTTTTTATTTCTCCTTGGACCTGTGGTGGCTGCGCTACAAGTTACTTTCTTACCGGGCTCCTTTAAGAGGGTAAGTTGCATCTTGCCTAAGGTGTGTGGTTTTGGTTGTGAGAGGGATTCGAGAGTGACTGGCCTCTCCTCCTCCTCCTCCTTCCTTGTTCTCCTACTTCTCTTCCTTCAGGCTGAGAATTGGACTTGAACCTACACTTGCTGGACTGGCGTTGTGAAGGGCTGAATGTTTGGTACGTACAGTATATGTGATTGATTTATTATTATTTTTCTATGCCATGTTATTTATGGATGTGTTGGAGAGAAGGTATTGCTTTTTTTCTGGGGCAGTTTGCCGAGTCTGACGGGGTAGAGTGACGTGCTCCCCTTTTACCTGAATGGTGGTAGAGTTCCTGGGAGAGTTCCTGGATGGCTGGTTGAAGATGTGATATAGAAATATGTGTGAGAGTGAGTCAGTCAAAACAAGAGTGATTGGCCAGTTGGGAAGAATGAAAGGGAGTGTGGTCTACAAAAAGCACGATAAGTTTGAGGAGGCAAAAATGAAGGTTGGGGGAAGAAGTGGGCTTATATGTAGGCTAGAAGCATTGGGGCAGAAGGAATTATAGAGAGGAAGGAATTGAGGAAAACAAACAACTCGTGTGGAAGTTCTTGGCCACCATCCATGAGGAAAGCTTAATTTTCATTGAGAAGAAAAGAGATCAGAAGTGTTGGTCAGGGAAGAGCTTAAATTGGGAGGTTGTTTTCAAGATCTTAGAAGATCTGGGAGTAGGTGATGATGAATCAAAAGAGTTGTATGTTGGGTCTGAAGTTGTAAATGGAAGGACATGTAAGGACACTGTGGTGAGCCAAGTGTGATGCAAGCCTTGTTGGAGGAGAGTAGGAGAGATCGGATGGAAAGAGGAAGAAAAACTCTACAAGTGAATGTGGGAAATAATGGGAAAAGGAGCTAGAGCAGAAGCCAAAAGTGGCTTAGGAGTGGAAGTGTAAATAGTAGAGCAAATGGAAAAATGAGGGGAAGTCAGATGGAAATGAGTAGTAGTGATAAGGAGTGTTAAAGGTGTAGATGAACTGGGCATGTGAAAACAAATTCTAGATGGGCCAATGGCGAGGGTTTCGGCTGTGGGAAGAGAGGACATATTTTGCCGGACTGCCTGCAAGTGAAAGAGTTGAAGTGTTTCGGCTCCAGAAAGGTGGGGGATTGTATGAGAGACTGCCCTAGTGGAAGGAGAGTAGGATTTAATGGAAGTCATTGTGGAAACTGGAAAGAGTGGGCATTTTGCCAGGACATGTAAGATCCCTCTGAGTAAGTGTGAAGGATGTGGAATGGAGGGTCATGTGAAGGAAGTCTGCTGTAGCAAACCACAATCCCAGGGAAACTAAGTATGAACAGGGTTTACCTTGGAGAGCCTCGGGTATTGAAGGGATAGATGAACTGCATGTTAGAGAAGGGTTTGTAAGTGGGAATGTCTGTTTTGGGGAACGAGTAGATACGTACGTAGTTGTTTATGTAGTTAGAATTTGGGGGAATGTTACTGAAAGCATTGATTGGTACTGGTTGTAGTGGAAATGTGGTTTTCAGAAAGGCATATGAGAAAATAAAAGAAAACATAGCACAAAGTCAGGAATGTGCTGGATATGTAACAGGGATTGGAGGATTGGAAGTGGAGGTGTATGCAAGGTTTGCCGAGTCGGTTTCTGTTGCAGGAATAAAGCTGGAGGCGTTTTTATATTTACTTTGTCGACAGAGTGAATGAGAGGTACCGTATATGTTACTGGGGTATGCATTTGTTCCTACACGGTATGCAAACCCTTGGTCCTTTACAATAGGAATTACAAGCGGTGTAGCTGGGATTACGGATGTTAAATTCTTTAACAAGATGGTTAGGCAGTAACTACCACCCAGTAGGTGGGGAGACCTGCCTGGCTGGGCATAACCACTCCAATTTACTTGCAACTGTCTTCGAGAGATGTATTTTGTGAGCTCTTGCTGACTGGTCATTAATCACGACTTCATGGTGGGGTCTTTCTTTTATTGTTTCTAAAATGTTTTGAATACTATACTGTGTTCGATATTAATGATTAATATACAAACCCACTTTTTGTGATAAGCCTTGCTAGCCACCTTTCCCCTTTCCCCTACAACCAGTATCAATCAATGCTTTCAATAACACTTGCCCACATTCTACCCTAACACATAAACAACTAGGTATCTACTCGTTCCCCTAAACAGACGTCCCACTTACAACCCATCTCTCATAGGCAGTTCATTTGTATCTACACCCTTATCACTTATTCTCACCCTTTAATGTAAGAGTGTGACGGTATATTTATTTGACATTTATGCTTGCACTTTGAAGAATTTACCAGGAAGAAACTTCGGAGGTTTGTCCTTTTATTTTTTCTCTCCTGGTACTCCCCCTTCTCCTTCACCCCTTTTGCTAACTCATTGGATGAAGAAGGGGGCGTGTGGTGTTGATGTTTGAGGGATCTCCTCTTGTTTCAGAGGGCAGTGCCCTTTGGTGTGAAAGGTGTATCCTTCTTTTTAATCACATTTAATTTTTTCTGCAGGCTAACAGTTAGCAATAGTAGATTACAGCAGTGGATGGCTGGATATCTCTTCATGTTGGCTATCCTGACCCTCGGAATGGTACCCGTGACTCATTAGCATGCTGTGACATTGGCTCTCGAGTGTGTGTATGGTTCCCTTGCTGAAAAAATCATATTTATTTGCTCCTGTTATCCTGGTGTTTTGTCACTGGACAGTATCTACACAGCTACCTTGTGGTTGTTAATTCTACTTTTGCGATGACTCTGCTTCATCATTAGAAGAAGTCCTGTGGGAGCTAGCGAAGAAGATGAGGAAGAAGAGGTCTTGAAAAGTGTTGATGTCTTTGTCTAAGGTTCTGCATCCATCCCTCAGGAGGAGGCAGTTGTCTCTCTCATTGGCTCACATGCTCCTTTGGGATTGGGAGTGTGACGCTGTCCCCAGGGTCTAGTGTCTCGGGAGCCTCAGGAGTTTGAACCAAGGTTCGTTCTCCTGTCTCTGGTACCAGGGGTGTTTCGGAGACTTAATTGCGAGTTTATCCAAATGTACAACTCCAAGGGGATCGTATATCCAGTCAGTGATGAGGAGTCTTCTCTTCGGTGACAGTGGTGCAGAGTGAGAGAAGGGGCCAACCACAGCTTGGACACACCTGGAAAGACAGAACTGGCTTTCGCCAGGTGCGCCGCTGCTAGCAGTGGCACTACTAACTACTACAGATTGACAAGAACCTTAAGAAATTGTCTCGCCAAGGCAACCACTCTCTCCTAGACCCACGTTGCTGTCACCACCGCCAGGTTGGTGACAAAGCATGGCTCACTCCTTTTGACAGTGCTGCTGTGAGGAGGAATGAGAGCATCCAATCCTCCTCTCCTATTCCCTCTACATACTTCCTTGGGCAACATCGGGAGGGGTGAGGTGAATGGGAGGAGTCCTGCAGTGTCTTCTGCAGGATTCAACGTCAGTGACCTACATTTCTGGAGGGCTACTAGGGTCCCACTGAACGTACACCCACGTTGCTGAGGAAGGAACTTCTGTCAGTGATGGAGAGACTTTTCACCGTATTGTCACTTGGTGTTCCGATTCTCAGGATTCAAACACCTAAAGACTGAGTTTTCCCCGGCTCTTTCTGTCCTTTGAGCATATTCCAATCCGCAGTCCCTTTGGGGTCTTGCGTTTTGGGAGCCTCGAGTGCATATTCTGTTGAATTGCACTCTTAATTCAGTCTTAAATGCTCGCATATATGACTGGTTTTTATGCCTGTTCCTCCTTGATTTCTACGGAGTTGAAGTGGGACCCCTCCCCAAGGATTATTTAACGAAATTCGGGAGTCATGCTGAACACTTGAATTCCTTGGAATTTCTGATATGATTTCCAAACACTTGGGCGAGATAGAAATTCCCGATTATTGTTATTACAAGAATTGGGAGTCTTGCTGAGTGCAGGAATTCCATAGAATTTTAGGCATTCTCAGAGTGTTTTGGTTTTCTGCATTTCCAAACACTCGGGTGAGATGAGCATTCCCGATAACTGTCATTTCAAGAATTGGAAGTCTCGCTGAGAGCCTGGATCCCTTGGTTTTGCTCAGGCTTGCCGGGTGCTTGGCTTCATCATGTTGCCAAGCACCAGGGTGAGCCTTGTACCAGTCTCGCCCGATTATTGTTTTACAAGAGTCGAGACTCGCGCCGGGAATTCTTACAAATTCTAGCACTCACTAAGCACTTACTATCATGAGTACTTAGGAAATGAGACGAGTATTTACTAATACAGAAAAGTTTGCTCTTCAGTCTGGTTTGGGTTCTATGCAAAGCTTGGTACGGCATGCCAACATCTTGAAGCATGGTCAAGTCCCGTCCTTGTGTCTTGGACCCTACGGTCCGAACACATTGGACAGCAGACACAGAATCCCTCTTTATTATTCTTCTTAGAGCATCAGCCCTGAAGGAGATGAGTTGACTGGGAAGAAGTGATAGTTCTTTCCTGATGATTACCACCCATAATTATGTGGTGGTGGTCTGCTCAGCTCACTTGACTCGGCTCTGCCAGCCCAGCTCTGCTGAGTTGAGTTCTTGGCTCTGCCAAACAAACTCTGCTTTTGATCAATGCGGTTCCTTGCCATGGCATGGCACCCTCCTTTCTCATGTTGCAGTCCTGGTGTCATCTCTTCAGACTATCAAGTTCCACAGAAGGGTTCGTCGTCTTCGTCTTCAGCATCGTCCTTCGATGCCTCCTTACCTCTCTCTTCGATGCCTCCTTACCTCCCTCTTCGAAGGGTTGAGGAAGGTAGCTTCTCCACCCCCTAAGAAGTCTCGACTTGAGACTTCTAAGGGTCTGGATCCTCCTCCTCCTCCTCCTCCCCGAGGAAGAAGCAGTTGGCTCTCTTATCGGCTCAGGAACAGTGGCGCTGTCCCCAGGACCGGGTGTCGCGGGAGCCCCAGGAATTCGGACCCAGGTTTGTTCTACAGTCTCTGGTTCCAAGGGCACTGCTCATGGAACTGGAGCTTTGTTGGGTATTGGTTCGCGAGTTACCCGGAGTATACAACCTCAAAAGGGAGTCGTACACCCATAGTCAGTAATGGGGAGTCTTCTCTTAGTTGTGACAGAGGCGCAGGGTGCGAGGAGGGACCGAGCTGCCTTGGCATCTCAGGCCCACCTGTGAAAGCCAGGAATGGCTCTTCCTCAGATGTCAATGTCGATATTGCTGTCCCTCGGGACAAGGCATCTGGGGAAGCTAGGAGGAGGTTCTCTGGGTAGTCCTCTTTGTGAGGTTCGATCATGGAGAAGACAGATGTGTAGCAAGACATGGCAAATTCTCACCAACTTTTGGCGCACTTAACTCCGCTTAACTCTCACTTGTGTTCCCGCAATTGAACCAGCTGTAGGGAAGAATGCTTTGCTTGGTTAGTGAGAACCTTTGCTCTCCCTTCAGGAAATGTTTTTCGCTGAGGCGAATATGTTTTCCTACTCTTTGTATTGCTATCATCACCACAAGTTCAGAGAAGAGCGGGCAAGAAGGGTCACTCCTCTTTTTTTTTTTCTGCTCTACTTCCTGGGTTACACCAGGAATAGTGAGGGAATAAGAGGAACTCTACCGAGTCTACTCCCCAGATTTCAAATAATACAAGAGACTATGTTCCTGGTTCGATCTTAGGATCTCATCGAATGTAAGTTCAATCTGTTCAGGATGAATATCACTGAGAAGTTTGAACTCCACCTCTCCAGTGTTCCCATTTTAGGGAACTACCAGTTCAGCATGAACTTTGGTTTCCTGTTATCGCCATAGAAATATCCCTTCAGGACAGCTTCACCTTAGCTCTTATCAGAGAATGAAGCAGGTCTACTTCCAATCCTTATTCTTTTTCTCTTTTGAAGTGAAGAAGAATTAGGTTGGTGCTCGATTAACAGGAACCTACAAATATACTTGTACATTCTCCTCACGACATGCTTCTGTTATCAGTTGCACCGTCCGAGTAATAGGCACATACCTGTAAGTTAATTCTTCTGGTATGTGACCAAGATGAATAGTACTTTCTCTTAATTAACCTGAAACTCAGGACAGTCTTTCAGGCCTCCCAAGAGTTTCCGGTTTTGATTTTGAGACACCTAGTGGTATTGTTTGACAACAACACTGCAGGGTTGGCATTATCACCGAACAAGAGGGTTTCTTTCCCTCTTGTCTCAGTTAACATGTACGTAGGTACTCGAGCGTATCTGTAGTGCACTTGATAGCTCTGTAAGACGAACACATTCCAACGTAGAATGTACTACCAGGTAACTCAGCCAACAAAGTCTAACAAGGGGCAGAGCACTACCTTCTCATAGACATATTGTTCATCTTAGTACATATTGTTTCTCCTCTGTTGAGGGTTAACTACTAAATTCAGTGGTCCCCCGTATTCATAGGGGACGTGTACCATACCCCCCTGTGAATAGTTAGAACCCGTTAATAGTTGGAGCCCCTATAAAAATGCTGAAAACTGCCTATTTTGTTAGTTAAAACTCAAGAGAAACCCACTAAAAAATTTTATACCTGGTTTTTTTAATAGTTTTATCACAAAAAGTGCATTATATGATGAAATTGATAACAAAACCCAGGAATTTGTGGATATTTCTCAGAAAAATACTGCAAATAGGAGAATTTCCCACAAATAATGGGTAGATATGGTCCAGAGAGAAATCCGCAAATGCGTGAGTCAACGAATCCGGATAACGAGAGTAAGGGAGGCCCACTGTACTAATTTGAATCTCTGCCTGGCCATCACAGACTTAGGTCTCTGGTTGGCTCGGAATTCTCACATATGGTTCATGTCTCGTGCTCCACATTTGGCATTGCGAGAATTACCAAACAGAGATATGTCTCATTAGACTCATTATCATCTCTCTGTTTACCTTAGGGTATAACGGAAGTCTGTAAGTCTTCTGCTTCGTCACAATTAACCCATAGGCCACTGCAATGATTCTGAAGGATTTTTCAGACAAATACACCTTTTTTGTTTTGTCTTTGTATACATTTTCTAATTTGTTAATGTTCAACAACTAGTCGTTCACCACGAATTGGAGTAAATGTTGGAAGACTTCATCTGCCCTGACAGTGCTGCTGTCAGGGTAGAGAGAAGAGTTCCTCCCTGAACCAACCTTCACAGTGTCAACAAAGCAGTTTGTGCAGGTTTTACGAACCTGTGTTTTACTCACTCACTGTAGTCTTTCATGTAAGTAGTATTATATCTCTTCAGTTGAGATTCTACTACTAATGGGAAACTTTTTCTTGGTTTTGCCATCCCAGGGTGCCGGCCTCTGAATGGCTTTTGACTCTTGTTTGGGACATGCAAGCCCTTATGAGAGTCATCAGACAGTTTATGTTTGTCAAGACTGCATCCTGTCTCTATCCAGCAGTGGCAAAGAGGATTCATGTGTTGCATGGATCATCTTCAACATAACCCTTCAAAAGGTGGATTTTCATTTCGCTACTCCGTCTTGGATGTTGAATATTTCAGCATCTGTTTTGATGGGTCGAATCCTTCATGATCCTCTATGCCTTGGACTGTATTTATTGATCAAGATCCATCATTAATTTGTCCTGTTGATGGGTTGTTGGCTCTGTGGAGACTTGACACCCTTCATTAGATGTTGATTTCCTTTCTCCAATGTGGGCTTGCCAATGAAGAAGTGTCTGAGGATATGGCTTCTTCTGAGTCCTGCGAGAATGCGGGCTTCATCTCTGCAGATAGCTATGTCACCTGTATGTTCTTCCCAAGAGCGCACAGTGCCAGTGGCTTGGTCTTCATCACACT
The DNA here is from genome assembly GCF_015104395.2 of Macrobrachium nipponense. NCBI lineage: Eukaryota > Metazoa > Arthropoda > Malacostraca > Decapoda > Palaemonidae > Macrobrachium > Macrobrachium nipponense. The sequence goes on from NC_061099.1 coordinate 13,370,158, forward strand.
CTGAAAAATTTGTCGGAATGGAAGATAGATGTAGTCCCATGAGGACCACATTATTTTCTTCCTTGGGGTAGTTGCCCACAGGTCCTTGGAACACCTTTTCCTTGGACATGTGGTGGATACTCAACAAGTTGTGTTTGCTTACCGAGCTCCTTCAAGTTGCATCTCTTGCCTATGGTGTGCAGTTCTAGAGGTAAGAAGGATGCAAGAGTGGCTGGTCTCTCCTCCTTCCCCCTCCCCGTCCTTCTACTTCTCTTCCTTCGGGTTGAAAATAGGACCTGAACTTACACTGGCTATTTAGGTGTTTGATGAGGTAAGCTTCTCATGAGAATCATAGAAGAATTCCACTCCTCTCTCTAGCAAGGGGAAGAAGGAGATGTGGGCAATAAGGCAGGAACGTCTCTTCTTTTGCCTTAATGCCTCCAACTCTTTACATTCTTCCCTGCTTTTTGTATGAGTTACAATTCCGCAATCATTTTGAAAAGGCACAAAGGTCTGTCTTTTGATCTTGCAGTTCTTAGACTCCGATCAATGTGTCAGAGGCAGGGCACTCCTCCTCGCTCTTTCAGCCAGGAGGAATCGCCCAGGTGTGCTGAACTCCTGGCAGTTCTAGGGACTCGCTCAGGTTCCTCCCTCCAATCAATGAGTCTTCCTATTGTTAAGGACAGAAGGTTTGTATATCGTGTAGGAACAAATCATAGTTTTTGTAAGTTTTTCCTAACTATACAAACCTCATGCCACCCCTCAGTCTGAAATATTGGCCAAAAGTAAATTGGAGTGTTTATGTCTGGGCAGGCGGGTCTCCCTGCCCACCGGGTGGTAGTTACTGCTTAACTACCTTTTAAAGAATTTAACGGCCTTAATTCCAGTTACACCACTTTTAATTCCTATTGTAAAGGACCTCAGGTTTGTACTATATTTAGAAAAAATGTAATTTACTTTTAAAAATTGTGGTTTTTGAAGATAAAATGGGGTAAGAAGAGTGTGAAGTTGTATGTGGAGGAGGATGGAGAAGTTTAAAGTTGGTTTCTGGAGTGGAGGTGTATGAGATGGAGGACGTACCATTGCCAATAGATTTGGAGTGTGTGTGTGCAGTGTGAAAGTAGGATGGAGAACCAATGTAGGATGGAGAACCAATGTCGGAGTGGGTGCAGAAAGTTTGGGTGAAATATTCATAATAGATGGTAGCTCTGCATGCTATGAAATATGGTGGGTTACACATGTTTTTTATGGAATTATGGATGTAAAGGGCCCAAAGGTGTGTGTACAGGTGTGTGGGGATGTGAAAAAGAAAAGGTGGAGAGGAATACATCTGGCTGATACATTGGGAAGCTTAAGAAGTGTGATTGATTTGAGTAATAATAAATTTGTTAAGGGGTATGATGTGATGGCCAAAGGGGAAAAGTCAATAGAGGGGAGTAAAGAAAAGGTAAGGGAAAAGGTGAGAGTGAATAAGAAATTGAGCGAGGAAGAGAAAGAGCAGGTGTATGAGCTGTTGTGGGAAAGAAAGGGTGTGTTGAGTCAAGGTAATGAGGACTTTGGGACAGCCAGGTTGCTGGAGTTCTGTATTCAACTGACTGACGACTTGCCGATTTATCGTAGACTGACATTTTCCGCCTCCGGCAATTTGAGAGATTGAAGAGCAGTGTGAGAAATTAGAAAGGATAGGAGTAATTGAACCCAGTAAGAGTGCTTGGAATAGTCCGATTGTGCTGGTAAGAAAGCCTGATGGAAGACTTAAGAATGTGTATTGATTATCGGAGAGTAAATGAAATAACAGTAAAGAAAAGGATTCCGTATGTGTGTGGTATCCAATTGTGTATACAGTATGCATGGGGTGAAGGTGTTTACAAAATGGGTCTGGTAAGGTTTATGTATTATCAGATGCCAGTGGCAGAAGATTGTAGGCCAATAACTGCTCTCTCAACTACAAAAAAACTGTATCAGTCCTGCAATCTCAGTTTTGGATTTGCTAATGCACCAGCTGCATTTCAAAGAGCAATGAATGTGGTACTGAGCGGTTTTCCCCACGAAAATGTGCTGGTGTTTCTTTATGACATTTTGGTTATGAGTAAGACCATGGAAGAGCATGAGATTGATGCGGGTGGTGTTGAAGAAGCTAGAGGAAGTGGGGGTGAAAGTCAAGGTGAGTAAGTGTGAGTGGTTCATGGAAGAAGTGGAGTTTTTGGGTCATAAGGTGAGTGAGTCAGGTGTATGAAAAGCAGAAAAATTTGTGGAGAAAGTGAGAAATTTCCCTTAGCCTAGGACTGTGCGAAAATGGTTTGGAAGGAAGTTTATGGAAGATTGTTCAGGATTGCAAAGCTGTTGTCAGAATGGACCGGCTGTAAGAAGAGTACAGTCGTGAGGTGGGATGAAAAGATGGTGAAAGTATTTGAGAAGTTGAAAGAGGAAATGATGAAGGATGTGGAGTTGGCATACTCTATGATAAAGATGCCATTAAGTTAGAAGTGTATACAGATGCAAGTGGAGTGTCGATGTGTGGATGTTTGATGCAAAAGCAAGTAGTGAGGGGGATTGAAAGCCAAAGAGTGATAGCATATGTCAGTAAGGCATTTAGTTCAGCAGAGCGAAAATATTCTACTATTGAGAGAGAGAAATGGCTGCACTGCGATTTTGTGCGAAAGCTTTACAACTGTTTCTGTATGGTGTGAGGTTTGTGGCACATATGGACAATCAACCTCTAGTGTATCTGCAGAAAATGAAGGGAGTGGATGCTCGAATTGCACTACCTTCAGGGGATTTGAGTGGCTGATTTTGTGGTGGAATGTGTCCCAGGTAAAAGGAATGTTATTGCAGAGTTGATGTCTAGGCTACCTGGGGAAAGGAAAGAACAGTAAATGAAAAACATAAGACCAGAGTATCTGCCAGAGGATTGTTAGTACAGGTACCTGGAATTGTTAATGAACTGAGGTCGGAGGTAATTGAAGAAGTTTGGAAAAGACCTGGAGGTTTGGGAGTGTGAAATGTAGAATGGTATCGGAAGAGCCTGAGAGCTATGATGTGTCTTGGAGTAGCCCCATTTCAGGAGGTTTTGATGGCAGTGAGTAAAATGTATAAGGTGATTGTGTCCGTACACATTGTAGGGGAGAAGCCTATAGTATATCTGCATGAGGGAGTGAAAGAAGTGGAGCAAGAATTTTACTTGCAGTGTTTGAGTGGGGTACACTATAACTGAGTTGTATAAAAAAGAGCTATGAACAGGAATATGAGAAAGAAGAAACGCTGAAGAGAGAACGTCTGAATTGTTGGGAGTAGAAGATGATAGTAAGGAAGTAAATGAAGGATGTTTGGTTTGTGGAAGAGACAAGTGTCAGTGTTGACACGAGGGGAAATACAATGGTTGTGGGAGTAGATATCAGTGGAGGACACAGTATGTACTGTGAATTGGTGGACATGGGAGTGCAAATATCATCAGCTAACACACGTGTGGTTAGGTATGTTGAGAGAGTGAATTGGAACGTTAAAAGGAAATCAGTGAATGTGTCAATAAAAGGTACAGTAGCAGGAAGATCAGTTGGATGGGAAGAAGTGAGGTTGAAGGTAAAGTTGGGAGAGAGTGAGGTGGAAGCATGTTTTGTGGTACTGGGAAATGACCAAATACTACTGTATTATTTCTGGTTTGGATCAGTTAGCCTAGGTTTTTGCCATGGGGAACCCCTATAAAGCAAGAGCTTTGGTGTTCCTTCACTTCCAAAGGGGTTGCAGTTACTTAAAATTAGGCCCTCTTGTTTTTATCCTTCAATAAGTCATAATTGTTCCCTCAAGGCACTGTGAGGGAGGTTCTGTCTGCCTTTCAGAAGAATTCGACGCATGACTTACTAGCTCAGTTGTCGTAGCATCCACAAGCAACTTCTGCTGCTCCTGCCAAGGTTTTTATTTTCACCTCTGCAACAACCCTTTTGAGGAAGAAAGTCATGTCCTCAAAAGAGACCCCGCCCCAACCTTTGGCCCTCTTCAAAGTATTTAGGAAGTCTTCCATCAAGACTTCCTCCAAGTGTATCTCTAGTCCTTTGCACTCCTGTCACTGCCAGACTGCAACTATTTTAGGAGGAGTGGAGTTGCAAGGGGGCAGAACCTTGGGTGGTTCAGGTTCTTCAACGAGGTACTTCATTCCTTTCCAAGTCTTCCATCTCCTTAGCGACTTACTGTGCATAATCAGAGAGGTTTTGACTCTAGCAGAAGTAGTACAACCTCTGATCAGGAAGGTTCAAGGTTCTATCCAAGATCTGGATGCCAAATCATACTCCAAGTGTCTGCCAGCTCCTGAGTCTCTAGCTCACCTGGCACCTAACTCATCTGGCTCTAGCTCCAATGGCGGATCTAGAAATCTTTCATTGGGGGGCCATTTATATCAATATTTATATGAAGTACATGTATGCACACAAATATACTAGTTGTTGTACAGTTGTTGAAATAATCATTAAATAAGCAAATATTTGGTACTAGTAACGATGATTTGAAAGAAAGCTATTCTGTTGTTCATATCCATGGGAGCCTTACATGACAGGCATCCCCCCCCCCCCCCCCCCCCCCCCCCCCCCCCCCTTAATGCACCACTGGCCAGCTCAGAATAGTATAGAGAGCTATCTGTCCAGTTGGAGTTTTTTTTTCAGGATTTCCCTGAGCTGAACAGGAATCAGACAACCATCTATAATAACCTAGGGAGTTATGGCAAGAACCTGTCTCTTCCTCTGTCTAAATGTCATGTCTTCCATTTTATATGGACTTCATTTTTAAAACACACTCAGTGCTGTGGAGTGCTTTTTGCCTACTTTGAAGTGAAGCTAAGTACATCAGAACAGCCTCTACCTCATTACTTTTGAGATGCCATATACTCTTGAAGCCATATTATTATCAAACTACCAGAAGCATAAGCAACAGTTTCAAAATTTTTCAATATCTTGGACCAATTTTAGTGGAAGGAAACAGTATGTTCTCTTACTATCTCTTTGCCTTTTCAATAAGGTGCTGAGTTTGGAAAGCCAGTGGGTACAATGTACAGTAAGTTCCAAAACTGAAGCGACAAATTTCAGAGAATTTCGTTCGAAATTCACTAACTGGCAACTACAACTCGTAGCTGAAAAATATATATTTTTTCTACAGTGAAAGCTCTATCAAGCAAAATAAAGCTAACATATGATGCACAAATATCAAATCTATGATATTTATAACAATCATAAGAAAAAATTAAGGTAATAGTAATTATTTTAAAGTATAGCAATTACTTCAAACTATAGAAACGAAACAATTTGAAATTTTCGTTCAACACAGGATTACCAACATTACCAATGTATATTTCGAGCAATGTGGAAACAAATATTTAATATTATAGTGTATTATAAATTATTTTAGCGAAGATGCATAAAACCATGCAAGTATCAATAGAATGTGAAGGGAAAATCTCTGCGACATTAAACATAATCAACCATGAATGCGCCTAGATTCAATGGAGAAGTTGGGGGTGGTTGGTAGTTCTGACTCTAGCTTCTAGGACCGACCATAAAACACCATCTTCGAGAAAGGCTCTAACTTCTGTTGCTACCTTCAGGTGACTAGGCCTAGTTCCGGGCATTGCAAGGCTTACAATGCAGGGCCACTGTCTGTTATTTAGGCAAAGATAGAACTTTCAGGACCGACACCAGGACCTATCCTTGCACCTGGGAAACAGACTCGCTATATAAAAAATAAGAAAGTCGGTCGCAAACAACCAGAACACCCGTAAAATCACCATCTGGTTAAGTAGGGAGACGACAGACCCCAACCACCCCTTCCCCCCTCTACCTTTACCTCTACCCACAATACTAACTCCACCTTTTTCACTTACAACCTATTCTTCAAATCTTCGAGTCATATCCCAACCGTGAAATTTAAGACTGAATTTGCGTAAGTGGGCGTATCATAAGGGAGTGATATCACCCAAATTCATATCACCACTGACAACCAGCAATCAGTTCGATCCAGTCAAGTATCATGCATAACAGAAATTTATAAGTTTTTGGGGATATATATATATATATATATCTATATATATATATATATATATATATATATATATATATATATATATATATATAGATATATATATATATATATATTATATATATATCTATATATATATAAAGAAGCACCCGAGCATGACCAATAGGCCTAGTGCTCGATTCTTAAACAGACCTGTGGTTATTCCTGATAGATAAAAACGTCCTGAGAGAGAGAGAGAGAGAGAGAGAGAGAGAGAGAGAGAGAGAGAGAGGAGGAGAGAGCATAACAGCAAGGGAATACTCGAATTAAAATAATACTCGCCAAGCATATTCACACACCGGATCGTATGGACAAGAATAGTCTCACTTATGCACTGAAAGAAAGAAAAAAAAAAAAGGTGGAAACCTACGAAATACTTGTCTGGTGCGACCCTGACGCAATTCCGCATGCAAATATTTGCACAATCGAGATATTCCATGAAATTATTAACTAACAAGCTGGAAAATATATTTCCTTGATTCTTGAAATATGCCTAACCATGTAACCAACGCTAAACGCGCACATAACTTGGATTTCGTTTTTTTTTTTTTCTTTCTTTTTTTTTTACACCAACTTGTCTTAATTATATTTCATTTAATCAGATGCTAAACTTCTCTGTGCTTTATCAAAAGAAATCATAATAACTTTCGATATAACGCTATAAAAGTAGAAAGTTAATTTACAAATATTAGGCCAATGCTTATGCACACGGTTCCTGCTGCCACTCTATGGTGAACACTTCATATCACACTTTGGAAGCCGCAGATGTTTCTTTGGGGAAATTCTTTTTTTTCTATTAATAAACAATTACTGAACTAACATTGATCATTCACTGGGGAAATACTTTGTGCGCTTATTCAGTTAATCACTGATACGTATTATCAGATAAATAGGATGACAATAATTGGAATAAAATATACTAACTGGCAACCCCATGAGTTTCTATAGAAGTACGATCAATTCTGAGATTTGTCGCTTCACTTCTGGAACTTACTGTACCTGGAGCACCCTCCACTCTCAGTGGATGGGTCATGACTTTATTTTTGTGTAGGTGTCAGGGTTTTCTGGTTTTTAATTTAGTGCTGTACCCAGAGCAAGGGCAGGCACCAATCATGCTTTGCTAGGAATCGGAGCACTTCCCTTGCTGCAAAGTTCCCCCCAAATAGGAGGCGACCCTTGCTATACCACCACGCCAAGTTAAGACGAGTACCAACAACATGTAATATCCATCTACAGTAGCTCTCCTAACTGATAGGAAATGACAAGCATTGTTTTCAATGCTAGCAACTTTTATATTTCAAATTCATTACATGACTTAATGTTTTGGGGTAGGATATGTCCATGATCCCACCTCCTTTCAATTTGGAATCAGCTATGTAATTATGTACTGGGTAAGTCACTTAAATACAAAATTTTTTTATAATAAAATTAAGTTTTTAAGTTTTGTTACCCAGTAATTACAGTGGCTCCCCTGTATTTGCATTCTCCGGATTTGCGCATTTCTCTGTGGGCCATATCTACCCATTATTCACGGAAAATTCGCCTATTTGCGGTATTTTTCTGAGAAGTATCCAGAAATTCCTAGTTTTTCTTATCAAAATGATTTTATCATAAAATGTACTTTTTATGATAAAACTATTAAAAATCCAGGTATAAAAATTTTTAGGGGGTTTTTGAGTTTTACCTACCAAAAGCCGTTTTCAGCATTTTTATAGTGATTCCAACTATATTCGCAGATTTTAACTATTCGCAGGGGGGGAGTCTGGTACACATCCCCCACGGATATGGGGAACCACTGTACATGATAAGAGCCTTCCCTCCTCCCCTCTGATGAACATTATGCATAAAACAAAATGAGACAATAAGGTATTATTGCCGTTAGAGGTTGGCACTATACACCTGCACTGAGCTTTCGAAGTGCTATCTGCGAAATTTAAATTTAGGCTGCCATTACGTGGAAACTAGCTATGTAATTACTGGGTAAGTATATACAAAACTTAGTCTTATAATAAAAATAGTATTATTATAAAAATATCATGTCACTTTTAGCACACGGGTATATTAAAAGACCTGTATTTCATGTGCCAAGCATAGTGTAGAAATACTAGCAGTAGGTCTATTCTGGCTTGTCCATTTGTAAGTTGATATAATGAAATGATCAGATGATGTTTCCTTTATTTTAACTTGTAAAATCAAGTTGAAAGATTGACACTTGAAGAAACAACATTCATTTGGAATATGTGAAGTTATGTCAAGTAACAATGTTGCATTGTAGAAAGGCAGGTAATGCTAGTGTGAATGTTTATTTCCCTTGAGCAAAGCACTGTCTGTTATGCTTTCTTTTATATTTCCAGACGTAGACCTGCATGGACTGATAGAATTCTTTATCAGGTTCATGTTGATGCTTATGAAAATGTCAAGTTGGGAGTGAAGCAAGCATCATACTCATCAGTAGATACATACACACAGTCTGATCATAAGCCTGTGTTTTCCAATTACTTTATCAAGGTATGTCTCTTTATGAAATTTAATGAATTCAATTAATTTACATTGGTTAGTTTTGGCTCTTCAAAGCTTTTCTGAAGCTATTTGAAGTAACTTTAGCTCCATGTAACTACCACTTTTGATTTCTAGTGTTATCAGCATAATGATTTATTTCATCACAACCCTATCAATCATATATATACCTACAGTTGTGATATGTGAATGTCAGAATGACAAGAATTTAGTATATCAGACAGAAGGTTGGTCTCAGCAATTCATATGCCACTGGACCCTTTTTAGGTATTCTTTCTGAATTGTAGCACTGTTGATATCTATGCAATATCTCAGCTTGTTTCCCTTTTACTGGATTGCCCTTTTTCATTGTTATTGTAACATTTGCTATTCAAATTTCTTGTCCTGCCTTTTTCTTCTTCTTTTAAAATTAATGACTGAGGTGTGATTACATACATCTTAGCAGATACTTCTAAGGTGCCAGTGTCTACCTTTGGATTGCAGCTTTATGGTGTGGTTTCTAGGAGTACTTTCAAGGTTCATATTTAAAATTTTGAGAAATATGTTTCTTTACAAAGTTTTTTAATGTTCTTATTTTTTTACTGGGGAAGGGGCTTTAAATCCTGAGCAGTTATCATGAAATGTTACATATCTGGCTGAAATAGTGGGGTCAGGTAAAACATATGAAGAAAGAGATGAGCTGGAGGCCTTACTCAACAGGGAATGTTGCAGATAAGACACTTAAGTTTGCTTAAAATCATATTTGTTCATATCCAGAACAAATCCTCGGTCTTAACAATAGGATAATCCTCTTGAGCTAGCTGGAAGCCAGTTAAAAACAATCAAAGATTGTAAAGCAAGGAATCTGTGGCATCTGCAACTCATGCATATACAGGCGGTCCCCGGGTTACGACGGGGGTTCCGTTCTTAAGACGCGTCATAACCCGAAAATCGTCGTAAGCCAGAACGACGTTCTTGAAAACATGTCCACAGGGAAAATTTCACTACTAATTTGCAATTTTTCTTAAGGCCGTATCTCTAAAATTATCACTAATTTACTTTTTTTCATGTGCAACACTGTGTATTCACAAATTACTGTATATTTTCATTAAAATACAAGAGAGAGAGAGAGAGAGAGAGAGAGAGTAGTAGAGTAGAGAGAGAGAGAAAGAGAGAGAGAGAGAGAGAGAGAGAAATAACTCCTTAGGTTTCAATAGATTGAAAATGAACGTCTGTAGGCAACTTTTTCCCCCCTCCCATAAATACATATATTTCTCCAGAGAAGAGGGAAAGAGAGGACTGTGCAATTATGTTTGTCTGTCTATCAATTCTTTTGCTGAGAGCGAGAGAGATAAAAGGAAGAAATAGAAACACCAAATGTATGACAAGTATCTTGTGGAGAGAGAGAGAGAGAGAGAGGAGAGATAGAGAGAGAGAGAGAGGATGAGAGAGAGGAGAGAGAGTTGTCCTTACAGTATTTAAAAGAGAGAAATGGAAATGATTATGTATTTAAAATACTCAGATATGAATTTGTACTTATAGTATTATTATTGGAAATATTAATGATAAAACTTATTACATACACGTCCATGAAAATGATCTCATCTCAGTAAGAGAGAGAGAGAGAGAGAGAGAGAGAGGAAGAGAGAGACGATAGAGATGAGACGATGGCGAGAGAGAGAGGAGAGAGAGGAGAGAGAGGAGATTACATAAACCATTAAATTCGTTGACCATTGTATGGCATTGTTAAGCTTGAGTGTCACTCGAGTTGAGGTGGGGGAAATTGATACAGAAAAAGACAAAGGGAAGAATTTTCTTTTGAAAATTAGTTATCGTATTATTACTACTTCTATTATTATATTATTATTTATTATTATTATTATTATTATTATTATTATTATTATTATTATTATTATTATTATATTATTATTTGAAAATATAATAAACACGTGCATTCTACCATAAAAATTCTCTCATCTCAGCAAGAAAGAGGAATTATCCTTACAAGTGAAATGGAAAGGTCATTTTCATCTATTTAAAATACGACCATTATGAATTTTGTAATTAAAGTTTTATTATTATTATTATTATTATTATTATTATATTATTATTATTATTATTATTATTAAATAACTGAAATTATCAATAAACATTTTACATTCTAGTACCATAAAAATTCTTTCATCTCGGTAAAAGAGAGTGAGAGTTTATCTCTATCTGTTTATAACGCTTCCAGCGAAAGAGAGGGAGGGAGTACCACTATGTATGACACATTATTATCTTGTGTGGCAAAAGAGAGAGAGAGAGGAGAGAGAGAGAGAGAGAGAGAGAGAGAGAGAGAGAGAGAAGAGAGAGAGAGAGAGAGAGAGAGAGAGAGTTAACCTTAATAAAAGTGACATGGATAGATTAGTACGTATTGTATTTCTTTAAAATACTATCACATATGAATTTTGTAATTACAGTTATTATTATTATTATTATTTGAAAGTATTAAAAACAAATAGTACAAGTACATAAAAAATCTCGAGTCTCAGTAAATGAGAGAGAGAGAGAGAGAGAGAGAGAGAGAGAGAGAGAGAGAGAGAGAGAGAGAGAGAGAGAGAGAGAGAGAGAGAGAGAGGGGGGGGGGAAATGTCAGGACCATGTGATTGCAACACTGCAGCTCTCCCCCAGCTCTTCCCCCTCCTGGCTGTCACAGAACTTGATATATAGCTGACAGTTTTAGTACCTGGATCTCGAAAAAGGTTACTGGAAGTTACTTCAAGAAGACTGGGATTTCCTTCATTCTTCCATAATTTTTTAAATATAAGCTAAAATCTTACTAATTACTATGGTATTTTCTTTAATGAATTGATATTATTGCTTGTATAAACTAATATTAATATTTGAAAAATAGTAAATCATTTATTCATCATACTAAAAAACATACATCTTTGTAGTATATATATATTATATATATATAGAGAGAGAGAGAGAGAGAGAGAGAGAGAGAGAGAGAGAGAGAGAGAGAGAGAGAGAGAGAGAGAAACTGTGCTAAACTATAAAGGATTCTTATCTTATCATAGTATGTGTTTTTTAAAAGCGTTGTAAACTCGGAGCGTCGGAAGCGTCAGCGTCGTAACCTCAGAGCGTCGTAAGCCAGACCCGTCGTAACCCGGGGACCGCCTGTACAAGGTGGAAACTGGTCACCGACCAGGCCAGAACCTCGTGATGCATCAGTCTTTCTTTGACCGCCTTGGAGAGCAGTTGTGTTCGCTCTCCTTCCAAGCCGGTTGCTGTGCTTGCTTGTGATTTCTTTTGTGTGTGTTTGTGTATGTGTTTTGTTATCATGGAGTCCTCCGACTCTTCAAGGCCATATAAACGCATGTGCCCGGGCACTGGGGTTTTCCGTGCTCCAGGTTTTTTGCTGCTTCCATTACAGATCCCCATAAGACATTCTTTAGGTGCCATTCTAATTTTTGTACAATTACTAATCCTTGCCCGGAATGTTGTTCCTGGCCTAAGTCGCAGTGGAGGGCGTTTTACAAGAAGAGGGGGCTTTGTAGAGTGGGATGGATTTTCGCCTCCTCATTTGGATGTTTCATCTTCCCCCTCTTCCAGAAGTGTTCCTCCTGCTTCGGTGGTACCCCTGTCTCCCTTTTCTTCCATCGATTCGTTGTTGGAAGTATCAGGAGTTGCACAGGATGAGATTATGTTTAATGTAGCCCCCTCTGTCGCACAATCTAATGTCCTTCCCGGGAGGGAGGTGGCTACGCCGTCTGTTTCGTTAATTTCAGATTCAGAATTAAACAAGATGGCAGCTGTTTGGGTGTGTCTAGGCCTACAGGGTTCCCCCTCCTTGGATGGACTTCTATCGCATTTCTTGGAGGCTTGTAACCCCCTGCCAGCCTTATTGGTATTCCCCCCACCTTCAGGCCTACATTACTATGGATCTCATGTGCTGCCTCCAAGTGGGACGCCTGTATCAACGTCGACACTTGCTGGGCCACCCTTTATCGGTCCGCCTATGAGGCCATTGATCAACTCTGCCATTCGAGATGTTGTGACATTACTCCCAGCATCCTCTTGGCCTATGATGGCAGCTGTGGTGGCGTCTCTTCCTCCCGTTGTTGTGACGTCATCTCATTCACCAATGACGTCTTCTCTTCCTCTCGCTGAACCACCGGAGACGTTGTTTCAAGGTATGTTCGAGGGGCTGGACTCTGTTTTTCAAGAGAGGTATTCTGCTCTCTCTGGCAAGAAGAGGTGTAGAAGGAGTGAGTCTTCACCAGCCTCTTCTAGCAAAAAAACTCATAGAGGGAGGAAGCTTCCAACCCCATCTCCTGCTTCTTTGTCTCCATCTCCTCCTCGCCCTTGAGACAAACGGAGGATTACAGACTTTGTGGCGTCGTCTTCTGCAAATGAGAGGAGTGCATTGCTGACTTCTCTACACAGAGATGTCTCCCCATTGCATGACATGTTCATGACCATGGGAAGGTTGCAAGTGAGAGGAGTGTTTCACCGTCTTCTATGCATGGCTGCGTCTCTCCCTTTCGCCAACGTGTTCATGACAATGGAAGTGCTGCGGGTGAGGGAAGTGCTTCTCCAACTGCTCTATACGGCCGTGCCTCCCCCTTACATGTAGGTGTTCGTGACCATGGAAGTGTTGCGGGTGAAAGGAGTGTTTCGTCAACACAGCTATGCCTCCTCCCTTACACGTACGTGTTTGTGACCACGGGAGGGTTGCTAGTGACACTGGTGCTTCTCCGACTTCTATACATGGCCATGTCTCTCCTTTATGAGTATGTGTTCATGACAATGGAAGAATTGCGAGTGGAAAGAGTGCTTCGTCAGCTTCTCTACACGGCCGCGTCTCTCCCTCACATGTACATGTTCACGATCATAGAAGTGGTTTCCCCTTATGTCAACCATCTTCGTCTCCTGTACCTGTTCCAGTCCATCGTAAAGTTGATAAGGCTCTGATTGAGAAGTTGAAGGTCCCTGCTACGACAGTAGTATCTCCAATTTCCAAAGGCTCTTCTATCTGCAGTGCTGCAGTTGATGGTCAAAAGCGTGTGGCTGCTCTAGTCTGTGGATGTGTTTCTTGTTCGCCTCGCAAAGACCTTAGGGTGTGGCAGGATCACAAGCTTAAAAATCAAGCGGGCAAAATCCCCCCCACATTAGCTTAATCAATCCAGCTGCCAAACTCACCCTCAGTCACACTTTCCTCTTTACACTACTGAATACATGCAGGACAATTTATCTACTCACACAGAATAAAAAAAACAAACACATGTACTCACCCAACTCCAGATACTCCGGGCTATGCTGTGCTGTCTGCTGGTCAAGGTTGCTGAGACACTAACAACAACCAAGAACCACAACACCACAACCAAGAACCACAACCCCACAACACAACACCCAAGGACCACAACCCAACAACACAACAACAAACAAGGAACACAGCCACAACAAAAGACCACTGCACAAACAACCACCAACACAAAAACAACAACACAAAAAGGCAACTCACACACCCACTAACAACACCAAGGAATCATAACAGCTCACCACCAACAACAGCAACCCTCAACTATAACAACTCACATATAACTCAACAGAAACTCACAAGCACAACAGATCCAACAGCACAGGCACAACAACTCTAGGCAAACAATATCAACGTAACAACAACTAAACAACAAATCAATAAAACACAAAACTTAACTGACTTTCAATGCCTTCAACACTTCACAGACTGCTGATGACACTACTGATCTTCACAGGCTCTGCCTAAGGACTGACTCAAAAAACACAGAACTCTAACCATAACTCTAAACTCCAACAGCTCCAACAGACAACCCAGAACTCACCAACAGCCAGTTCAATCGTCAACTATCCATCCACCAATTACACCCTCTCTCTCTCTCTCTCTCTCTCTCTCTCTCTCTCTCTCTCTCTCTCTCTCTCTCCCATAACTCCTCCATAAGGGATCGGTCTCCGTCAGGAAGTTCTCTTTGGTGTCCTTCTCTATCTCAAGATCATGCATGTGCGTCAACTCATGGCTGTGTACATGTCTTTTCGCATGTCCATGTACGTGATTCATCCTGTGAACATGTACATGATTCGTTGCACAAATGTGTATATGGTTTGGATCAAGACCATGTACAAGTTTCTTCACGTGGCTGTGTTTCAGAGCCCTCTATATCAGGATCTTTGGTAATTAAGGGTTCCACTCCGACTAGGTCTTTTGCTTTGGATTGACTACGACCTCTCGGGTGTTCACAAGGGTCTTTGCCCTAGTCTCGACATGGGCTCATGCACAAGGGATTCGCCTGTTGAGATACCTCAACGACTCGCTGGTCTTTGCAAGCTCCAGGGAGAAACTACTTCAAGACAGGGATCACTTTCTTCAGCTCTGTCGGGAGCTAGGCATAGTAGTGAACCTGGAGAAGTCCAATATGATTCCCAGCCAGAGGGCTCTCTATCTGGGTATGGATATAGACAGTAACATTCATGTTATTGTTTCTGGGATTTTTGATTGTCGGCGACGATCACTCTTCCCAGAGCTGTAAATACAGCAGCGTCGAGGGTTTTTCTGTCATACCAGAGGTTGGAAAAGTTCTGGTCAGTGGCACACTTTTTCCTGTCACAGTCCGAACAGCCAGCTTTTAGAGAGATGGTGTCCTTGTTGTGGCACCAAAATGAATGGAATAAGTTTAAGGTACTTAACACTGGAAGAATACTGGGCTGAGAAAAGCAGCCACATGTTTGGGACAGGGGTTGGGCGGAGCAGGAGTCTAGGGGCCATGTTGCTAGATCTACTGCCTGGGTGTGTCTACTGTTCAAAGCCGTTCTGAACTCCTTTTATGAATTCTGCTGGATTATCTTCCCATACTCTTCATCACCCCATTTTCCATGTGAGCACATATGGGTTTTGGCATGATCCCGTGACCTCGTGATTGTTCAGTTAGCTGAACAGCAATAGATAATGGACGTACTGCATGATTCTGAACAGGATATTAAAGAAATCAAGTCAGTAAAATATATACCAAAATGTAAATGTCTTGCATCTTGCAATAGAATAGGGAGAGTTGAAACCAAATCTGCCAAAACAAGAGTTAAGAGTGCAAACCCAGCTGGAACCAACAAAATGGCCAGTCCTGGCTATGAGTCTTAAGGGCCCCATACACTGAACGATTGTCTGTGTCATTCGCAAAAACATTGTGTATAGCTTGTGTGAATGCAAAAGTGGGGGAGTTTCGGGTCTAAACAATCTCAGCGGAATCTTTCACAACCAGGTTGCTGGCTTGCGACTTATGTCTTTCATACACAGGCCGTACAATGGATGTGTTTGTCTAACGATATAACGCTACCGCACGCATCTCCTGTAGAGATGATCCCACATCTTCCTGAGACAAAATCTTTGTTCAGACTGAAATCGGTGGGGAGATCGTTCATACTGTTTGAATAGTGTGTGTGTTTGTGTGTCGATAACAACAATTGTTCAGACAATTGTTCATACAATCGTTTAGTGTATGGGGCCCTTTACGACCAAAATGTAACAGAGACTCCAAAGATGCCTCAATGTGTGTTGTCTCTCAGGATGGTAAGTATCTTATTAATGAGAGAAAGACCATGATAGAAGTAGTTAATGTTGAATTTAGAGACTGGGCAGCATTTCCTAACACTGAATGACGCCTGACACCACCTGTGCCAGACATGGAGAAACCTCAAAAGGAAATTATTCTCTTACCTGGCAATTTGGCATTGAGAACTGTAGATGAAACTCTTTATCAGGTAAATGGGAAATGAATTTACACTTCCATTATGAAAAAAATTCAGGTTGTTCATCATGTACCACCAGCCTTCTGCCCCTTCACATTCAAAATCATAAACCATGTGAAGTCGCCTTTTCAAAATTATGTAATAACCGCAAAGCGTGAACCATTGGCAGAAATAAAACCGTCTGCTTTGGTTATCCCAGTTTAAGAAAACTCCACCAAAGAATGGGCAATGCGTCAACTTCCTTCTTATAGGAAAAAGCTCCCCCTAGATATTGCAACTCAGCAATTTGGTACTCCAATGAGAAGGATTTCAGAGGGGACATCAGCATCAGAATTTTGTGCTAGGATCCACCTCCTTAGTGTCTTAACCACTTCCCCATTGTTAGAAGTGGCCACAAAAAGCCTTCCAGAAGAGTCTAGGACAATTTTTGCTGTTGTGGCTAAAAGCCTTATAAGAACATTATGGGAAGCTCTCTATGACATTTTAGACTGGCACATGAAAGCATGAATGGAGGTGGTGGAAAACTCCAACAAGTCGCTTCCCAATGTGACTGCCTTATTACAGTCTAGTGCCTTCTGTCGAGATCTGTTTGAGGAGTCTATTGTGACTCAAGTAAAAGAGCAAGCACATCAACAAAAGACTTCAGGAAACAAAAAACCAGAAATTTCCCCTTTCCCAATCCACTTTGATCAAAAATCATATAGGCCTTCATTCACTTTCAATAGCTCTCCTCATATGCAGGTAGGTAGTCAGAAAGGACAGCTCCCTCAAAAGGGACAAAAACCTGCTCAGCAAAAAGTATCCTTTTCACAAGGTCCAAAAAACGGCTTATAAAGGAAAAGGAAAAGCAATACCTGAAATGCCCATTGAGGGAAAAGGCAGAGGAAGAGGGGGATCCCAATAGGAATTGTTTAGTTGGGGGTCAGCTTCAGAAATATCACAAGGAATGGAAGTCTTCTCCTTGGCAACACAGCATTATTCTCAACAGACTGGGGTGGAAATGGTCTCACCACCCTCCACCTTTAAAAGGGTTCTTTCAAAAACCAGACTCCTCTATGAAAGATTACGTGAAGAAGGCCTTCTTAAAAGGAGCCATAGAGAATCATTCTTACATTCATCACCAAACACATCTCTTCAGTGTTCCCAAAAAGGATTCTTCAGAATGAAGGGTGATCATCGACCTGTCAACATTAAATAAACATTGTTTGCCAAAAGTTTCGAAGACTACCATTGCCCAAGTACATTCTGCCATTCCAAAAGGGACCTGGATAGTTTCTATAGATCTGAAAGATGCGTATTGGCATGTCCCTATTGCCGTTCCCTTCTGCAACCTTCCTAGGGTTCCGGATAGGGAAAAATACATGCAGATTCAAGGTCATGCCTTTCGGACTAAACATTGCCCCGAGAATCATTACAACATTAGTGACGGTAGTTGTCTAGGAACTCAGGAAAGAAGGAATACATCTGATAATGTTCACGGCCTTTTGTATTTTCCCCTCAGAACACAGAACATTGCTTCCAGATGGCAATTAGAGCGTACAATGGGTCTGCTGCAGTTAGCATCAGTAACAGATCCAATACTCAGATTGCAAGTGAAAAACGTGAACAAGTTTTGGATGTTACATGCAAGAAAAAGGATGCGAGACAAATCTCACAAAATGCATCAGAAACTTGGGAGATACATAGGCCATGGACCCAGAAGGAATCTCTGGTAAAGCAGGTCACCCTGACTCCTCTATCTGTAAAAGTGGCAATATACATACAGATGCCTCATTGACAGGTTGGGGAGGATATCGGGAGGATCGTCAGGTGGCAGGGAGGTGATCAGCTATCCTAAAGAATTGTCATATCAATTTCCTAGAGCTGATGGCTGTCTTTTTTTCTCTAAAGAAACTCAAGCCTCCGGAAGAGAGAAACATCCTGTTGGTCCTAGACAACACGACTGCAACATCTTGCATCAAGAAATTGGGATCACGCTCACCTCCTCTCAATATGCTAATAGTAGCCATCCTGGGGATGGCACAGGTAAAGAAGTGGCTTTTGTCTGCAATGTACCTTACAGGGTCTCAATTTAATAGCAGACTCTTTATCAAGGAAGACGACAGCCTCAACAGAGTGGTCATTGGACAACCACTCCTTTCAAATAGTAAACAACCTACTTCCACAACCAGAAGTGGGCTTGTTTGCCACATACGAGAATCACAAATTCCCAGTATATGTGTCACCGAATTTGGACAGTCAAGCAATAGTGAGAGATGCCTTCCTACAGGACTGGAACAACTTGAACACAATATATCTATTTCCTCCATTGTCCCAGATTTCAAAGGTTTTGAACAAAGGAACAGTCTAATAGCCCCAAATTGGCCAAACAGGCATTGGTTCCTATTACTTCAACAACGGACAAAGAGGTCAATTCCACTACCGTCCACTGTACTATCCCAGAAAGTAGGAGGAAAAGTCGTTTACGCATCGTCCTTTCTAAGCAGAGACCTTCACATGTGGATTTTTTAAATATAATCTACTGTGAAGACTACTCACCCAGTATTACTTGGTACCTAGTGCAAAAACTGTGGACATCATCTATCCGGCGATACCAGTCTGTATGGAGAATATGGTTAGGTTGTATCCAGAATGAGAGACTGTTACGGACCCCTTTATTGGGTCCTGGTGCAGTTCTTTTATTGCACTATTTATATTCTCAGTGATGTTCAAAAATACTCTGCGTAAAATGGTCAGTGGAGACGAAAACAAAAGGGAAAACTCAACAATATTTATTCACAACAAAAATAACATTAAGTCAACCTTGTGACTGAAAAGGACGTACACTAGTCCTCAAATAATCCCGTAGGATCCCTAAACGCTAAGAAAACTAAGCCCTAGATAGAAACATGAGAGAGAACAAACACAAGAATACGTCTAAACAGGAATATATCCATACAATGGCTGGCCAGGCCAAAACCCAAATAGACCTATAACTATAAACGAAAGAAGGAAGGTGAAGGATAAAAGTGAGAAAACACTTAAATTCCTACCTATGAATTACAATATAAACACCAAGGCCGATAGGCCATAAGGACCATCAGAGTCTATAAATATTGTATAGAAAAATAGATCTATATAAAAAAAATCAACAAACTCCACACACAGGGGAAACTTCAGTCCAAAATAAATTCAAATCGCCTTTACGGAGGCCGTGATCCAATACATCTCAGCTCTGCAGACGAGGGAGGACATGAATACACAGGTAACCACAGGTACAGGTGAGTCGGAGGAGGTCCTGCCCGACAACACAAAGACAAACTCCTACCTGGTATCTGTCTCCCTACTTGACACCTCACGAGCCAGATTGCTCCCTCAGCAGCAGCTTAAGGTGTCCTTGGAGATAGACTGATGACTGCCCAAAGTCCTCTAGTGCCAGCAGAACACGATGGCACTCAATACTCTAGGGAAATATATATATATATATCCACTAAGGTGGCAGTACGACGAAGTCGCAGGTGACAAAGTCAACTGCGTCGAATACAGGTCACACGACGTCGCAGGTGACAGAAGTGTACCTGCGAAGGGCAGCTCCAAAAACAAGATTCAATGTTTTCCAATAATCGCCAGCTGCAGAGGTATCAGGAAGCAAAGGAAGGCCCGAACTAACCTTAGGCCGAGCACCGTCTTTCCAAAAGTCACCTCACAGGAGTCCTGCCGCACTCGAAAAATAAACAAACCACAATCGTTAACACGATAGTTCAAGCAATTAAGTGAGCGGGGAGGAGGCGAGAAACTATAGCGTAAACAAAACACTAAACACTTAACATTAACTGCCTTAAGAAATAATGTACTTAAAACTAGAACAAGGTTGACTTAAATAAATCGGAAAATTACGTTACTCTAATAGAGACCAATCGAGATTTCTATAGAAACACTAATGAATTTTCTTTACATCTCTTTGAAAACAAATATCTTGCAGTTACAGCAATTATAGTATATAAAGCTGCATTAATGGAACCCTTGCTTTATGGATTCGGGGTTGATTCCAACATAGAAGTTGTCACTTCCCTTCTGCGGTCGTTTTCTCTGCAAAGATCCACTCCTGAAAGACTTCCAATTACTTTGTCCCCGAATAAGGTACTCAAACTTTTTTGTACGTACTCAATTCAACGGACCTGACATAACCACCTCTTGCATGCTTCAAAAAGAGATCTTCCTGGTAGCATTAGCATCAGGAGCCCGTATTAGTGAATTGGGCTCTCTTAGATGGGGACGATATATCTCACAAACCGCTGATAACCAATTATTGTTGTCCTCTGGGCAACCATTCCTGGCCAAGAATGAGAATCCTTTAAAAAGGAAATCTATTCTTATAAGAAAATTCAATTTAGCAGACAGAACATTATGCCCAGTTCAAGCACTTAAGGTTTACCTAGAGGCCACAGCAAATTTCAGAAGGTCCAATTTTCCTACATCCTAGCATGAACAAACCACTCTCTCTACAAGGGCTAAGAATAATTTTAGTGTCCTTCATTAAAAAGGCTAACCCACATTCCTTTCCTAGATCACATGATATTAGGAAAGTAAGTACATCATTGGCTTTCTTCAGAAATGTATTGTTCAAAGAGGTTTCTGAATGTACTGGGTGGTCATCACAGTCAGTATTCTTAAATCACTACTGCCATGAGCTGGAACAAATTCAACTGCACTGTATATCAGCAGGTGGTATGTTTAGTCCTGACCCCATAGTCACCACAGCAGAAAACCAGGGTCTTCCTAACGGGTGGGTATGTTGACTATCGCTGGGGAAGGTGCATCAAGATCACAACCATACCCAGCATGCTTAAGTAAATCATCATAGAACTTTAAACTAGAAGTACTATATCCTATTGATTAGTTTCGTTGTCTTTTTTATTGAAAATAGTGGCTTGACATTGGACCTGAGATGATTTAGTTTTAAACATTGAGATATTTGGGATGAAAATTTTGTGAGCTTAAGTTTTTTGTCATCTGTCAATTTCTTTGTAATGCTCCATTGAGGACGAAACAGCAACTACACTATCAAAAAACAGGTTTTGATGTAGGAAAAACCAATTTTTGGTAGTCACTATCGAGTCCTCAAAACCCTCCCGCTACCCTGATGAAAAACCATGGGATTTGGGTAAAATGTTCATCCTGTGTTGACCAACAGAGTAATGGATCTTGGTCTTTTAACCGGCCAGATCATAAAACAAGATGACCGATGTGCATGCGCAATAGTCACTTCTACAGTTTTTGACGTAGGAAACTGGGGACAGCTTCCCTGAAGACCAGATTAAAGGCCTTCTTGTCTTTGAGTCCATTATACTCTAATCACTTGTCATAGTGTTAATCATTATGGCATAGTACCCGGCTACAAGACCAAGCTAAAAGATATTTCTTTGAAATTAGTCTGATCACCATGGGGTGCTGGTACACACGGTAAATCCTATGAAGACGAAACAGCAACTACTAAAAATAGGTTTGTTCATGAAACTTACCTGTCAGATATATATAGCTGTATTTTTCCGAATCCGACAGAAATTTAAACACTTACGACACACGCAGTGGGAGTCAGGTGGTTAGTACCCATTCCCGCCGCTGGGAGGCGGGTATCAGGAATCATTCCCATTTTCTATTCATAATTTTTCTGTCGCCGGTGCTGAAAACACATGTTTTCAGTACCTCCGTCTTAGGATTTTGGAAACTTCATTGCCGCTAAGTATCCTAATTGTCGTTTTGATTTATTCACTTGGATTTGTGGCTAGGCATACGCTATCTTAAATTGATTTGAATTTGATTCATTTTTGCATAAAATGTCTGAATCTAGTTAGGCTAGTTTCAGACGGGGTTGTCTGCAAATATAGGGGGTGGCTACCGAAAGCTTCGGTAGATTCGCACTTGGTATGTACGAGGGGTATGGGTCTTGCTTCTTTGTTGAGATTTGTCATGTAAGGAGTGTGAGACTTTGTCTATTCCGTAAGGAAGACGTATGATTCGTATGTACGCAATTAATCAGTAAACATGTCCTAATTCCGTAAGGGAAGACCGTATTGAATTCGTATTGTACCCGCCAATTAATCAGTAACAAAAAGTCAGGGTAGTGAACCTGCTAACCTTCCTGTAGACTTTATTTTGCATAACCCTGTAGTATGGCCTACGGGCTATGTATATGTCTACGAGAGGTGCTCGCTCTCCTTCATTGCTGTGAAGTGCTGCTTCTGTAATTGTTACTCCTAACCCTGCATTGTGTTGCCTTCGGGCCCTAAGCAGTGTCTGTAGAGAAATTGCCCTTTCTCTGATACTCCTTCGATTCGTAACTTAGAATCGAAAGTGCTTGCTTTAGAGAGTAAAAGTGAAGTGCAGAAGTGCAGTGATACCCTTGTGTAGTGGAGGGTTTGCTCAGATCGGCCTCGTTTCGCCTCTAGGCCAGGGACCTCTGCTTGACTCCCAGAACGAGGGAGAGAGCATGTCGAAAGCCGAAGGAGGGTTACGAGGAACCCCCACCGATCTGGCGTGCCTTCGGCAGTTTCTGATGAAAAATCCCCAGACTGCCTAAGTGCGTGCACGTGCACGAATCCTGAAGGATTGCTTCTCTCCGTCCTGCGCAGGGGTTGGAGCTTTCGGATGGACTCGCGCCCTCTAAATAGAAGCTTTATAGAAGAGGACGCTTCACGTCCTCTCTCTCTCTCTCTCTCGTTATGCGTTTCAGTGAGAAGTAAGAAGGCGAACGTCGCCTGAACTCGTGTCCGTCTTTCCACCGAGAAATACGTAAAAGAAGTCATAGTAGCAGTAAGCTTTTGAGAGCGGACGCCCAAGCCAGGGGCGCGCGCGCGCCAACGCAAGGCGCGCCAGTGGACGCCGAGCGCGCTCCAATGGACGCCGAGCGCGCTCCAGTGGACGACCGGAGCGCGCTCACAGTGGACGCCGAGCGTGCACCAGCGCACGCCAGGTGTGTCGCCTGGCTGAACGTTTCTGTTGAACTCTTCAAGCTCTTGTTTCAGATTTGGGCTTAAAGAATTTTTACCTCTACCTTCGATGATACCTTCTTACCTCACCTGCAAAGAAGGTGAAGTAGGCAGTCTGCTTGGAGTAAGCTTAAAGTGAACAGACAACTTCTTCTTCGAAACCCAGCAAGACATCGGGTTTCGTGAGTTTCAAGAGGTCTCTGTCAATTAATATTGCTTTTCGCATAGGTGGATGGAGTTAAGGAAAGCTCAAGGGAAGTTCTCGTTTGCTCTACCGCAAGCTTTGCCATTCTGCCAATAAATTTAAGTTGCCACTACCGCAGTCAAGACTTTTGCGATAAGGCAGTTACGGGTTATAAAGGCTCGATGTCCTGCACGTCAGGACTCTCGGCAACGTTCAGTAGGATTCTTGCAAAGGCACTCATCAAAAGTACGCTCTTCAGGAAAGCGCAAGACAGGACTGCCTTTGCCATACTGGCCAATAAATTTTAAGCTTTAGCAGGCATTAGTGTGATCGGGAGAGGAAGCTGGTTGGAGAGTTTCTTCCTCCTTTCCAGGATAATTTTGCCAGCTTTTTAGCCCATCTGAAAGGGCTTTTCAGATGATAGATTTTGTTAGTTCCTAGTCGGGACTACGCTGCGAATTGAACATTCGTCGTTCTACCTGACGTAAGCCAGTCTCTTAACAGGATTCTTGCCCCTTCCTCGTTTGAGACAGGAATCGGAAAATAAAATGCTCGACTTCCTGGATTACGTTTTGTCAATTCAGTGACTTTCCCCCATTGACAATATACTATCGTTTTGTCAAGTAAGTGGGTATCCCCTCATTGACAAAATATCTCTTTGTCCCGTAAATGGGTTAGTTCTCATTGACAAACATCTCATTAACTTGATATTGCGTAAGCGAATAAGCTCTTATTGACAAGATTCGGAAGAGCTCTCATTCGTCATTCGCAGACTCGTACAAGAAATAGACTTGTAGACTACGTCAATGAACGCTTATGTCCAATAACATAAGAAGCTTGAGCTGACTGCTTCGATCTCCTAAGTTTTGTTCATGAAACTTGCCTGTCAGATATGTATGTAGCTGTATTTCCGAATTCAGCTATATATATGTCTGCCAGGTAAGTATGAACAAACTTTATTGTGATTTAATTTCATATTTTGCCTTGCGTTATTTTATTTCTGGTTGGTTCAAGTCATATACGCTTGCTGTAGTTACCTCTTCGGATGCAACCGAGAGGTCTATGGTCCATTTTAAGGACATTTAATCGTTTACTCCCTGCAGCCTTCCAGGAGTTTCCGATTTATCTTTTACCGTTGTATGGTAGTGTTCTGACGACACAAACGCATCTGTATATTTAGCGTTTTCTGTTTCGCTTAAATATACCAGCTTGAGAGTCTCTTTATGCTAAAAATAACGGACCTTTTTCTTCATAGAATAGGGTAGCTGGCAACCCAGGCATAAAGTTAAGAGACGACGATGACGGACGATCGTAAGCTGCTGCTGTCACTGTCCTCTGACTCCTCTCCTCCAGTCCAAACGAGCCAGTACCAACTCGTTCGCTGTCATGCGCTGTAGGTTAAGTCTCTCTCCTCCTGCGGGATTAACTGACTAACCGTATCTCTGTGCTGGCAGTTACGTCTCTCTCTCTCCTGCGAGATTGACTGACGAACTGTATCTCTGCCCTACAATCACGGACTTTAGCCTAAGATTGAGGGATTTCTTACATGAATGAATAAACATTGCATTCGTTTGGCCTTAATATGTTCTACAGAGATATCTTACTCCTTTCGGTGCTCGTTACCGCACGGGATAGGACTACGAGTTCTACCACAACATTGCACTATTATATGCTCTCTTGCTTAGGCAAAGCGCAGCCTTATTAGGGAAGTAAACATACTGTGTGAGGGAATGGATGAGCTTGCTGGGGACCATTTTCTTCCTAAAGAAGTTTGTTCCCTGAATAGACTGCAATTCAGACCTCTACAGTTTTTTCCTACCGGGAACTGAAATTTTATTAAAGATCTAGGAATGATTCTGAACATCTCTCGGTGCGTTAAGTATCTCTTGAGGTGATAGAAAGAAGGTGCCGGACATCTGGAGAGGGTTTCAGATGTCCTGGATCATAATCTGAAAGAAGTGGAAGCAATTCAGTCGTCCCTCCAGTCCTCGAAACGAGTTTTTGGAACCATGGTCCATATCAACTCTGATCTTCCACAGCTCTCTCATATCTTAGGAAGTATCTTCTTCTCGGTCCCGGTTCGGGTTTACGAGAAAGAGCCTATTATAACAACAGGCGTAGAATGGAACGATCCTCTAGAGGTTCGTTACAGGATTGCAAAAGTCCGTTCGAATCGTCTCGATCGAAGGCAGCAACTACTGACTTTCGAGTGGAATCTTTCTTTAGAAGTATGTTGAGAGTTGTGGAGACTTTAGGGACGTCCTTTCATTCATCTCTTCGCTAGGTTGAGGACGAAGAGGCTTCTTCTTCTCTGCTCCCTTTTTCTCGATCCGGGAGCGGTAACATTAAACGCCATCCTATGATATTGAACGGGGATGGATGTTTAGTCTCGTTTCCCCTTTTTCAATCACTTAGGAAATGTAATAAGATGATTTATATCATCACAGGGAGCGACAATGACGCTAATCGCCCCATGTTTGGCCTTCAAGACCCTAGATTCACAGAGGTCACGTCCTTCAAGGACCTTTTGCGAGAGAGTCGGTCTCCTTTAACACGAAAGGTACCTATAACCTCTCCGCTCTGAGTCTGACTACGTTCAGACTATCGAGATGTTGACAGCATAAGATTGCAGTCATTCTTCCCTTTCCGTTTGAAGAATGGGATAAGCTGGCAGTCACAACTATTAAAGAATACGCAAAATATGTTGTTGACGGCCTTTGGCTCAGAGATTTGCTTCTGTCAAACAACAAAGCCCTTCACGATCTTTGAGTTCTGTGAAATCTCGAAACTCGCTCACCATCTACTTTTTGTCTCACCCGTTTTCTCGGAGTCAGGACACTCGTGCGAGATCAGGAGACATATAGTAGCCCTGAGTTTCTTGTTGACGAAGTCGGTTGCGTTTATACACCCCCGATGATCGTTTAACATGAGACCAGGTTGACTGTCAGGCATTCGTCCTTCGGGACTGAATCGCCTTTTTGCCTCCTCGCTCCTTTCTCCTGGCACCAGAAGCTCGAGTCAGGAGTGGCTCAGGAGTTGATTCGCTAACGACGTTGGGTTGCGTTGATACACCCCCCAAAGGTTTGCTTAGCTTGAATCGCCCAGGCAGTCCAAACACTCATCCTTCAGCGAAGAATAGTGCCTTATGGTCTTCAGGGTACAGCCTTGCTGTCCTTGATTCGTCTGGACTGGTCAACTGGTCGGTCACCTGACGTTAGTACAGACGGACTGACTGTGCATGTCCAGATCGAAGCTTTCAATATGGAACTTAGAGATAGTCTGAAGTTCTTGATGTCAAAGCATTCGAACATCTCCCATACCTGTTAACTTCTTGCATGTGATCAGGAAGGCATTTTTTCTAACCACCCTAGATACGACAAAGAGGGTTAGTGAGATTTTAAGCCATTGTCACAAGGTTTTGGCTTTAGAGAACACAAGGCGGTGTGCTCTCTAAGCTTTTCGTTATGGCCTAAGAATGGAAACCCGTTTTGTCCTTGGGCCAGGAGCTTGGAAGCAAGGATGGCACAAGTTAGTGGGCAGGAGGCCAGAGAGAGTCCTGTGCCCTGTCAGGTCTCTCAAGTTTTATCTACATAAAACTCAAGAAAGTCGAAGTCGTACGGACAATCTGCAGTGTTCCGCAAAGACCAGACTTGCCCATATCGAAGAACACCCTGGCTTTATTGTTAAGGAGGTCTTTCAAAAAAGCTCCTTCTTGTGTTTGCACAAAGATTTGAAATCTTTTGATTTGAATGCTCACGAGGTGAGGGCGCGGCCTCGGAAGCATTTCAATAGAGCATGGCACTCAGCAACATCCTGAGTACCATGTTTTAGCGAAGCAACTCTGTGTTCAATTCACAATCCCTGCGAGATGTGAAGATGGCTATGAGATCTGCTGCTCGCTAGGGCCATACGTGTCTGCGGACACAATCTGGGGGCAAGAAGTCCCACCTCATCCTATCCTGTAGAAAATGGTTAGGAAGAGCTCTTAATTTAGTAGTTGAGTCGCCGACAACAGTGACTTCTTAACTCTTAAGCCTTAGTTAACACACTAATTAACTTTGGCTAGGTGGGTCAGGTGGTGATATATATTTTTTATATATATTTATTTTACTTCTTAGCCCTCATGGTATGGTCCAATATGGTCTAGTCACGTCGTGGTCTCGCCCCCTGTTGACAGATCATCTGGAGTGACACCAGCTATATAGGTCTCTACCTCGCTGGCAAAAAACTCTAGTAGCACAAGCAGACTTACGCGGCAGTAACCACGAAGTCAGCTATGCTAACAGGTAAGGAATCAAGATATCAATTGATCTGCATATATATGTGTTTCCTAAAATCCTTCTATTCTGTCTACTCCCACCACCAAGGTGGGTGGATTCAGCTATATATATATCTGACAGGTAAGTTTCATGAACAAAATGTTATTGTAATGATACAATTAAGTTTGTTCATACTTACCTGGCAGATATATATAATCAAGTACCCACCCACCATCCCCTCAGGAGACAGTGGAAATAAAAATTATGAATAGAAAATGGGAATGATTCCTGATACCGCCTCCCAGCGGCGGGAATGGGTACTAACCACCTGACTCACCCACTGCGTGTGTCGTAAGTTTGTTTTTAAATTTCTGTCGGATTCGGAAAAATACAGCTATATATATATCTGCCAGGTAAGTATGAACAAACTAATTGTATCATTACAATAACATTTTTTCCTACATCAAAACCTATTTTCAATGGTTTTGGTGATGATTCCCAAGTGTTGAGTACATTCTACTAACTAGCTAATGAGTGGTTAAGTAGGTATTGCTCAGTAAGTAAAACAGATGACTGGTTGGTACCCAAGGGTCTAATCTGTAAGTGCATTGCCAATACACACTGAATTTTTCATCATTTAGACAAAATTTTGAGAAATTGGCTCGGGTATTATTCAAAGACTGCAAATTAGGACATTCATAAGGGTTGAGCATATATGGAAGAGATTATTTTGTTGTAGAAAAGATTCTGTTATAATAATGCCTACATGTGCATAACTCATAAAACTTAACTATTACATCATGCTTTTATCATATCTTAAATATTTTGTTTTACAATTTATGTCTTTTTTTTCTATATGTATACAGTAGCCCCATAACTTATTAGGTATTAGGTACTTTGGGTTCTTGCCTTCTGATTTGCAGAAAATCTGATAAGTGACAAAAATCATGCAGTATTTTAACCAACAATTGAGTACAAGCAGTCCCCCAGTTATCGGTGGAGTTTCTGTTTCCGACAGCTTGATGATGAGCAAAAATCACTGATAACTGGAAATCGGCGATTTTTGGCTCTGATAACCAGAATTTGGCGCTGATAACTGGTTAATGGTGCCTCTGTTAGGTCGGTATCAGCACCTATACTCTGTTATTGGCGCCAATAACTGGAAATTGGCACATTTGCTGCTGAAAATTTGCGATTTTTGCGCTAAACAAGCCCCATAAAACTGGATTACTGATAATTGTGGCCACCAATAACCAAGGACTGCCTGTACTATTCAAGATGTTCTACAGCTAACAGTACTTACATGTAAGGTAATTTACTTAAACCAGAGCAACTTACACTGATCATTCCACTTTTAGAAATTTATCCATGAAATTCAATACTGTACGGAGGCCAGCCCCCCCAGTTAATGACGGGTTGATGGCCGAAAATAGTTGTTAACTGGAACATCACAATAATTATGGTAATAAATGGCGTTTATGATGCCGAAAGCACTGATGGGCGCCAATACACAGCTTCCTAACACCAATATAAACTGCTTACTGCTCTCAAAAATTGGTTACCAATAAACCGCCTGCTGCGCCCAAAAACACTTCCCTCTGCTGAAAATCTGGTTAGCAATGTGGCTAGTCAATGTCGTAAAACTGAAGTGCCGCTAATTGATGCCACAATAAGCAGGGACTGTTGGAGTTTTTGGTACTACTTGTAAAAGGCAGCCTAGCAAAAAGTTTTGCTAAAAATGTAGCTAATAAAAAAAGTCTGGTTAAGTCAAGGGGCTATCTGGGTTAACAAGTACATATACTGTACAAAGTTGTTTTTTAAATGATAGCAGTAGTTACAAGTGACATTTAATATAAAAGATATTATTTTGATATGACCTTTTTTTGTCATAGGTGTTTGCCAACCATGAAGACCGTTGTGTCAGGTTTCCAGCCCATAGGTACTTGGTATATAGGAGGAGGGTGGCCAACGTAAAATTCACACTTGATTCAGATGTTGTGGCATCACCGTGGGATTATATTGCATTGTACAAGGTACAGAACTTGTTTGCATGCTTATTGTGAGATATTTCAGATATTTCTTAAATGTTTTTGACGGCAGGTATGCCATTTTGAGTACGTATTGATTTGAGTCTTAATTTTTTCTATTGATACACATGACAAGTTTAACCTCAATATTTTCATCAATGATGTATTGCTTTTGATATTGTCTTGAGAATATTTTCATAGATTTTCCCAAAGGTTTAAAGCTCCAATTCATTCCGGTTCAGCACTAATAGTATTACAGTATTTATAATGGAGTGCTAAAGTACTTTACCCCACATTTCCCTCCAAATGTAATAACAATCCAAATGTAATAACAAAATTTTGTATGCTAAACTCATTACGTACTTTTAACATAGCTTTTTTATGTGTCACCACACACATTATGAGACACTTCTTCCTAGATAGATTAAAAATAAGTTTTATACAAGTAACTTTCCAAGTAACTACTTAGCTATAGATTTTCTAGTGTGGCAAACCTAAATTTAAATTATCATGTGCGCAAGTGCTCTCATTACATCGTAGGTGACAGGTCCTGCCCCACTACAAAGGTCAGTTTGTAGCAACAACAGCCGGTGGCTTTAGTATGATTTTTTGCCATTTGGGCAATAACATTGCCTTTGCAGGCAGCAGCCCTTTTTTCATCGGCTATTTATCAGATGAATTTTTTGTTGGGATTGGGTGAAGTGTTATCACTTTTGGTCATCCAGTTTTTGATCTGTTAAGAGTTCCTGGTTATTGGCAGGGGTTCTGTTCCATTAGCTTGATGATAAGTAAAAATCACTGATAATCAAAAACCTACAATTGTTGGCACTTTATGGCGCTGATAACCAGTTAATGGCACATCTATTACATGTGGATCAGTGCCAATACTCTACTTTTAATCCGCGTGTTAACAGGAAATCGGTGCATCTCTGCACTGAAAATCACAGATGTTTTCCTTGTATTTTCCTCTTTGGCATGATGAAATTCTGGCCTAAACAAAGATAAACAAACGTAAATGCAAGAGAATGTCAGAGGTGAAACTCGAAGATGTACTCTCTTTTTACAAAGGCAATGTTCATAAATCATGATTATTATGAATTTCATATTCCTTTTTGGGTATTAATAAACCAAAACTATGTTATTTATCATAAGTGAAGATCCCTTTGCTCAAAGATCATAGCCTGAGGCACAGTGTGACATGTGCGTCAGGCAAGACGGGGCGTTCCTTACTACGCAACCCTCTCTCTCGTCTCTCTCTCTCTCTCTCCTCTCTCTCTCTCTCTCTCTCTCTACGCTAATATCGCGTATATAATGATATTCTGTGATCATATTAGAGCAAATTTTCTTTGTCTGTATGTTAGCGAGATGTTTTGCTGGTCTTTTCCTCATTGGCATGATGAAATTCTTGCCAAAACAACAAAGATAAAACATATGTAAAAGCAAACGAATGTCAGAGGTGAAACTCGAACGTGTAGACTACTTGGGGTTTGTGCTCGTACTTGAATCGTGGTTGAACTTGGTAGGTAATGGTAGCTGACTGACTTCCCTTCTGCGACTCATGGAATCTCTACAAATTGCCATTGCTCACAATTTCTTTGACAATAATTATCAAAATTTACGATAACAGAAAAATATTGCATTTTCTTGTAGGCGGATCAATGTTTTTGGCTTTTTGAGTTACGTTTACTAATTACCTGTAACTACAAAAGTAAGAGGAATTTTGACGAAATATCTCTTATACGTATCTCAATTGACATAGAAGCTCCATGAATTTTTTCATGACTGCATTTTTTGCCCTATACCCCCATATATAAGGGTTCTGGCCAGCCCCTTAAGCACAAATCGCATATCATAGCTTTGATAATATAAATGAGATATTCATCATATATTAGAATGTCCTTTTCATTTTACTGTCTGATTCAAGTGTTTCCTAGCCTTTGCTATTGTAGTGGAGGAGGCAAGCCTAAGCTAGCAAATTGGCAGTGTTTCACATACAAGTGCAGTAAGGGTAGGGAACAGATAATGTTTTTTCTTGTGAGATTACTATGATGAAGATAAGACTTAAATAACTCTAATGAAATTGGTAGAGGAATTGGCTGTTCATGCAGAGTGAGGCCATAGGTTACCCTAGATCCTTCACATAGCCTAAGTCAGATCTTAGTCTTTCTATTCCTTCTACATATGGTCATGATTTTTTTTTCATGCTACATTCTCCTGTACTTAGCTCCCATACTTCTAACCCCAATGCCATTGCCAGACTTAATTTCAGGCTCAATAACAAATTGAACCTCGTAGTAGGTTCAAAGTGATTTTGTATGAATGGTCAAGTGAAGTGCTAGTGGAGGAGATGGTTTCCCATCCCAGTGGTTCTCCTAGACAAACCTGGGTCCAAGGGAGGCTGCTGGGGTTTGCCTATGGGTTGCTGTCCTCTCAGTCGAGCCTGTTACAAAATCCCAGGATATTTCATCACCCATCTGCCTTTTCTGTGAGCAGACTGTCCACTGCGGATCAAGACAGCTTTTTGAGCATAATTTTTTTTTTTTTTGCTGAGTATAGGCTTTTTTTTGGGAAAAATGCCTTTCTTTCAGCCTCCTCAGGATGTATCCCTGCTCCATTGTCATTAAAGTATGAAGAGGAAATCATTAAGATTATGCTCTTCTTTTATTGTATGTAGTTCCTCTTCGCTCGCTGAGGCCAGTACGATTTATCCTAGCTATCCAAGAGAGAGCAAAGAACAAGGCTACTTTTAACCCATCGTCCCTTTTGTCTGGGTAACATGAGATACCTGTCATACGCCATCAGGGAGAGTACCTTGTTATTTCTTGTTTCATCCCAAAATAGTATTCTCTGATATTTTAGATTCTGCTCGTTGTTCAACTTTCATTCCGACAAAATTTATGTTCTCTTCGGTAGAATAGAAGTATCTTCTTCAAAGTTTGTGAAGTGTTGGTTGTCTCCTCGATTGAGTGGTAGGAGCCCATGCAAAAAAGATAGAAGATTTCAGGGACTTGGACGAGGTCTTTTGCAGAAGTCATTGTTATTATTCTCGCCTGTGGGCTTGCTCCCAAGGAGCCCTTTGTTGTCACTGTTCGTCCTAAGAAGGTCTGTCTGCTGCATGAATTGCAGTCTAGACCCTGCTTCAGTGTTCATCTCCACTCTTGCTCTAGAAGATGAGCTCTTCTTAGATGAAGAAAGATATGGAAATTCAAGTACATCACCTAGCAGGTCATCTGCAATATTCTATGTGTAGCTCCCAAAACATCAGGAGGCAAGAAACTAGTTTAGACATTAGTGCCCATCGGATTCTCAAATTATGTTCTTTCCCAAGCACCCTAGTTTGGATGCCAATTGCCTGTCACCTGAGCCTCTGTCTTGTCTCAAGCTTTAGGCACCTGCTCCTGCGAGCATGGTGTTGGCTCTCATGCTCCTCTAACTGGCTCCTGTGTGCCCAGTACCTGCTCCCATGCTCCCAGCACCTGCTCCCGTGCACCCAGGAACAGCTTCTGATCTACCGACGCCATCGACCAGGAGCCTGGTACCTCTCCATCCATCTTCCTCTCTCAAGTGCCAAGAGCTCTCTGCTGATCCAGAAGATGCCTTTTTATTTTAACTCTTCATAAGTCTCGGTTAGCTGCGACATAGATTTTCTTTTTGGGGAGGATTCCCAACTCGCAGATTTTCCGATAACCTGGATACTATTGTCACCAATCAAGACTTTTCTTAGGTCAGGCAGACTGCACATGAGCTTGCTCCTATTTTACCTGAAAGCCAACTGAGACACAGAAAACTCAACCAGCTTCAGTTGTTTTTCCCATTACTCAAGAAATAATTAGACCTTCAGTGGTAGCTTCCTGAAACAAGACGTTCATAGAGATAGTCTCTTCTTCCTTTGAGCCTGACATAGACTTCTACATACTTAGACATCTCAGATGTAGGAGGAGATCCCTTTGGGACCAGGGGAAGTTTACAGGATGCGGTCCCCAATGAATGGAAACTTTTTTTCATTTCTGAGAGTTGGAAGTCATTCATTTAGGCCTTCGCTACTGCTCGACCATGGTTTGAAACAAGACTGTGATAGTTCCTGTGAACAGCACCACTATATACTGGCAGTCCCCGGTTTGCGATGGGTTCAGCTTACAACGTTCTGAGGTTATAATGCTTTTCAATTATATTCATCAGAAATTATGTTTCTGACGCATGTTCCAGGGGTTACGACGCTTATGACACCAATCTGACGGAAGAAATACGACTCTAAAAGTGCAAAATAATCAATATTTGAAGTTTTTTTTATGCTTACAATGATTTTTCGGCTTGCGATGCGTCTCAAAAACCGAACCCCCATCGTAAGCTGGGGACTGCCTGCACTATAGTATGTACATTTGGAAAAGTGGGGGGAGGCACTTGTTCTTTCTTCTGCCAGGCAGCAAGGAGCTTCCCCTTCAGGAATCAAACCGAGCAGTTAGAAGTAAATCCTTCCCATTGAGCAGACCCTGGACCACAGGGTTTGCGTGGACATTGGTGACCACAGAGCAAGCGACTTGGAACTTAAAATAATTTTATTCCTTTATTTAGCTCTCCAGCCCAGGGACCCCCTGGAATGGATGGGCAGACGAGATGTCAGGCTCTAAGGGACTGGTCGAGGCTGTATGCCTTCGTGACGGACAGTTTTTTCTGTTCTTGGTGCATAACACATAACGTCTCATCATCTGAGATATCTTTAAATCAAATGGTGGACATTCTCATTTATCTGAGGAGCTCTGGACATCCTTTTCCATCATTTACGGATAATGAACGCTGCATACCTCTCTTTTCAAGCATAGAGTAAGGACCTGTCATCGAACCAAGATCTTAATACCCTCATAAAGTCCTTCAACACTTCATAGCATAACAAGTCCGATCTGTTTTTCATGGAAAGTGGCTCTCGAGCCCTCCTTTCCAACCCCATCTGTTCTGTTTCCTCAAGAGCCTTACTCGGAACACACACTTCCTCTTAGCTTAGTGACTGCCATGTAAGTGAACTTCAAGCTACTGACAAAGGGTAGGCTTCTCCCAAGAAGATGCAATGTGCTTCTTTGCCCTGGAGTTCTCAAGAGTGTAATGGAAATATTGGGCCCAGAGGAAGAGAAAAGGGTACTTTGTTAATCAGAGGGCCTTATACTACCTTTGGTGTACTATCAAAAATCCTTATCGTATTCTTTCGAATACTGCCTTGTCATTCTTCTTAAGAGACTGTTCTCTGAGTCATATTCTCGGATTTAGGAGGACACCTTTCCTGCGTTCAAAGTGAAAGTGCATGATGTCCAAGCAGACAATGTCTCTGGATTTCAGGTATGATTTATCCCTTTCACACATTCTTCAGTCAACCTTTTGGAAGTGGTAGTCAGTCTTCAAATCTCACTACTTAAAGAAGTTAAAAGAGTTGAAAATTGCAGTACCCTTGGCCCATCAACAAAGGGCTGGCATGGTATTAAGAGAGAAGCAGGTTTATTCTCTTTTTGATCCCCTCACTTTGGCATAGGGTATTGAGTTTGTGGAGCATAGGGGTACCTTGTATCTGGAGTGGCCACCAGTTTTTTTGGATGGGTAGTGGTTTTTGTGGTGAGTCTAGTGGTTTTTGTGGTGAGTCTAGAGGACAGTTTTGTATAGTAGTTCGATTTATTGGTACTTCATCCAGGGCAAGGGGACTTGTTGATGTATGTATTACCGAGGTTCCAACCTCGGTACATTTGATAGCAATGGCCGTGTAGCAGCAGGCACTGTGTGACATCCGTTCTCTCTCTCTCTCTCTCTCTCTCTCTCTCTCTCTCTCTCTCATTACAACACCCCTCTCTCTGTTACCTAAGGCAATTAAATCAGACTCGTGAACCACAAAAATACATTTATTTAAGAGCAAAGCATTAACTAAATAATTCAGGTTCTTAACAAAATGATTAAATGTAAGGTTGAATTCAGATAGCCCACTCCATCCCTCTTCTACAATAACCAACATTAGTTTAGTCATAAAATTAAGAAAAGTCACTGCACAGTCTAGTAACACCCTGGAACATCAGGTAAGTTCCCATTTTTAAATATCAGATCAGTTCCCCTTTGTTCCAGATCCGCCTATGAGAAGACAGGAGAACATATTGATAAGCAAAAGATTATGGATCAAAATAAAAAGGTCAAATGAAATAGAACATCTTTGAAACAAATATCCAAAATACAGTCAAGCCACACTTTTGGCAAAAAAATAAGTATGCTTACCCATTCAACACAGATTACACACATTTGACCAAAAATACTAACAAATGAGCCATCTTGGCCCTTTGCTGACTCAGTATCGATCTCCCATTTTGGCTAACTTACTCTCTCATTATGTAGGGAAATAGCTCGCACGCACAGAAGCATGAATTCACATACAAGACACTCCCAATAAGTGTTGTCACTAACTTCGTCACAAGTTCATGATGTCATTATACAGATCAATGTTCACGCCCAAGAAACAGCCCCCAAACCGGATTCAGGAAGCATATCTGCATCCACCCGCATGGAGACAGGGCGTGGTCTGTTCTGCTTAGGCAGCGACTTTCGGCATTGTGCCACCCAAGGAAGATGCGCCAGCACTTCCGAAGCTGAGCTGTCTTGTCACTTAGGACCACTGTTTCCATGGAGGACCACTGTTTCCATGGAGAAGCTAAATTGATGATCTCTACATTCTAAAAATGTCCCTGCCCATTGCGTCCTCTCAATGAAAAAAAAAGATAATTCATGGATACAGTTTTCATATGTCTTGTCAGTGATCAGGCATATCTTCTGTTGCAAGACTCCCACTAATGTAGAGGTGACACTTGGCAGTAGCTCTCGGACCAATTATAGTAACGACAAGTATTGTTTCAATGCTGGCCATCCTTTCTATTTCAGTCATTATCACACTTAATGTTTTGGAGTAGAATATGTCTATTCATCCCACCTCCCATTCAAGGTGGGACTCAGTTATGTAATTACTTTAGAAGTTACCTATATATAATTGACATGTAATTACTGAATCAAAACCCTCCCTCCTCTTTTTAACATAACAGCAAAATTATAATGAAGCCACTGGCTGTTGTCGCTATTAACCAACCCATGTAGTGGGGCGGGACCTGTCACTTGCGTGCGTGATAGTTTGAATTTAGGTTTTCCGCACTGGGAAATCTAAAGCTAAGTAATTACTCGGTAAGTGTGTATAAAACTTTATTTTATTATAAAAATGTCAAATTACAGATTATGGTAGGCTGTTACATGCACATGTGGCTCCCTCACTCCTCAGTGGCTAACTGTTGTGTTTTGTCTATTCTGAACAGCTACAAAAGTACAAGGGTGTTGGGAGGAGCATTTTGGACAAAAGTTGTGGTTGTTCATGAAACACTTTAGGTTTAGAAAAATCACAACTTTTTCAAAACTAACCCTTGCAATATAGCCTGATTAGTAACTTAAGTGGAAATGCACTGAGCTGACATCGTAGTGCAGATAGAGGAGTGAACAAGAGCAGCTTTTGAGACAAAAGAATGTTAGGTTCCTGTAGCACTGAGGTATAAATGATGGCTAAGAGATAAATTGGGACCCTGTTAGTGAAAATTAGATTTCTGGGCTCAGTTCGTGTCGCTGCGCGAAATATCCCTTTAATCCATTATTTCTAAGGTAAATGAACTAACAAATACCAGAGAATAAATAAAATAAAGAAAAAGGTCAGTATAACTGACTCGCTCACCCTCCAAGAGGGCGTCGGTATGAACACTAGGGCGAGTGAGACCACTACCACGAACCTCTTACCAATAGAAATCTCCTACGACAAAACCCCCACAAGAGGGGAGCCGACCCACAGAATGGGCAGTAACTACTACTACTCCACCCCATGCTACCGACTGCTGCGCCTCTGGTGGCCATCCTTTCTGTTAGCACGCGCCTCATCAGACGTACTTTTTTGTCTCTGTGTTTTTCGTGCCCCTTTGTGAGGATTTTATCTAGTTATGGAGCGTTCAGCCATCGCATCAGCTAAGTTAAGTATTCCGTAAGGTTCCTACTTAGTTTTTTTTTCCAGCTTTGAGTCAGTATTTGGCCGTTTTAGTATAAATACTGGCTCGCGGCCGGAAGCATGGCGGCATTGTTCTGCCTCGTGGCGTGTTCGTTCTTGGTCTTCCATACCTAGAACCTTCCCTTTTACTTTAGCGCTCTATTACTAGTTATCTACATTATGTTAGGGGTCCAGCCTACTTGGTTTATGTCATGATTGCATGTCTTCTTTTACCTTGCGTAGGCATTTAGTTTCTATCCAGACCCTAGCCACAGCTCTTAGTATCGGCCCCGGCTAGCTTTGAGTGGTAGACTTTCTCTCGGGTTAGTCGTACACTCCTGGATTTTTTCTCCTACTGTTTTATTTTCCTACTTTCATTTTAATTTAATTTTTAGTGATTTTGTGTATTTTAGGTTAGCCTACGGCGTCTGGCACATTAGCGTAGCCTAGGTTCAGTATATCATGGTCCCCATCAGTTTTATTGCTTCCTCTCATCAGTTTTGTTGCATCTACGATAGCATCTCGCTGATTAGTTTGGTTGCATTAACCTAGGCTATGTTTTTTGTGTGTTTTATCGAGTTACCGCTTCGTGGTCACCATGTGATCGCGATGCAGCCAGGCGCCCGTCCAG
Organism: Macrobrachium nipponense; assembly: GCF_015104395.2. Classification (NCBI taxonomy): domain Eukaryota; kingdom Metazoa; phylum Arthropoda; class Malacostraca; order Decapoda; family Palaemonidae; genus Macrobrachium; species Macrobrachium nipponense. The sequence goes on from NC_061099.1 coordinate 13,408,558, forward strand.
TCACCCTGCCTTCCTCCCCCTCTCCATAGAGCCGGGGGAGGAAGGTCATCCTCCTCGCTCGCTCCAACCCGGGCCTGTCTCTCTCCCTACGCGGAGGAGTAGGGGTGGGGAGGCTGGACAGACACAGGACTGGACTTGACCGTTCTCTCTGCTTCACGGTGCTTGTTGTGACTGGTAGGGGGATTGGCCTTCCCCCCCTCCTTGTTACTCCGTTGCCCCGATGTTTGCTGAGTCTGTTTCGCCCTTCTCGCTCCTTCCCGGATTGTCGGTGCTTTTTTATCTTACCGGAGATCCGTCAATCACGAGGAAGGGAGCTGGTTCCCCGCTTGCGGGCGGATCTCAGGCGTACAGTTGGTCTTTTAACTAACCATCCCGTCTCGTCGGTATACCGGGAGACGAACACCTCCGCGACCCGGAACCATTCCGGAATTAGTGCTATTTATGCTTAAGTGTATTTAAGTTTATTTTAAGCTATCATAAGTTTAATTTAAGCTAGCTTAAGCCGGGTTTTCCTCCCTTACCTCCGTTGTTCACACCGGATCACTCCGGGGTTATAGCCTATTCAGGCGGTAAGGGAGGGGTTATGCCCAAAATTTTTTCGCTCTCCGGCATGCATTCGGAGTTCTATTAGCCTGTAAGTGATGTCTTTTATGGTTACTCATTGTATCTTTTCACTTACAGACCACCAACTGTGAGCATCCTGGATGCAACGCCATGCTCCAGGTCTCTCTCCTGTGGACATGAAGTCTGCAGGTCCCACGCTCCGTGCGCGACTCCGCATGGGAATCTGCAGGTCTGGTTCCACGAAACCTGCACTATCTGTTACGATCTCGTGAGTCAGTTCTTAGACTGGGTAAGTATTTCCAACTCCGTACATGAATTCCAATGACTGTTTTAGATCTTAAGTTTAATTTTAATCTTTTATTTTAAGCTTAAGCTCTCTTTATGTTGGGTATTACATCCCCGATAACTTTTAGGTTAAGCCTAGTCTTAGTTTAAGGTTTAATTTTAAGTTTAAACTTAAAACTAATGAACGCCTCTCTTCCAGGCTGCTGCCGTTAGAGAGACCGCCTCTGGCAACCCTGAGGGCTTGGGTCGGCGGATTCGGGAAGAACGCCGCCAAGGGACAGCCCTACAATCCCTGGAGAAGAGGATGGCTGTCTGCTGTTCCCCGGCGGCAAGTCGACTGGTTACGTCGACCCGGCAGAAGCAGCCCCCCGACTATGGCGGCGATCCAACAGACAGATCGCCACTGCGATAAAGGAACCAGGCCACGATATCTCATCGGAAGTCGCGACACTGGATTTAAATGTAGAACCGATGGTAGGTGTTGACGACCTGTTGGTCGAGGTAGGTACGTTGGACGCCCAAGGGCTTCCCTTGGGCGCCACTGGATCTTCTTCTCCTGCTAATTCTCCAGCTTCCTTCCAAGGCTTTACAGGAGCTGAGCTCCTTTATGCTTCACCCGATGCTTCGGTGAAACCTAAGATTAAGGGCCAGAGGGTACAGAAAACCCTCAAAAAGACGTCGTCGTCATCCAAAAAGACTTCGTCGGCGTCAACATCTCGTAAGTCTCCGGCTGCAAACCCCGGAGCAGAGAAGTCTAGAGCTTCTGCTTCAAGCTCGAAGTCCTCTAAGAGCAGGTCTTCCAAGGAGAGGCCCCGTACTCCGGCTGAGCCGGCAGTCTCTCCTCTCCCCTTGGTACCTGTTCCAAGTTATCCCTCTACCTCCGCAGCAGCTCCGGCTTTGGATCCCAATGCTGGATTGTTGCAACACATGGGAGACTTGGTCGGCTCTCTGAGGAGCAGCATGGAGCAGATGTTCTCCCGGTTGTCCGATAGGATTACGTCCCAGGACAATATAATCGCCGGACTTAATCAGGCCCCCTCTAGCTACTCCTCCAGCTTTCGGTGCTGGACTGCTTCAGCTTCCACCTCATGACTCTCTGCCTCCGTTCTCTATGAACAACCCCTGGAGAGTGGCGTCATACGCCCCTTTCCAGGACGGCCTTATTTCTATTCCAGAATGTGGTACTCGAAGGATTGAGGACTTCGAGTTCTACCCGGAGGGCCTCCAACCGCCGTTCATTGTCTACGCCAGACTTACTGACGCAGCCATGACTAGAGAAGATTAGGTACCGAAGGAGACAGTCCTCTACTCACGTGACCAGGCTCAAAGAGAATGGCTCAGGTGTTTAGAGGAGATGGATTGTTTAAACACTGAGAATACAAGCCTTTAAGAGTCCCTTCACCATTTTTACGATGGAGGAGGGAACTCTCCCTTCCTTCCTTACCAAGATAGCAACGGTCACCCATTCCAGCTGCCCAGAAGGGTGAATCGTTACCTCAATTAAGGGAAGCAGACCCCACATCTTCTTGCTCCTTCAATTGGAGAATTGGGGTGAAGATTTGCCTAACACCTTTTCGGCTGGCAAGCTCAAACCAGACTGTGCTATGGATCAGTTCGGTGAGAAAGCTGCCTAGGCTTCCTGACAGCCTCATTCAAGCTGAATTTGAGGCCAAGTCTAGGCTTGCCAGGTCCATGAATACCATGGCAATGACGGAAGTAGCGGCTATTTCTTATGCTTCAGAGCCGCTCTTCAAGCTCCTGACTAAGTCCCAGACGCATACCGTCCAGTCTGATATGTTTGAGTTTGCTACAGCTAGGATTAACTGCCGGAAGCATGTCCTCCAGGAAGCAACTATTCGTCATGAGCCGAATAAGTTGCTTTCCTCCAACATCTGGGGGGCAGACCTCTTTCCTGAGTCGATGGTCAAGGAGGTCCAAGCTGAAGCAACAAGGCTCAACCAGAGCCTTAAAGATCGTTGGGGTCTCACGGCTAAGAGACGCCAAGACCAAGCTGCAAAAGGTAAGTCTCAGAAGAAACTTAAACGTTACCAGCCTTACCAAAAGAAGCAGCAACGTTTTACCCAGGCTGTTTTGGCTGTACCTATGGTACAATCAGCCCAACCCTCTACTTCTAAGGCTCAGTCACAACCTATTTATGTGATTTCCCCCCAGCCTCAGCCTTCCACCTCCTACGCTGTCTCCCCAGCCTTTAACCAAGTGTTCGAGGGCCAGGCCTTTCAGCACTATGACCGGTTTGGCAGGGGAGGAGAGCTAACGGGATCCTTTCGTCAGTTCCGAGAGGATCAGGAAGGTCTCTCAACAGGGGAAAATACTTCCGTGGAGGCCGCGGAGGTCACTCAACCCAGCAACAGTGAGAGCTCGAAGGTAGGAGGGAGGCTGTTTCTCTTCCGGCATCAGTGGGGATTCAGCAATTGGGCACAGAGCATTGTGTCAAAAGGCCTGGGTTGGAGTTGGATTGCGGATCCTCCTCCATCCAGACCATTCCTTCAACTTCCATCAAAAGAAATGACGGAGTATGCAGAGGACCTCCTTCAGAAAGGAGCAATAGCGAGAGTCAACAGATTAAAGTTTCAAGGTCGCTTATTCAGCGTGCCAAAGAAAGGCTCACAAAAAGAAGGGTAATCTTAGACTTGTCCCGCTTAAACTTGGCCATTCGCTGCGACAAGTTCAAAATGCTGACTATCTCGCAGGTGCGGACCTTACTTCCCCGTGGGGCCGTCACCACCTCTATCGATCTTACAGACGCATACTATCATATCCCTATTGCAAGACACTTTCGCCCTTATCTGGGCTTCAAGATAGGAGATCAAGCATTCTCCTTCAAGGTAGTTCCCTTCGGTCTGAACGTGGCACCCAGGGTGTTCACGAAGTTGGCGGGAAGTAGTCGTCCAACAACTGAGGTCTCAAGGGATAATGGTGGTAGCGTATCTCGACGATTGGTTGATTTGGGCTCCAACAGTCGAGGAATGTCACAAAGCCACACTGAAAGTAATCCAGTTCCTAGAGTATCTGGGGTTCAAGATAAACAGAACAAAGTCAAGACTCACTCCGAAGTCCAACTTTCAGTGGCTGGGCATTCAATGGAATCTATCCTCCCATACTCTGTCGATTCCATCAGCCAAGAGAAAGGAAATAGCGAAGTCAGTAAAGCAATTTCTAAAGCACAAATATGCTTCAAGGAGAAGCCAGGAAAGAATCCTGGGTTCCCTCCAATTTGCCTCAGTGACAAACATCTTGATGAAAGCCAAACTGAAAGACCTAACCAGAATCTGGCGCTCACGAGCAAATGTCAGATCCAGGGACAAGTTGTCATCAATCCCACAGATTCTACAGAATCGTCTGCGCCCTTGGGCAAAATTGAAGAACCTGTCCATATCAGTACCCCTTCAGTTTCCTCCTCCGGGGATTACCATCCACACAGACTCTTCATTAAGCGGCTGGGGAGGATATTCTCAGTTCAAGAAGGTTCAAGGAACCTGGTCACCTCAGTTCCGCCAGCTTCACATAAACGTATTAGAAGCGATGGCGGTGTTCTTGACTCTGAAGAGGTTACGTCCGCCAAAGAACTCTCACATAAAGTTAGTTCTGGACAGCGCAGTGGTAGTCCATTGCGTAAACAGGGGAGGCTCCAAGTCAAGACATCTGAATCATGTCATGGTAGCCATCTTCTCCCTGGCGGACAAGTTCAGTTGGCACCTCTCCCCCACCCATATAGCTGGAGTGAGAAACGTCATAGCAGATGCTCTATCCCGCTCAGTTCCTCTGGAGTCCGGTAAAATGGTCACTGGACAACAGTTCGTTCCAATGGATTCTCCGGAGGGTTCCAGGCCTGCAAGTAGATGTATTCGCATCTCAAGCGAACCACAAACTTCCATGTTATGTGGCCCCCAACCTGGACCCTCTGGCCTATGCCACGGACGCCCTGTCCATAGATTGGAACAACTGGGAGAAGATTTATGTCTTTCCTCCAGTGAATCTTCTCCTGAAGGTACTGAACAAACTCAGGACGTTCAAGGGTCAAGTAGCTCTAGTAGCCCCAGACTGGCCGAAGAGCAATTGGTACCCTCTGATTCTGGAACTGGGTCTTCGTCCTCTTCGGATTCCCAATCCCAGGCTCTCCCAGTCAGTACAAACGAAGAATGTGTTCGCTTCCTCAGGAATTCTCAAAACCCTAACTTTATGGACTTCATGAAGTTTGCGGCTAAAAAAGATGCAGATATCGATCCACGAAATACTCTTTTCTTGGAATCTGATAAAAGAGATTCAACTTTGAGACAGTATGATGCTGCAGTCAAAAAGTTGGCAATCTTCCTGAGAGAATCAGACATTAGAATCATGACAATCAATTCAGCTATATCCTTTTTCAGATCTTTATTCGAAAAAGGCTTAGCAGCTAGCACTATTACGACAAACAAGTCAGCCTTGAAGAAGATTTTTCAACTCGGTTTCAACGTAGGACTTGACAGATTCTTACTTCTCGTCTATTCCCAAGGCTTGTGCTAGACTTAGGACCTTCAGTAAGGCCTACGTCAGTGTCGTTCTGGAATGATGTTCTAAAGCTGGCTTCAGAAACAGACAATACAACATGTTCATTTATAATGCTCTTAAGAAAACTCTATTTTTATTAAGCTTGGCTTCAGGAGCTAGAATTTCAGAACTGTCGGCGTTATCCAGAGATCCGAATCATATAGAATTTCTTCCCTCAGGGGAAGTTTACTTTCCCCGGAACGTAGCTTTTTAGCAAAGAATGAGGATCCTTTGTTGAGGTGGGAACCGTGGAAGGTTATACCCCTTCCGCAAGATGTTTCTCTTTGTCCAGTATCGACCTTACGAGCCTTTCTGTCCAGGACATCCTCATCCTCTTCGGGTCCTCTCTTTAGGAGAGAAAAAGGTGGTACTTTATCTATTAAAGGTATCAGGCAACAGATCCTGTACTTTATTAAGCAAGCCAACCCTGATTCCTTCCCTAAAGCTCATGATGTCAGGGCAGTTGCCACCTCAATTAACTATTTCCAACACATGAATTTTGATTATTTGAAAAGTATACTGGTAATGGAAATTGCCGACAGTATTTAAGTGTCATTACTTAAAGTCCTTGGAATCTCTGAAATTTTCAGCAGTTGCGGCGGGTAACATAGTTTCCCCCGACTCTGCTTAATCTTAAGTTAAAGATCCAGATCTCCTTTCTACCTATCTCAGTCAACAGTTTGTCTATACCTGCCATGTTCATCTACGTCTACCTTGAGTCTTAGCTGCTCTTGTGATGGTACAGTGGGTGTCCCTTATTTTTTTGCTAGGGTCACCCACAATTGTTTGTATATAATGATCTCTATGATGTGGTCCCCTTATTTTTATGCTAGGGTGACACATCTCCATTTACAATGGTTACGGGTTTTGTCTATTAAGATATATAAATTTATTTACTATATATCATATAAATTTATTTACTATATTGTATTCTAAGTTTGTTCAGAA
>NC_061099.1:13415402-13430402 GCF_015104395.2 Macrobrachium nipponense
TAAGTTTGTTCAGAATCATTTTATTTATTATAATTGCTTTATTTACTATTGTATGTAATAAGTACACAGATATTAAGTTCAACATATATTCCATGTAAGCCCCTGTACATATATGTTAACTTTAAGCTAATTTTAATTATTATTTTTCTGAATTGTATAAACAATTGTGTATATATATATTTTCTTGCAATTATAATACTTTATTTTATTTTAAGTTTTATTGAGACCTTATTTATTTTCATTTACAATCTTGTGCTAATTCTCTGGTACGATTTCGCGCAGCGACACGAACTGAGCCCAGAAAAGAGATTTTGACGTAAGGAAAAATCTATTTCTGGGCGATTGGTTCGTGTCGCCAGCGAAATCCCACCCTACCCAACCCTGCGTTCAAGATTGTCTGCTAACTTCAGGATGGCCACCAGAGGCGCAGCAGTCGGTAGCGTGGGGTGGAGTAGTAGTAGTTGCTGCCCATTCTGTGGGTCGGCTCCCCTCTTGTGGGGGTTTTGTCGTAGGAGATTTCTATTGGTAAGAGGTTCGTGGTAGTGGTCTCACTCGCCCTAGTGTTCATACCGACGCCCTCTTGGAGGGTGAGCGAGTCAGTTATACTGGCTTTTTCTTTATTTTATTTATTCTCTGGTATTTGTTAGTTCATTTACCTTAGAAATAATGGATTAAAGGGATATTTCGCTGGGCGACACGAACCAATCGCCCAGAAATATATTTTTCCTTACGTCAAAATCCCTTTTGTAATATATGGTAACCTTGAACAACAAAGTAATATATGCTCTACCCATACCATATAACACATTAGCTACCCTAGAAATTTTATGCCTAGGCGGATGGCATAATGAAATTGTTAAGATGATGATATTGATTCCCCCAAGCCCAAATCATCTAATAACTATTAGGCTGAAGGAATTAGGAGTCCAGGTACTTTTATTTAACATCTCTTGAGTAACAGGTAGCAAATTTTGTTTGACACCGCCAAGACTGTTGAGAGTGCGTATAAAACATTATCGTAAGCCTTTACGGTGGCATGCCTGCGGCAGAAGGAAATCCTTGTTAACCCTCTTACGCCGAAGCGGTAAAAAAAAATTGTCTCCCGTGTGCTGGAGGTGTTTCAGAGTGAGCGAGGAAGCGGAAAAAATATTTTTTTCAAAAAATCACAGCGCGCTTAGTTTTCAAGATAAAGAGTTCATTTTTGGCTCCTTTTTTTGTCATTGGCAGAAGTTTAGTATGCAACCATCAGAAATTAATAAAACTATCATTATCATATATAAATAATGCGATATATGATGGCGCAAAAACGAAATTTCATATATAATTGTATTCAAATCGCGCTGTGCGCAAAACGGTTAAAGGTAACAAGTTACTTTTTTTCGTTGTAATGTACACTAAATTGCGATTATTTTGGTATATAACACATTGTAAAACGAATAAAAGCAACACAAGAGAAAATATTATCACAAAATAATGCATGAATTCGTAACGCGCGGACGTAAACAAATATTTTTTTCAAAAATTCACCATAAATCTAAATATTGTCCTAGAGACTTCCAATTTCTTTCAAAAAGAAGACAAATGATTGAATATTACTATACTGTAAGAGTATTAGCTTACAATTGCAGTTTTCGACCATATCTGATGAGTTAAAGTTGACCGAATGTCGAATTTTTTTTATATATTTTTTATATGCAATTATTTCAGAAATAAGAAAAGCTACAACCTTCAAATATTTTTCGTTTTATTCTACATAAAATTGTGCACATTTTCATATATAAAACTCTATGAAATGCCTAGTATGAAATGGAGCAAATATTCCAAGAATGGGACGTACGCATTTCGGAGATTTGTGGCGGAGAATTCGCGCACGGAGGGAAGGAAAGATTTTTGTTTAAATTCACCATAAATCTAAATATTTTGCAAGAGACTTCGGATTTGTTTCAAGATGAAGATAAATGACTGAATATTACTAGACTGTAAGAGTTTTAGCTTACAATTGCGTTTTTGGACCATTTCGGTAGAGTCAAAGGTGACCGAACGTGGTTTTTTTTCTATTTATCGTGATTTATATGCAAATATTTCAAAAATGAGAAAAGCTATACCTTCAACTATTTTTTGTTGTATTCTACATGAAATTGCGCACATTTTCATATATAAAACTTTATGTAACAGCTAATTTAAAATGGTGCAAACATTACCACAATCGCACTTATGATTTTTTCGGAAGAGTTACCGCGCGGACGTAAAGAAAATGTGATTTTTTTCATAAATTCACCATAAATCGAAATATTGTGCTAGAGACTTCCAATTTATTGCAAAATGAAGGTAAATGCTTGAATATTACTAGAATATAAGTGTTTTAGCTTACAATTGCGTTTTTCAACCATTTCGGTAGAGTCAAAGTTGACCGAAGGTTGAAATTTTGGCAATTATTGTTATTTATATGAAAATATCTCAAAACTGATAAAAGCTACAACCATGAGTATTTTATTGTTGTATTCTACATAAAAATGCGCACATTTTCTTATTAATACTTCATGTAACGGCTAATTTACAATGGTACAAAAATTATGTCAAAGTGACGAAATAATTTCTGAGATGTGTCACAGATACTTTTTAGTGCGGCAAGAAAGAAATTCGCGCTTGCGCGCCTGCGTAACGATTGTAAACAAAACAACACCTTGATCTGTGAACTCCCAGCATCCCCCAAGGCGTGTGATTCAAAAGTTTTAGGCTGGTAGGCCTATAAGTATTTTTCCGCGAATTTTAAAAAAAACTTTTGTAAGTCGACGTAAAATACGTCCAGTCGGCACACGGGAGACAAAAAATGTCAACGTAAAATACGTCCAGTCCGCGTAAGAGGGTTAAATGTATACATACTGTGAATAAAAACACCTCCAAGACAACAGAGAATGAATGATAAAAGAACCAAGATGAAACTCTGAGATACAGCAATGAAGAACAAGTTTTAAAAGTTTTTGGGAAGACTATGAGCTCTGAACAAGAAGTAAGACAAATATTGGGAACTTATGGGATACATATGTACATGTACCAACCTATCAGGGGCTATTGATCTACAGTACTTTTTTGACAACTTGGGTTGGAGATGTATGGAATTTCCTGTGAGACACAAAAAGGGTATGTTGAAGTCACTGGATTATTGCGAAACTTCAAAATGTTAATTTACTTTTACTTTTACCTTTTCAGTCTGATTTTACATCCATGCACCAGTATACAACTTACATGTACATTCCACAGTCAGGAACTACATCTCAGCGCAATATTCAGGTATGTTGACATCAATTAGTTTAACTTATCCTTTTTGCAAGAGCAAGACTACTTTGCTATTCTAGTTATAAATAAGTATTTTTTTTAACATTTTTAGTTAAGGTTATTTGGTGTTACATTGGTTTTTGGGAAAGATTAAAGGGAAAATTAAGAATAACATAATTTGGTTTCAGCACTTATATGTCAGTCAGCCATAATTGGTAAAATGCCTTAAAAAACAAATTTAAAAAATACCACAGCATATACTACCTGAATGTTAAAATATATAAATATACAATACAATTAAGTGTAAAGACAAAAATTACTTAAACAATAATTTTTTTTTTAAATGCTGTGTAATGTACACAATGTTTAGCTTTATAGTTTTTACAGTACAGTTGTATGCACATAGTTCCAGTGTTCAGCCATCAGCCATAAAAATACAAAATCCATAGAAAATTTCCAGGTAAAGAATTAATGTTGGAATATGTAAAATAATACACCTAGACAATAATATGTACACAGATTCAGACCATTTCAAATTTTAAGACAGCTACGTGGCAACTTTAGTTCTTGGCAGCAAATTTAAATATATTTGCTGTGTCTTAATTGCAGTGAATTTTTGTTGAATGATTATTGTCTTTGCTTTGAATAAAATTTCTAGTACTGATGGAAAAGCATACTGCTTTTTCATTTGACATTCAGGTGGCTATGCTGAATAATGTTCATTTCATGGTTTAGAACCAGCAAATAAGTACACTATAAATATCCTCACTGCTATTTATAATGACTTTAATTTCAAGGCAAAGTAAATGAAATCCACTAGAGAAGGGTTAGGTTTATCTATTGGCTTGCAGGTTTACAGTATTGTATGTAGTTAATGCTACAATTTTATGTAAATTTTTTTTTATTGTTTGTATAGGAACATATCTGTAAAGTTAATCTTTTTGATTGTGTAGTCAGTGTCTCATCCTCAAGGAGTTACCATTTCCATAGTCTAACCAGAGCTCCATGGTGACCAGACTAATGCCAAAGAATTCTCTTTTAGCTGGTCTTGTGGCCAGGTATTGTGTCATGATGATAAACATTATAATGTGATAGAGTCTAAATGTACTCAGGATAAGAGGGCACTTTCTCTTATCCTTAGCAAATACTAAACCCAGTTTACCTACATCAAAACCTGCAAGAAGAAAAGTTGGCAATGGGCATATGTGCCATAATATTGTTTACAAATGACCAGAAATGAACCAAGAAGCCATTACTTTTGTCTGATCATCATTGTAAAATGTACTGAAATCAGTGCTCGATTTAAGATCTTCGCTTCCGTGGTTTCATTACCGAGGGTCGTGGAAATATGTGAACTAAAAGTTAAGTGCATAATTTTAAGTTCCAGTTGAAAATTTATAGTTTAGACTGTGGAACAATGATTTAATGTGTGTGAAAAGTTGTAAACCGGTTTGTTCACAGCACATGTCGGCACTTCTCACAATTTCTGATTGTTATTTGTAAAAGCACAAATTGTTTTTAAGAATTTATCATTCTAATTAGAAGTTTTATCTAAAGAAATGTTCCACAATTATTATTAATACAATTACAACTGAATTGGATAACAGCAACATGCGTTTGCTGTATTTCAACCATTGTACGATAGTAAACAATTACCATAGTTATGTTATAGACGACGTTATGTAGAATATGACTGTTATATTTTTATGTAATAACTTTGACTGCTATATTATTATTTTATAACACAGTAATATGAGAATACATATAGTATTATTGGATACAGTGAAATAATGTATAAATTTTTAAAAGATTCATGGAAAAGATGCATATTATTCGTTAAGTTTGTAATTACACGTAGCCATCAGCAGCAAGACATCGTTCAATTATGCCAATGTTGGAACGAAGCTGATTCTCGTTTCTTATTGGATTTTTTGTTTTTTTTGCTTTATTAATAAATAAACAAATCTTTTGCTTTATTAATAAATAAACAAAGTTTTCCCTTTACTAATAAATACATACTGTGTTATGTCTATGTTGACAGCTCTTGTCTGCAGCGCTGATGTGCAGGTGATTTGAAAATAACGATCAGGCGCCAATTTTTGCGTTTTTAAAACTTTTCCAATATTTTTTAGCTTCCGTTAAATCGAAAATGTGTTAAATGATAGGTGACTGTAGTGTGAAAATGGTTGAATCTTCCTGTCTCAGTTGGCTTTAAGGAAGAACTGGAGAACCTCTGTGTGCAATCTGCCTAACATAACGAAGGTTTTGATTGACGACAGTGTCCATAGAAGGCTCATCCATTGACAGGCTGAGCATGATGAAAGAGAGAGGAACTTGTAAATCATCTGTATGCAATTTGTGACTTTTGGGGGAACGGAAAAACATGAAGAGTCGGAGAGTTGAGAATCATTTCCCAAAAAATAATCTGCGTTGGAACAACTGGGATATCTGGAGATGTAGAACTCCTAGATCTTGAGAGGGTTGTAGAGTTGTTTGAAAGTCCTTTGCGCATTTCTCCTTCAAAGGAGATTGAAGAAGCCAGTTGTCCAGATAATGGCTGATGTTTATGCTGAGTAGATGAAGCCATTTGGTGAAAAGAGAGAGGACTTAAGAGAATACTTGAGGGGCTGTGGAGAGGCTGAAGCACAGGGATCGAACTTGATAGACTTTCCTTTGGAAGATGAACCTGAGGTATTTCCTGGGGATTGGATGAATGGGGATATGAAAATATGCATCTTGCTAATCCGAAGTAATCATCCAATTGCCTGGATGAATGGAAGCCATGACTGACTGGCTCGTCTCCATCCTGATCTTCGTCTTCTTTACAAAATGGTTGAGGGCACTTGCGTCGAATACTGGCCACCAGTCCCCTGATGCTTTGGGAACTACAAAAAGGCAAATGTAGAAGCCCTGAGAATGAACATCCTCTACTTCCCCTATGGGGCATGAAAGACTGCTGCTTCACTTCTTGGGAGCTAGATGGATGAGTGTTTCTTGGAGGGTCTGGAATGAAATCGCAGATTTGTGCTGGGTTGAACTTGCAATTTAGGTCTTTTCCCATTAAAGGGATGCTGCTGGAGAGGAAAGGAGCAGAGAACTTGAGGCCAAAGGGCACAGATGTAGAACTCATGGGGCATTGAGATAACTATGTCAGAATATCCTATGTCAATTTCTTTTGCAAGTCTGATGCGACGAGTTTAGCGGGGAGAGAAGGAAATCAGACTTCTGGGAAGACGTAACTCCTCTTGAGGTGAAAGAACACCAAAGTTCTCTCCTCTTCAGAACTCCAAACACAAAGAGAGAGGCTAGTTCTGGGGAGCCATCTCTTATGGCTTTATTAGCAAAGAAAGAATGCTAAACAGATCTGCTGAAAAGAGATTACCTAAGCCTTTATTCTTGATGTTCTTAGTGAGAGCTCTCACCGTCCAGTCCAAGAAACTCAGTACCTCTAAAACCTTGAAGATGTTATTGATGAGATGATCCAGCTCTGATGACGAGAAGACTTTGGGCAGCCACTCCCAGGGAGGGAGCTTCCCCGGCTATGTAAGCCTGGTACTTTCTCTTGACCAGACGAAAACACCATCTTGGGAAGGAGGGCTTGATCTTTCTTAACATTCCTCATTAAGAAGGTGGAGGCCGGAGAGGGCAAAATAGCTGTCATGAAGAAGGAGGGAAAATTATTCAGAAGAAACTGAAGAGGAGACTTGAGAGCTATGGGTGGAGAAGCATCTAGGTCAGCATTCTCTTCATCCTCTGAGGATACTGGAGGTAAAGACAATTCTTGAGCAGGCTTAGATGGTGGAGCTTTCCTAATAAAGCTCAAGATCTCTGACAGTTGCTCTTTGATGGGAGCAAGAGAAGGGTCGGCCAATTCCGAGACAGGAACTGGAGAGGATTGCTGAGGCTGAATCGAGTGTCTTGATGAAGTTGGTGCCAGGAGCTGTGAGTTCACAGCTGGGTATACAGGAACAGGTGCCTGGCACGCAGGAGCAAGATTTGGCCATGCATGAGCAAGATCTGGGTGCTTGGGCACCAGTGTTAAGTGCACAAGAGCAAGAGGTGGGAGTATGGAAGTCAGTGCCCAGCGACGAGACAGGTGCACGGGTGACAGGTGCCCAGACATATGTTTCTGGCACTTTGAATCCTTGGAAGGAAACGACAGAGGAGAATCCCATGGGTGTACAGGCAGCTGAACAGAGACAAAAACAGGGGCCCACTCCATAGCAGCACGAAGGAAGAGGGTTGTCAGTGGTATCCTTGTCTTGACTGGTAAGGGAGAAGTTGAGCAAGTCATTCATGTGCCTTTTTAATTGGCCAGGATGCGTCTACAACGGCCGTGATCTGAGTCTGAATCCGAGCTGGATGACAAGCGCCGCACATCCACAGACATGCCTTTCCAATGGCAGTCTGTCGAAGCCTGGGATCTAGCAACAGGATCGATAGAGGTGGCAGCAACCTGTGTGCAAACCCCACCAGCCTTCTTTGGACCTCTGGTATGTCTTCTCCCTGGTGCAGGGGAGGGGGACAATGACCTTCATCTAGGAGCGCTGACAAGACGGTAAGCTGCCTCCTTCTCTAACACATCACTCGACACTTGCTTTATATCACTACAGGGCTGCCATTATGCAGGACCTTCAGTTCAAGTGTTTAGTAGCAAATTGCCTAGTTCGTTTTTTGCCAGTGAGTTCAGCCTTTACCACCTGCTATGAGTATAGTCCTCATAAAAAACAAGGAAAATGTGCTTGGTCACCAGATATGTACAAAACTTGTAGTATGCTAATGGCAGCAAGTTTTAGGACAAAACAGCTCATTTTGAGATTCCTAGTGAGTCCTAGGGTTCAGTAGAACTAAGAAATGGGGAGATTATATCTTTCAAGCAGAATTCCAGCAGCAGATATTTAACCATTTCTCGGAACCAGATTTATGTTTGGGCCAAAACCAAGTAATGTCAGTCCTCAGTATCACATAAGAGTAAGTATGAGTATGAGGCTAACTTTTAAATGAAATGAAAGTTACTGTAATCTAATTTAAAAGTTAGTTTAATTCATTACCCATAATAAAGAAATAACTGGTTGGCATAAAAGTAGTTACAGGAACTGTGTAATACGTACATACGTATCCATTTTCATAAGTATACTAAAGTTACCCCTAATTCATGGGATGCCATTTTCGTTTTTCCTCAGAGTAAAATAAGTTGTCTTTGGCCACTAGGTAAACTTCATAAGTCTGTTATAAAGAAGGTAGGTACACATTTCAATGAAATAAAGAAAACATGTATGTATGTACATACATAATATTTCCAGAGGGTTAAGGTAAAATTCAATCAATTTAAAATCATGTACTAGTGTGAGGGCTAACTATGAGAAAGAGGGAGAGAGAAATATGTAAAACTCTGGAGGGGTATCATCTTTAAAAAGTGCAAATGGGAACATCTGAAAGTACATTAACTGTATGTGCTGTAATTACATAACATAGTACCTACAGATTGTACCAGTACTTTTCTCCAAGATTAAGGTAATAATTTTCACAGAACGACAACTCTGTTATGTCTCTGATATGTTTTACTAGTTGATCATAAAGGTCTTATATAGTGACAAGCTCTGTGAATTACGTACTGCCTTTGTACATATTTAAAAAAATATAAATAGCATACACAGAATCTCCATATTGATTTTATACTTAAAAGCATGAAAACGTAAATTAGTATAATACTAGTTACATACTTCAGAAATTAAACAAAGTTTCTGAAGGTGTTTCATCTTTGAAAAATGCAGTAACTTTGTGAATTTGTATTGCATCTTGTAAAAGTATATATATGCACTAACTGTAGGTGCTGTAATTACCTTTGTATCATATTCATGCATGTACAAAAATAAAAATAATAAATTTTTAATAAAGATTATATGCAGAAAGGGTTTAAAACTTAAAAATTTACATAAATCAAACATAAAGACTTTTGCAGGATTTTGTAGTGTTTCTGGAGGATTCGCAAATGTTCGCGCTATTGTGAAGAACTCGCATGTGATAATTAGTTAGGTTCCAATGAAAAGTTTGCGCTATTGTGAATTCGCGCAACTCAAATCGCATAAGTTTGGGGTATTACTGTAGTGACTAAAAGACTAGTGACAGTGGCAGACATAAAACCATTTGCCACAGTCATCCCAGTTTTGGAAAACCACAAAAGAATGGGCAATGCTACAATTCCCTTTTGAAGGGGAAAAGCTCCCTTTATATATAGCTACACAGAAATTTAGGACCCATATGAGAAGAATATCAGAGGTGACAGCCTCAGCAGAATTTCATATTAGGATCCACCTCTGTAGTATTATAACCTCTACCACCTTGCTGGAAGTTGCCACCAAAAGGCTTCCAAAATGTTCCAGAATAATTTTTCAGTGTAACTTCATTATCACACAATAACCCCTTCTGTAAGGACCTGTTTGAGGAGTCTGTTTTGGTTAAAAACTTAACCAGCAAGCCTGCCAACAGAATTGTACAAAGTATTCTCTTTTGGAAAAAGGGCGAAATCAGGAAACAAAAACCCAAAACTTCCCCTTACCTAACCAAAAAAGGCTCGCTTAAAAAAAAATCCTGTAAGCCTTCATTCACCCCAACAGTTTTTCCTCAAAGATAGGTAGGTGGTCAGAAGGGACAAAAACAGCAAGGAAACTTTTTTTCACAAGGTCCAAAGATCCTCTTATAGGAAAAAGAAAAGCAACAGCTGGAATGCCTTTCAAGGGCAAAGGCAGAGGAAGAGGCAAATAGGAATGATATGGTTGGGGGTTGACTTTAATGATACCACACACAATGGGAGTCTTCCCCTTGAGGACACAGCATAAATATTAAATGGGCTGGGGTGAAAACGGTCTTGCCCCTCACCCCCTCCTGTAAAGGGGTTCTTCCAAAAATCAGACCCATCCAAAAGTATTCCTCCAAACAAAGAGGGACCCTAGACCTATCAACATTGAACAAGCACATTGTTTGCGCATTTTTCTGGATAACTACCATTGCCCTAGTATGTTCAATCATTCAAAAAGGGACTTGGACAGCTATAGATCTGAAAGATGCATACTAGCATGTCCCAGTGTCCATTCCCTTCTGCCCCTTCCTAGGGTTTGAATAGGGAAAGATTTGTAGTTTCAAAGTCATGCCCTTTGGGGTAAAGATTGCCCTAAGAAATTTGACAAAATTAATAATGGTAGTTCTTTGAGGTATCAGGAATACAACTAGTAATAGCCTACTAAGACAACTGGTCAATCTGGGGCCCCACAGCAAAAGTGTGATTGAAAAACCTAAGAGCAGTAGTCAATTACAGTCAAAAGGTTTTATGATAAATTGGGAAAATCCTGTCAGTGGCTGGGTCTGTTGGAATACTTTTCACGGCCCGTTGTATGCTGGGGAATGTTTGTACTGCAACCATACCCAGCATGTTTCTGGGTTGTTGGGACTAAAATTCGAAAGCTTTTCGTCATCTGTCACTTTGTAAAGGTCTTTGAGGAAGAGACAGCAACTACTCTATCAAAAAACAGGGTTTGACATAGGAAAAACCTGGTTTTTTTAGTTGCTGATGAATCCTCAAAACCCTCCCACTTCCCTGACGAAAAGACATGGGATTTGGGTAGGGGATTATCCTGCATTGACCAAAGTACTAATGGTGTCTTGGTCCATTTCTGGTTGTATGTAAACAATTTGATGGCGCACATGCATATAGCCACTTCTTACAAGTTTTGATGTTGGTAAACTGGGTTCAGCATTTGTTAAGGATAAGAGAAAGTGTCCTCTTATCCTGAGTCCATTTATACTCTATCACATGCTATTGTATTTATCATTACGACACAATACCCGGCCACAAGACCAGCTAAAAGAGAATTCTTTGACATTAGTCAGGTCACCATGGAGCTTTGGTTAGACCATGGAAAGGGTAACTCCTTGAGGACTCGACAGCGTCTAACAAAAACAGCCTTTTCCTACATCAAAACCTGTTTTTTAGCTCTAAAGATTTTTACATATGCATTTTGAGCATTGTAAGTAGTATTCACAGTACTGAAGCATTAGTTATTCCAACATGAGAAATTATTTTAGTACAGCCAAATGCCTGTAGTTAAATATTATCTGACAAAAGAAATAATTTTCAGCTTGTTTTTAATGATGAGCTTCTTCAGCAGCCAGGTATGTATCGACTTGCATATTATTCAGGCAAATACAGTAGCTATTTGGGTCTCAGTGATCCATTCCCTGTTATGGTGCGTCCTGAGTGAGGTGGTGGGCATTTGGTCAATTGGTACAGGTGATGATGAGAGCATTGCGCATATTAATTTCTCCTATCACATCTTTCTTTTAATTGAAAATATTAATACTCCCAGAATGCTGGGTTAAGTTTGAGCAGGACTTATAATAATTTAATATTGGGTGAATTTGTTAATTGTGCTGTTTATACTATAATAAAGTACGTACTCAGTATGTAGTGCATTTTATTTGCATACTTTTTATTGCACACATGATATTAATTTTTCACTGTACAAAAATATTATTGTATCTCTACCTCACCCTTTTTTATTTTGTCACTCTTACCAGAAGTACTTAGTATGAGTGAATAAATTAAAATTTGTGTTTTTGTATTTGACAAATTTAGTATTTTGATTTTGTACATGTGTACTACATCTAAATCAGTATTTTATTTGCTACATCATTTTGCTGATACTTCATGATAAACCAATATTAGCAATATGAATTCATTGTATATTGTGATTACTACAATGTGTATTTTAATTCTCATTGCCATATTGAAACTAATTGATTGTACAGTAGTGTGAATATCACAAAGCCATATTGTGAATAGCAAAACATCCCATGAGTAGTAATCACTTTCATTAGCTGGTGCTATGGAAGCCACGGTTTTAGCAGAGCTTACAAAGCCCCTTGCTTCCTGTTTGAGACTAAAGTGTGCCTTTGTATTATTTTGTTATGAAATCATGATCTAGGAGTTTGAATTGTAATCCATAAGTTTGAAGTATAGTCCATTAATTTTGAAAAGCTTCACTAACTTAGAAAACCTTGACCCTTATAGTTGTCCATGGGGTGATTTTTTACTGTAGAGATGTCTGTGATTTAATCACTACTGTACAGACCTTGACATTTTATACCATGTAAATTATGGTACTGTATGAAACTTTTGTGTTACAATACGAGCATTTCAAATATTTGGAGTTTTTCATCAAATGCTGTAATACAAATGCAACAATCTTCCATTAAAGTCAGAATAATTTGCTGATGCTGAGAGGCTATGAGATAATTGTTATAGATCTGTAGCTTCCATTTACTTTTCATTGTTACCACTGTGATCATAAGTCATGAGAGGAGCTTAGTTCAAATATAGTACTTCCTACAGTTGTATATTTTTTATAGATAGGAATAATTTTCATGAATGATGATGACTTCAGTACCAATTCTAATTTTGTCTTCAAAATTTCAAGTTATCCCTTGAAAACTTGGTTCAAGAGTCTGTTGTGGATTTACCTTACTTTCAGTATTTATATAGTTATGGGTCATCTCACTTGCCTAGTTGTAATATATTTTTTGCAACTTTCAGTGTATAATAGCTTGATAGGTTTAAAGACTTGAAGTGCATTAGGTGGGTATTCAGCGTGTGCTGCTTTAATATTCAATTTTTCATGTCTATGATGCAGTTGGTACCATTTGTGCCAGTGTTGACATACCTTTCTTCATGATAGAGACAACACTTTCAAAAGCCTAATTTGATAATTGTTTATTTCCTGGCTGATGAAGTCTTACTGACAAAGATGTGTTAATGGAATTTTGAGAATTAAGGGATCTCATTGTTCTGTTTAGTGTATCAGTGATCACAGTCTGTTGCACTGATGGAGTACCTGTTTAATATCGATCATCTAATATGTATTAGAATAACCAACAATCCCAATTTAATGTCAAGGGAACTGCCTCTTTGGGATTTCAGCCCACAACCTTTTCATTACTTGGATAATAATTTAAATCTAATGAGATGATACAACTCAGATATATCTTATATGGAATTTTCATATCAGACAGAGCATATATCATTCTTTTACCAATCCTATCTCACTTATACATACATAGTAAGTAAAAGAATTTAATGCAGTATTAGTGTAGTACAGTATTGGGGTTGCTTCTATGTATATTCAGTTTTATGCAAAGCACTGCTTTGGTAAAGTAGGCATGAATTCAGATGCTCTCTTATTATATACAACTTTTCCCTCTAGAAAATTTCAGCCTATGTTTATCTGCAGTCTCAGTGAAATTAAATAAAATCATCGGTCTCACTCCCTACAGATCTTACATATCAATTAAATTCTGAAGCCTCATACTCAATTACTTACTTTTCAGTTTCAGCTGTTGTTATCATTGTGCTTTGTATTTCAAAACCAAGGCATTTGTGGCTCCTTCTTGTTTATCAGTAGCCTTATTTACTTGATCTTTTACATTTCATAATTCTTTGTCTGCAACTCCAAATATTAATGAAGCTAGAAAATATACTGTATATGCTGTGGGTTTGATATGATGTTTACTTCTTATCTTTCCTTATGATCTCTGGTAGTTCACTGTTTCAGGACAGAACATTATCCATGTAAGGTAAAGGCTGTGAATTCTTGTTTTATATATATATAATATATATATATACCTATATTATATAGGTATATATGTAGTATTATATCTATATAGATATTATAATACCTTATATATATATGTATATATGTATATTACTATATATATATATTAGATAATATATATATATATATAAATAATTATAGATATATAATATATATATATCATATATTATATATAATATATATATATATATATATATATCGATTAAAGTAGATGAAAATTGTTGTTCTTGGTTGGTTATTTTGATATACACTGTATGGATCTTTTCAGTTTTACTATAGTACTGTATACTGTATTTGAAATATTTGCACAATTTGTATTTACTTATGTAAGATTTCTCAACTTTCACTTACTAGTAGCAGATGATTTCATTCAGAAGGATGATACATAATTGTTTTAATATTTGGAAAGTAAATGTTGATAATTTATGAATGGATTATGTTTTGTAGAATACATTTTCTTTAAAGATTTGATTTCATTTCAAAATGGTTTCCCAAGAATAATGGAATAAGAAAACATTAAAAAATACCATGACATGAAAATTTGTGTAATTATTATTCAGGGTTTATATACTCTTCACCTTTCAAGTTTTTCAAGATAATTTTTATATTATGAAAGGGAAATTGCTTCATTTGTGTTATTCATTATGGCTCATGAAATTCTCCTCAGTGGGATGAGTGGAAGCTTGCAAGTACTTTAAAACTAGCCATGGACAAAATGACTGCAGTTACAGGGTTATATTGTATATCACATTGAGATGAGGGTAGATCATCTTAGAACTTGAAGAAGTAGGAATCCAGCATTGCTTCTTAGGCATGACTCATCGAGAATTAAGTGCTTATGATAATATTAGTCAGCCTAGAATCATGAGGAACTTAGGAATGCTGTTGCTGTGTTTGCCTTTGTGTTATAGTATATTTAGCACTATACAGTCATTGGAAAAAAAAACTAGCAAGATCAGTAGATTGTGGATGTACATTTTTGGTGAAGCATATTATGAAATAATTCATTTGATTTTTGACAAAGTTCATTTGTTTTTATAAGAGTTTTGTAATTGTTAGA
>NC_061099.1:13435402-13445402 GCF_015104395.2 Macrobrachium nipponense
TTTCTTCTCTGTCCTTATATTTATTTATTTATTTTTCTCTCTTGTACTACTCAATGCAAGTACAGTAGTTTGTTTTTAACTTCCTTTTGGGCAGTTCGTCATCAGCCTCTTGCTTGTTCTTTTAGTAAATGTTTTAGTAATTTTATTCTGAATGTTTTGTTTTAATTTTAATTTGTAATTCTGATATTATTAGTTTACTGATTGCCATGTTTGCTGTTTGCAGGCTAGAAATGCCACTATGAGGATGTGAAATATTGACATATTGTAATAAAATGCATATGGATAGTGCCTTTCCCTGACCTGCCTTTGATTGTTCTTTGAGCTGTTGCTCTGAAAGTTGGAGGTATATATATATATATATATATATATATATATATATATATATATATATATATATCATATATATATATACATATATATATATATATTTATAAATAAATATAAATATATATGTATTATATATATATGTATAAATGTATTTATGATACTATATATCATTCTAAGTGCACTCATAGAAATAAATTATAGTCTACTTATGTAATGCTGTCGTACATTTTTAAAGATATTCCACATGTAAACTTAATTTTCCTTTCATTAGATATTACTTCTAGGTAAAGTTTGCTGTTATCTTCCAGGAGCATTTTATTGTTAATTAAAATGACTTCAGACCACATTGATTTACTAACCTCCGTCTTTCCTTTTTATTTAGTGTGTTACTCGGTGTTTCAGTTAGATTGTACGCATTCAGTTGTTATTTTGGCAGTCATCACATGTTATTTATTAACAGATAAAACTGTATTGTGAATCCAAAAGGATCGCAGTTCTGTGTGTATCCAAATTGCAGACTTTTAGCCTTTTACAAATTACTGTTTGATAGATAAAGTAAAGGATATTTTTTTATTTACTCTCCCGCTGCTATACCACCAAAGTAATAGACTTGCTTGCAAGTGGAAGATGCCCGCTGTAGATGTGCCTTGCTTGTTCACATTCATAAAGTATTCGTTACTTGATAAGCATCAATATTGTATCTATAGGGTAATTAGTGTGCAAGGTTTCAAGTTTAGAGAATCAAGGTAATCTCATGCATTATCTAGCACAATTCATTCATTTCACACATTTGAAGCATTTGAGACTAATCTTGGTTCCCATTTGATTTTGTGAGTGCAGCAGTAATGTTGCCTAATTTTGAATGTCTATGTTTATGTTTTCAGTTTTTATATAATTAATTTACCAAGCAACTACATAGCCATAATTTTCTACTTTTGCAGCAGCTTAAATTTGAAATTCATGGTAGCAATTCTTTTGTTTTTGAGTATGTAACTGGCCCCACCCACTTTCAGGTAGCATAGGTACAACACAGCCAAAGCAATCAATTCATTTCTGCCGTGCAATGAAGACACATCGGTTGTTTGGTAGCATTCCTTTGGTATTTTCACTAGATGGTTGTGGTTGACTCGGGATTTGGTGACGTATTCTTGAATTTGGTAGCTAATTATATTAACTTACTTTGACTTTTACCGATTTTAGACTGTCTGAATCTAGTTCATCTAGTGTCCGGTTTTGCAGCAAAGGCTGCAATACCAGACTGACTTCCATGAATTATAACTCGCATACCATTTGTAGCCAATGTAGGGGTCAGACTTTTTCTTCCATTCTTACATGCGACAAATGTAAAGACTGGGATCAGGGGAAGTGGAAGACTTTGACTAATTATTTGGACAAACTCAAGTGGAAGACTGACTGACTATGAGGACAAACTTGAGAAGATTAGGCAAAGAAGGGCGGCTGCTAGAGCCGAAAATAAGGGTTCTTCTGCCAGGATTCACCTTTTATTCACGCTCCTTCTACACCTGTGACAGTTTCTCACTGATCAATAGTCCTCCTGCTTTTCTTGCTACTCCTTTACCTAGCTCCCAACCTTTCAATCCTGATTCCATCGCCTGTCTTGAAGCTAGGATGGATCATAAATTTAATTTGCTTGTTAAGACTGTTGCCCAAATTGAGAATTCTGTAAAGTGTATCATGGATAAGATTAGTTCTAGTAAACAAGGTGCAAGTGCATTAGAAGGTGGCTATCCGTCCCACCGAGACTCCCAGATGAAGGTCCTTGTTAAACTCCCCCTAAACCTGGGAGGAATGTTTCTAGACCACTGAAAAGGTCAATTCCAGTGACGCATCGCTCTTCTCCACTTCCTGGTAAGTGAGCAAAGGATCAGGATCATAGTCTTGAGCCTTCTTGTAGCTTTTGGGATATTCCCAACTGCTTGTCTTCGGTTTCAGTGTCAGATCACCAGTATGTGGTGCCCCAACAGGCTTCCAACAATCTTACGTCGGGATTGAAAGGTTTCAAGTGCTTGATGGGATCTGACAAATCCAAAAGTGCAGTGGGATCAGGAGGATCCATGTTAATAGCAGAATCTGAGGGATTCACAGTTCCTGTGGGATGAGAGGGATCCATGTTGTCAATGGATCCTAAGGGATCAAAACATCCAGTGGGATCTTATGGATCCAAGTGCTCAGTGGGATCCAAGTGTCTAATGGAACCTGTGTGATCTGGTGGATCCAAGTGCCCAGAAGGATCAAAGAGTGTTGCACTTGAGAGTTCACCTTTGCTCATGCATTCTCCAGTCAACGTATAGTAGTGTTGGTGTCTCATTGTAGACTCCACTCACATCCACCTGATGTTCGGGATCCTTCTCTGGATCCAATCTGATGTCGTCTGTATAGTATCCTGGATTTACTCCAGAATCTGCCAACAACTTGGGTTTCTTCAGTGTTAGCTGCTTCTAATTTCAGCCAAAGAAGAGGAACCCGAACAGGATCAGCTGACTTCTGCTTATGCCTCTTGATTGCTCTCAGTTGTCGAAAAGGAGATACCTTTCTTATGTAACTGGCGAAGCTCATTCTTTGGGAGTTTCTGCCTCCTCCCAAGGGGACTTCTCCAGTTTGATTGATTCAACCAGGAGGCCGGCCTTTTCATCCACCAAAATCTTTCCCACTGCCTCAGAACTAGATCACCTCTTACAGGACATGTTAAAAGTATTCAGACACTTTAGTTTTCTAGACTGGACCAGAGGCGCACTAGCTAAGAAGATCAAGGATTGCGCCTCCCTAACTTTTTGTCAGATTGGTTAGGGATCCTTAAGAAGGGGAACAATTGTGTTTGTTCACCGCGGAAGTGTTACACCTTGCCAGAAATCAGCCCTCTTGTTTGCGCCTTTGGATCACTGTAGTCTTTTTCCTCGTGCCACCATAGAGCATGTAACAGCTGAATTCCAGAAGAAATCTACCCAGGATCTTCTAGCTGCTACTTCTAAGAGAACCAAGGAAACAGCTCGTGCCCCTTTAGTTTCGTTAGCATCAAGAATGGTCTCCCCTCTGCAACAACATCCTTTTGCATGGCAGCAGAGGCAAGTTTCAGTCACACCCTTGAACCAACATTGGGTTGGTGGAACCAGCCAAGAAATCGTCAAATAAAACCTCCTCTTGCAAGTGAGGATCAAGTCTTCCATGGTACAGCTTAATAGAAACTTAAGATAATGTACTTAGAGATAGGCTATAGCAGAAAACTTCATAACTTTCCATTTGTTCTTTGGAGGGGGGCTCTAATTTTGAAACACCCGATATATATATATATTATATTATATATATATATATATATATATATATATTCTATATTATATATATATATATATATATATATATATTATATATATATATATATATATAGTATATATTATATATATATATATTATATATATATATATATATATATATATATATATATATATATATATATATATTATATATATATATATATATATATATATATATATATATATATATATATATATATATATATATATTATATATATATATATATATATATATAGATATATATATATATATACTATATATATATATATATTATATATATATATATATATATATATATATATATATATATATATATATATATATATATATATATATATATATATATATATATATATATATATATATATATATATATATATATATATATATATATAATATTATATATATATATATATTATATATATATATATATATATATATATATATATATATATATATATATATATATATATATATATATATATATATATATAATATATATATATAATAATATATATATAATATATATAATATATATATATATATATATATATATATATATATATATATATATATATTATATATATATATATATATATATATATTATTATTATATATATTTATATATAAATACAGAAGTACTCAAGATACGAAATTAATCCATTCCAAGGCGCCCTTCGTATCATGAGGTTTTCGTATCTTGGACCATATTTTACATGTAAAATGGCTAATCCATTCCAAGCCCTCCAAAAACAAAAACCCCCCAGTAAATTATATTTCCGGATCCTAAAACACGTTGTAGGGGTTACGACGCCGATCGACGGAAGAAATAGACTCCAAAAAGGCAAAATACTGTACATACTTGAGTAATATTCAACTGCATGTAATGTTCAACCCTATTTTTACTGCATATATTAGGACTTTAGCATATGTCCCTTACCAATAAGCCTAGCCTATGTTAGCGGTTGCTACTGTAGCCTAGTCTATGATTCTGACATCTAAACCTAAGAAGCTAAAAGCTTAGAATATGCCAATAAAATGTATAAATAATCAGTATGTACTCATTTCAAATAATTATTAATTAATCTTTAACTATAATACACAAACAAACAAAAAAAAAACACACCTTCCAATTGATTGTTTACATCAGCTCTTACGAGTACCGAACGAACAACGCCAAGCAATCACTTTTCCTAGGACACAGTAAGCCATAAATTTTCATTAGTATCTCTCTTCAACTAATGAAACTACCAAACAGTATAATAGCCATTCATTTCTATTCTTTATTCTATCTTTACCTAATGGAGATACTGAGTTACTGACAGCTATAATGAAACATATACGTAACGTAATATTAAAACAGAAGAAGAATTCTAAAAAATACGTATTTGTCGGCTTCGATGATAGCAGTCTGATTTATTTTATATTTTATGATATGTAATTCACAATTTTTTTATTAAATGTATTGCATGTACTCATTTCAAATAATTATTAAGTAACCATTAACTATAATAAACAAAAAAAAAAAAGCTTCCAAACTTCTGTTTACATCCAGCACTTACGAGTATCGAACGATCGCCAAGCAATCACTTTTCCTAGTACACAGTAAGCCATACATTTTCATATCTCTCTTCAACTACTGAAACTACCAAACAGTATAATAACCATTCATTTCTATTCTTTATTCTATCTTTACCTAATATTTTTTTTATTAAATGTATTGCATGAATAAGTTTTTCAATTTACAGCATCCTTTTACCAATAGAATACTTAAAGCACAAGGGGTAGATGCTGACCAATAGGAGAGCAGGATCTTATGGGGGTAGATGCTGACCAATAGGAGAGCAGGATCTTATAGGGTGACTAGTATCAGGAACCAATGGGAGAGCGGGAGGATGGTGGCGAGTTTACTCAGTTGGCGGCGCGGGAGTTTTAAAATTGTTCTCGGGGGTCCGGGCGAATCTCGGGACTTTACAGCAACAACCTTTTATAACTTGAGCAATTTTCATATGTAGAGCTGTAAAATTTTTTGTATTTGCTTTCGTATCTCGAGTTTTTCGTAAGTTGAGCCTTTCATATGTCGAGGTACCACTGTATATATATATATATATATATATATATATATATAATATATATATCACACACACACTGTCCCCACAAAATATATATATATATATATATATATATATATATATATATATATATATATATATATATATATATATACACACACACAGTGTCCCCCCCCCCCGTATTCGTGGGGGATGTGTACCAGGGTCCCCCCGTGAATAGTTAGAACCTGCTAATAGTTAGAACCTGCTAATAGTTGGAACCCCTATAAAAATGCTTAAAACCTCCTATTTTGTTAGTTAAAACTCAAGAAAAACCCACTAAAAATGTTTATACTTGGTTTTTTTTTATTAGTTTTGTCACAAAAAGTGCATTTTATGATGAAATTGATAAAAAAAACAGGAATTTCTGGATATTTCTCCTAGAAAAATACCACAAATAGGCAAATTTTTCGCGAATAATGCGGGGAAATGTTCCCGAGAGAAATCCGCGAACGCGAATATGGGGGCTCTACTGTGTGTGTGTGTGTGTGTATATATATATATATATATATATATATATATATATATATATATATATATATATATATATATATATATATATATATATATATATATATATCATATATACATATATACATATATATATATATATATATATAATATATATATATGTATATGTATATATATATAAATGTTAGTTTGTTCAAAATCTTAAATCTCCAAAAGTTCTTCACTGATTGCTTTGAAATTTTGACACACCATTGTATTTGAATACATGTGTGTATTTATAATGGGGTTTCATCCTACCTCCCTCCCCCCTCCCCCAGGGGTTGAGGGTGAGAATGGATTCCCTGAAATGGAGCTGGTTCTACCTGTGAAACGGGGCTGGTTATGCTCGTAGACTTAGTTAGTTTACAAATTTATTATACATAATTTCTGCATACGACTTATCATTTAGAAAAAAATACTATAAGGTAAACATCAATGACATCAAAGAGGGTGGAGTTTGAGAAGGGGGTTGACAGAGAGAATGAGAGGGAGAGGAAGTGAGAGAGAGTAGATGGGGAGTTAGGTAGAAGAATGAGGAAAAAAGACAGGGAGGGTTAAAAAGAGAGAGAGAGAGACAGAGACAGAAAAGAGCGGGTGTTTGGGAGGAGCGAGAGAGAGTTGGTATTAGTGAGAAGAAACAGGGAAAGAGACAGGAGAGAGTTGGTATTAGTGAGAAGAAACAGGGAAAGAGACAGTGATGGTTGGAGAGAGAAAGAGAGTGTAAGAGAAAAGAGCTTCCTCTTTTCTTTCTTTTCCATTAACCAGACTGAGCCACAGCAACATGTGGCTGGGTACAGCTAGTATATACAGGCAGTCCCCGGGTTATGACGGGTTCGGCTTACGACATTCCGAGGTTAAGGCGCTTTTCAATTATATTCATCAAAAATTATTTCCATGGTTACGACGCATGTTCCAGGGTTACGACGCCTACAACGCTCATCTGGCACAAGAAATATGACACCAGAAATGCAAAATAATCAATATTTGAAGGTTTTTTTTATGCAAATTGCAATAAGAAGGCAGTTTACATAGTTCTGAATGCACCCAAAGCATTAAAAGTAGGTTTTCTTAGGATTTTTGGTGATGTTTCGGCTTACGACGATTTTCGGGTTACAACGCGTCTCAAGAACGGAACCCCCATTGTAACCCGGGGATTGCCTGTATATAAGGGATTTTGACAAAGGAAAAATCTATTTCTGGGGGAAGACCTGTGTCGCCCAGTGAAATGTTCCTATAGCACTCATTTCTAGGTATAAATAAATGCTAAATATACCCGAGAAAAAGCCATATGGAATGCCAGAGTTACTACCTCTGGCTCGCTCACCCTCAAAGGGTGTCGGTATAGCATCAGAGGTGAGTGGAAGCCACTATCACAGATACTTCACCAAATAGATCTCTCCTCTCTCAAAATCCCCCTCTGCAGAGGTGCCGTTACAACGGCTACCTTCCGCTCGCTACTACTACTGCCTCTGCCAAGAACGCCATTCCTGAAATACGCACCCAAGCTTGGGCCAGCTAAAGGGTGGGGAAATGAAAAAGAGAGGGATGGGTTCACTGGGCGACACAGGTATTCCCCCAGAAATAGATTTTTCCTTTGTCAAAATCCCTTTTCTGGGCTCGACCTGTGTCACCCAGTGAAATAGTAACAGAGAATTGGCCATACAAGCTTGGAAATAGAATGTAAAAAAAAACTTTATATGAAAGGTAAAATAAAAATTCCTTATAATTATTGTTTTGATAATCCAAGTTAAGGATAGCAAAATACAATTGGTAAATAACATCTAATATGACCAAATCCATACCATCACAAGGAAAAATACAACAGGTAATGAACATAAAAACAAACAAATTAATGAACTATGTACAAGTACAGGAGTGGGTTGATAAGCAATCCAGTCCGGAACAAAATGCAAAAAGGCAGGGATTACAAGCGAGGCAGGTAGGTGAGAGGGAGTACCAAATGGTAATTAATAGCACAAACCATGATAATAATAACATACAAATTTACAATTACATAACTAGGCTGTATCAGGGGAGACAATGTTCCCTGCAGCCACTGCCGAATATTTAAGGGCCTCTAGAGACTTCAGATAGTGGCGTTTAAATGCTTTCGGAGATTTCCAACCCGTATATTTTTTAAGATCATCGAAGTTCATATGATGAAAATAATTAACTGAGGTAGCCACTGCTTGGATATCATGGACATGAGGAACTGAATCCTGATTGACTTGTTTAATAAAATAAAGAATTTGTTGTCTGATGGCTGTATATAGTATATACATATACTATAATAAGTCATATCACATTACCGTGATTCATATAAATATATCGAGCTACAAATGTCCTTTAATATCTAATTCACTCTACCTCGGAATTAATATATTTTCATATATGTTTAAACGAAGGGGAATTTTTTAGGCGATGGGCTAAGGCTTCACGCTCAGTCCTGGAATTGAAGATGTCGATGGTTCATCCCCATCAGCCAGCAATTCTATTATCGCCTAGAAAATTCCCCTTCGGTTAAACATATATGAAAATTTATTAATTCCGAGGTAGAGTGAATTAGATATTAAAGGACATTTGTAGCTCGATGTATGTATATGAATCACGGTAATGTGATATGACTTATGTATATATATGTATATATATATCATGTATATATAGATATATATGGTTATACTATTATATATAATATATATATATATGGATATATATATGATATCGTGTGTGTAGTGTGTGTGTGTGTGTGTTGTTGTGTGTGTGTGTGTGGTGTGTGTGTGTGTGTGTGTGTGTATGATATACAACTGAACTGTTATTTTGTTGGAGATATAAGGAATCTCCAAGGAAAATATACCAATGTCACCACACATACTCTCAAGCACACATCAATTTTCTAGAACTACTTGATCAGACAAAGAAACATTATATATTTTGCCCTTTACAACATTAGGGTCTTTAATCCAATCAGAAAAAGAATGAAAAATTGTATCAGTAGCAGCAATATGATATAGTCCACTGTGACAAGAAGTACTACATTTTTGTTAATAGAAATACCACTTTCCTAGAGCTTCCATCCAACAAAAAGCCTGTAGTAAACTGAACTCAGTATCATGCTTTTTAACACCAGGGACTTCAGTACATTATCACAATAATCGCATGGGCAGGCACGTGCCCAGCTACAAGAATCCTGTGCCCACCCAGATGCCCACCCACTGGCCATGTGCCCACTAAGGCATCTCTATTGATGAAATACTTTCAAATAGAATAAATGTTTTCCCTTAGCTTGGAATCAACATCATATGTCTCTTAAATGCAGCACGCATAAAACACTCTCATGCCCATCATCTAAATCTAGTTCTTGCTGATGTCATCAAGCCTTTACCTGACTCTTCACAATTTTTCTCATTGTTGGAAAAACTGTATGTATTCACAAGTGGTTCTTATGCCCATGCAAAGTGGATAGATGTACAAAAGGAACTGTATCCCAATGAGCAAACAAGAGAGCTAAAGTGACTTTCAGATACCCGATGGGCTTGCAGGTATGATGTTTTCAAAGTAATCAGAGATAGGTTGTCAGCTGTGGTAAGTGTTCTGGAAGATTTAGCAGATGACTTCAATGCAGAATGGCTATTGATGCAAGAGGACTGATAGGCCATATAAATGCTCATTTTGTTATGAGGTTAGTTATCATGATATATATTCTTGGTAAGATAAATCTATTA
>NC_061099.1:13452902-13457902 GCF_015104395.2 Macrobrachium nipponense
TCGGCGACCGAATTGTTAAAATACATGACGTGAGGTAATGATGCGTGAGGATGATGAGTGTTTTTGAGGATGATGAGTGATTAGTGTACCAGGATGGAAATGTAATGAGGTAATTATATTTAAGTGAGGGTTAGTATTACAATTGCTAGGGGTTAGAGGTTTAGTTTACTGGCAGAGGTCAGGCTGGCTACCTTCTCTGGGTAGGTGCCAGGATCACTCTGCAATGAATGTGACACTGTACCTCGGGCACAGGTGTCAAGGAGAGCATGTGGCTCTTTTGTTAGTGTGTTAATGATTTGTTGCGTCCCTTCTTCTTCTTCTTATTCCTCCAGGGCCTGGCTATACCAGTCCTAGGAGTAGACGGAGGCACCGACTCTGGGGTAAGGCCAGAAACGCCGTCAGGAGCAGAGGCAGTGGTAGCCTGAGGGATTGCAGGAGAACACCCTACTTCGGTATCTGCAGCAACCGTCGTAGAGGTGGAACCTACTGCAGGGGAGGCCCTCACTTCAGCTGCTGCGACAGCCGTCGTAAGGGGAAAACTCCAGGCTGACTCCGTGTCGGGCAGTTCCTGGTTTTCCAGAGGAGGTATGAAGGTAAGGTCTGCCGGAGGTTCATCCTCGGGCGACAGAGGTGAGGCTGAAGAAGAATTATGGGCTGGAGATTGGCCATGGGCTGCGGTAAGCTCCATGCCTGTTGGAGGATCTCCTGTAGGAGGATCCTTGATTAGGTTAGGCGCCGGCACTAGCTCGGGGCCAGGCGCAGAGGTCAAGTTCTGTGGTGGCTCGACGTCAGGGCTGGACGGAGCTTGGCACTGCTCGGTGCTGCCAAGTGGCACTGGCAGAGAGTTGAGGTCAACTGGACCTGTGGCGGGTACCGGAGGTGCAATACCTCTCAGCGTGCCCTTGGAAATGGGAGACAGAGGCTACTGTCTCTTGTTGAAGGCTAAGCCTTGTGGAAAATGGACAGTGTCCGCTGCTGGTAGTCGGCTAGGGCACCTAGGCCAATTCGCGTGGAGTGACCTAGTAAGTTGCAGGGTTTTGCAACGGAACTGTGAATGATCAAAATCTCCCTCCTTGGTAACGGGGGAGACTGTTGGTGGACATACTTCCTGGAGGAAGTAGAATTTCGATAACTCCTTGCCTTGGAGTGATTTGTTGAGGGGTTAGGACCCCTAGGCTTTTTGAAATGCGAGGGAGACTTCATGTCTTGCCCTAGGAGGAGGTCGTAACCTCCTGGGATGTAGCTTGCAACTGCAAGAGTACATACTTTGGAGAAATTAGGTCTGGTGACAATCAATTGGACGGTCGGAAGGATCAGCTTGATATGGTTGATACCTTCAATGGTTATTAATTGACGTCTATCGACGTTAGCCCCTCGGGGGATTCGGTCTTCCCGTATCGGAGATTTGAGCGCCAGAGTCGTCGTAGGCAGATAATGGCTTTGGAGGGGTGCGAGGGTTATAGGGCCCTTAGCTGTCCTAGTGTGAGGAAGGATTTGTAACTGCCATTGCGATGGCAGGAATATTAAAATTGGCGCACCCTCCATAGTTAGCAGCATGTGACCCTTGCGGCCACAGTCTCGGCAGAACTTGTACCAGAACCTCTTCCGTGGCACTGGACGGTAAGGCCGAGATGGCCCCACAGGTTGCAAATCTGTGGAGTCACCAAGGCTGGCAGTGTGCTCTGGCACAGGTGAAGAGTCCTCTGTCGAATCACCCTCGGAAAACAAGTCCGGTTAACTGTGGGCTACCTCTTCAAAGTGGAGGAGGTAGGCGTAAAAATGGTAAAAGGCTGAGATGATGCGGAAGAAACTTCGGGCTCTGACACTGGGTCAGGGCCAGGTTCGCACATAGAAAGGATGTCGGGGACATCGGAGGCACTAGCCTCTGAACCTAAAATTGAGGGTTGATTATGAGGCATGCTGCAGGGATCCAGTGCATCTGGTAGTGGGAGCTGCGTCCAGGGGAGATACGGCTTTAGTAGATCTCGGCCCAGTATCACCTGATAAAACATCATGGGAATTGGTCAACTACGCCCAGGCGGCAACAAATGTGGTTTCCCTGGTCTCCTGGTCCAGAAAGGGCATTTCTACATTCAGAAGGACCGAAGGAACAGAATAGAGGTTACCGTCAATCCATTCAAACTGAATTTCTTCGTCCGTCTGGATCTTGGCACCCCTAGGCAATGCCTTTCTTGAAATGAGGGAGACCTGGGCTTCGGTGTCGGCCATGACTTGTACCCACTGATAGGCCGTAGGAGACTGTTCATCAGGCAGGGCTATATGGTAGCCTTGGAGAAGTTCACCCTGGAAGCTTTCATCCCAAGGTAGAGATCGACTTGGGCACTGGTCTGAATCCACAGCATGCCCACGCACACAGCAAGTGGTGCAGAACCTCCGCAACCACCTCTTACCGGGCGTCCAGCTCATGGTCTGGGGCTTGGAAGCTTGCCGAGAGATTTCGTCATCTCTGAGAGCTAGCTCATGCTCTTTCTCTCTTCACGTGTTCCTTCCTTTCTGCTCTCTTTCTTTCTTTTCTTGCAGGCAGGCGGCATCCTGCTGCGCCTTTATCCACTGGTCAAGTGCTGGTCCAGTGTAACCGGCCTCCTTGCCCAGAGTTATGAGGGCTCCGAGCTTCTCTAGCTCTATGGCAAAGAAGTCGCGGGAAGCAGGGGAAGACATTTCCCTTAGGCTGCAGTAGAGGCTCTGACAAAGTTAGAAATAATGGTGGCCAGGAATAGTACTGGATGGAAGGGGAGTGCCCACTGTGCAAAGTGGCACTCACTGGGAAATGTGTTCTGCGACGTGGTAATGAAAAAGTCTGAAAAGACTGGGTGCTCTGTGGCACTTGGGAAGTGTCCCGTAAGTTGGTGGCACTTCTGGGATGGCACCTTCTGAGGAGGTGAGACAATCACATAGAGTGTGCGGCGTACATCACGCTTAAGGGCGTTCCTCACTTGGGAGACACTGGAATGGGCTACCTGTAGGTCCAATACAGGTGCACGGCACTTATGGAGGCGTTCCGTGGTTGAGTGATCCGAAATGGTGGATACTCTAATGAATGGTCGTTCCGTAGGACGGACACGCAGGTTTGACAGCACTTAGGGCTGGTTGCGGCACTTCGGGAGGCATTCCCTTGATTGGGTGATCCGGGATAGCGGATACAATAATGGATTGGGCGTTCCGTAAGGACGGACACGCAGGTTTGTCAGCACTTAGGGCTGGTATTGCGGCACTTTCGGGAGGCATTCCCTGGTTGAGTGTTCCGAAGGATCACTGACCCTTGTACACGGACACTAATGAATTGGGCGTTCCGTAAGGACGGACACGCAGGTTTGACAGCACTTAGGGCTGGTATTGCGGCACTTTGGGGAGGCGTTCCCTTGGAGTGGTCCGAAAGATCACTGATCCTCTTACATGGACACACTAAAGAATAGGGCGTTCCGTAGGACGGACACGCAGATAAAGGGCTACCTGTACGGCCTGTGCAGGTGCACGGCACTTATGAGGAGGCGTTCCTTTTGGAGCACTGGTATCGTGCTGGTGTGTCCCGGACAATACATGCAGTATACTTAAATATACTGAAGTGAAATGGTACTCTGTTCGGGGCAGAGTGTAATGGTGGAGGAGAGAAAGTAAAAGGTGGGAGTACTTCAGCAGCCAGTCGATGGACAGTGTCAAGAATTAGTGGCACTGTAGAATGGTAAGACCTGACGTGCACTGGTGGTGGCCAGTCCTAGACTGGTAGGCTTCTTTGTCTGGAAGTAATGAAGGTTGCGGTGGCACATTGTGCGGTTGGTTTGTGCTTGCGGTATATGCAAGTCTTTTGTGATAAAAAATGAAAAGACCACTCGGGCAACGACAGGTAATGGTAATTTTAGAAATGCTCAGTCCCTCGCTGAAGTACTCGGTAAACGAAATAAATGCTTGCAAACTGCAATGGACACAGGCGCGTACATATCATGCTCAGTGTAAATAAAGACACAAGAGACTAAAATAATGTTAGTTCTGCATGCTATAAGTAATGAACGTAGTACTCTTGGCTTCGTGAATAATGGGTTCTCTCTCTCTCTCTCTCTCTCTCTCTCTCTCTCTCTCTCTCTCTCTCTCTCGGAGAGGGTGAAAATGATATATGAATGAACTCCCTTGTATTTAATTGAACTAATAATGTTAGTTTAATATGACGCAACTTGCGTTAAATGATCTACTTACATTAACGTTTACTGAAAGAATTGCTTTGGATAACGTTTTATGAAAATGATAACGCGCTCATGGTGAACGATTTTTACGTTACTGGTAGCGGCTTGCGCTTATGATATGAAATGATTTGTGTTTATGTATGAAATTCACAAAGACGCGTTTTACGTTAACAATTCTTGTGATTTACTCTTTGAAGATTTACGTTAACTTTACGTAAGGATACTAGGTCCCTATGACAAGTGAAATGACGGTAAGGATTTTAAAATGAAATGTTAGCAAACATTTGTAAATGGAAAAAGGTTACATTTAGTACGAAAGGAAATGAAACTTTCGCTCAGTGAGCGAGTGAGCGATGTTAGGTGAGACGTGTGAGCGGGTTGGGCAGAGCGGGCTACAGCGTGTCGTTCAAACAGCTGATTTCTGTAAAAGCGAAAACGATTTACAACACAAAATTCTAATTTCTTATTCAAAGCGAATTACGTTAATTTCTCTGGCAGAATGATAGATACTAGTACCGAGATTGATATTATTTACGTTAAATCTTCAAGACTTACGTTACTTTGCTTAAATCGTTGAGATAATGCTTAAAGGGATAAAAAACATGGCTGCCGCTTTGAGTGAACCGAAGGTTGGCTGGCAGGCATGAGAGTGCGCGTGCGCGAAGCTGAGAAGCTGGCAGGTTTGAGAGCGTTTGCTCAGCTTAAGGTGAGGGCTACGTGGTTACCAACACTTGGAGTGAAAACTAAGTTAAAATGAATTCCCCTAACCTATCACAGACAAAAAAATTGTACACTTCTTTGCGT
>NC_061099.1:13462902-13540402 GCF_015104395.2 Macrobrachium nipponense
AAAGAGTACAACAAACTCAAAATATTCAGGAAAATCAATTATTAAAGCAACCATCATAAAATTTGGAATGAATAATCATCAACTCCTGCCCTACTACTTGGTAGGCATGCCACAACATTTATGGACTTTCTGGAGTGTCCTGGGCATTGAATCTGAAAACTGCTGCCAGGAGGGACTCGTACAGATCATCCCAAGCGCGTTTCAAACTTTGCGCTGCAAGGCGTGTCCACATTCAGTAACTTTCTTTTTATGATTGCTTAATGATTGAAATGGCTGGGGAATTCCCTGGCTAGTCTTGGATATATTCAATTCCACAATCTCTAAGCCACAAAGTATTCTATTTGGCAGTATGATCCCCAGTGCACGAATCTTAATCCAATGCCATTGAAAATCAGCCATTGAAACGAAAAAAAATTCGGCTGAGTGAAATTGACTAATTGGGAACTTAACTAGAGCTACTGGCTCATCACAGAAAGTGTAACTCTGTGTAAGAGCTCTTCAGTAAACCTGTTGGATGTTGGGACAGTTGGATGTCGAATTCTTTTCTCATCCTCTGCCATAGCCGTTGCTAACATTATTTTCTGTGGTTGAGTGAGTGTGGTTGTATTAACAATGTCTAAACCGTATACTTCCATTGAGATCGTGTGAGAGTGATACAACTTTACGAGGAAGGCCTTAAAACTGGTGTAATTAGCAAAAAATTGGCGTGAAACAATGGACTATCCAAAACATTCTGAAAACTTTTGTGAATTGAGAGGGAAAGAAGTACCCAAGGCTAGGACCAGCACTGGGAGGCCCCTATTATTAGTAAGAGGGGGTTAAGAGTTCTTCGCCAGGAACATTGAGACCTCAATGTTCCTGGCGGCGAGAACTCTTAACCCCTTCTTACTAATAATAGGGGCCCTCCCAGTGCTGTACCTAGCCTTGGGTACTTCCTTCCCTCCCGACTCACGAAAAGTTTTTAGAATGTTCTGGACAGTCCGTTGTTTCACGCCAATTATTTGTCTCATTACACCAGTTTTAAGGCCTTCCTCGTAAAGTTGTATCACTCTCACATGATATCTCAATGGAAGTATACGGTTTAGACATTGTTAATACAACCACACTCACTCAACCACAGAAAATAATGTTAGCAACGGCTATGGCAGAGCATGAGAAAAGAATTCGACATCCAACTGTCACAACATCCAACAGGTTACTGAAGAGCTCTTACAAAGAGTTACACTTTCTGTGAGTGAGCCAGTAGCTCTAGTTAAGTTCCCAATTAGTCAATTTCACTCAGCCAAATTTTTTTCCGTTTTCAATGGCTGATCCAATGGCATTGGATTAAGATTCATGCACTGGGGATCATACCGCCAAATAGAATACTTTGGGGCTTAGAGGATTGTGGAATGAATATATCCACGACTAGCCAGGGAATTCCCAGAAAAAAAAAAAACCATTTCAATCATCAAGCATTCATAAAAAGAAAGTTACTGAATGTGGACACGTCTTGCAGCGCAAAGTTTGAAACGCGCTTGGGATGATCTGGAAGGAAGTCCTCCTGCAGCAGTTTTCAGATTCAATGCCCAGGACACTCCAGAAAGTCTATAAACGTTGTGGCATGCCTATCAAGTACTAGGGCAGGAGTTGGTGATTATTCATTCCAATTTTAGGATGGTCGCTTTAATAATTGATTATTCCTGAATATTTTTAGTTTGTTGTACTCTTTTTCTTCTTCCATCTTCCCTACCACGCAAAGTATTATGACTGGTACTGTATATATATATATATATATATATATATATATATATATATATATATATATATATATATATATATATATATATATATATACATATAAATATATATATACTATATATATATATATATATATATATATATATATATATATATATATATATATATACAGTACCAGTCATAATACTTTGCGTGGTAGGGAAGATGGAAGAAGAAAAAAGAGTACAACAAACTAAAAATATTCAGGAATAATCAATTATTAAAGCGACCATCCTAAAAATTGGAATGAATAATCACCAACTCCTGCCCTAGTACTTGATAGGCATGCCATATATATGTAATACCATATATATATATATTATATATAATATATATATATATATATCATATATATATATATATATATATATATATATATATATACATATATATATATATATACATATATATATATATATATATATATATATCTATATATATATATAGATAACATATATATAAAATACATATATACAATATATATTTAGAATATATTATATTATTACTATATAATATAATATATATATCAAGATATAACATATGCATACATACTGTGATGTGTAATAGTGGTGAAAATAAGATATGCATCGAAATAAAAAGTTGAGATGACTGAGTAACGCGGTACCTTGATGTAAACATGGCGGCTCCCATGCAAACACCTCAACTATTAAATTTCTCATTTAAGGACAAACTGTTGCCTAAACATGTTCAAAGTCAACAAATAATATAATCAACTTAGATGAAGATGCTTCTTGAAGATCATAAGACCTTATAATAAAAAATTAGCAAAATAAACACAAGCTAAAACTAATGCGGTTCACCTTGCTAGTGCTATGAAAGGAATGAGGGTTCTTGGCAGAGATAGTAGTGACGAGCGGAAGGTAGCCGTTGTAACGGCATCTCTCTAGCGGGGGATTTTGAGAGAGGAGAGACCTAATTGGGAAAGTATCTGTGATAGTGGCTTCCACTTGCCCCTGATGCTATACCGACACCCGATGAGGGTGATCGATCCAGAGGTAGTAACTCTGGCATTCCATATGGCTTTTTTCTTTGGTATATTTAGCATTTATACCTAGAAATGAGTGCTTTAGGTACATTTCACTGGGCGACACAGGTTGATCCAGAAATATATATATATATATAGGTATATATTATATATATATTATATATATATATTATTTCATTCATCAATATATTTTTTGATCAAGAGTACCCATTACATAATAGACTTATAAAAAGTCTATTTTACTTGATATAACAGAATCACAGTTACCTATATAATGCCTAAATATCCACCGCTGGTCTCAGAATATGCCCTAATACCCTTCTCATATGGCTTCAGGATGCCTCTGAAATTGGTCACATTTCAAAATTTTACTTGATATAACAGAATCACAGTTACCTATATAATGCCTAAATATCCACCGCTGGTCTCAGAATATGCCCTAATACCCTTCTTATATGGCTTCAGGATGCCTCTGAAATTGGTCACATTTCAAAATTTTCTTTGGGGTGGCTTACAGGTGCCCACCCATATTCAGCTGTGCCCCCTAGGTGCCCACCCACTGACAGACTCCTAGCTACGCCACTGCAATGCACTCACACATCGGAATATAACTTGAAATGTAGAAATGTTTATATCACAATAATCCATGTTGTCCTTTACAACAGAATTTGGTTAGCTTAAGCCTTCTCAAAATTGTAAATAATATCCAAATTATGCTTTTGTTTGTCTTGTTATATATTGATAAAATAAGTCTCTTTACTACCCTTGCACACCAGACACTGCTTCAAATCACAAAGTCACTTTGAAGACTATTAGGCCAATTTCCAAAGAAATGATTGAACCATCCATAGCAGGGGGAGGAGTTCCTCACCTATAACAAAAAAAAAGAAAAGAAAAGAAAAACAAATTAAAGAAAAGTAACAATTCAACAAAATAAAAATACTATTTAATTGAATAAATATTAAACTTTTCCAAACAAGCCCATTGCTGTATATAGAAAAAATCTGCACTACCACACACTCCTGGTCTGACAGGAAGTTTGTCAGAGCAAAAGGCTTTTCAAGATCAGCTGCGGAGGCGATTGCAAAGTGTAGGCGCCAATCTTCCGCTAACGTTTATCAGTCCAGGTGGGCATTCTTCCACAGCTGGTGCACCTTCTTCTACCTCTGTAGCCCAAATAACAGACTTTCTGATATTTTTAGACTTCCGATGTTCAACTACCTTGGTGTTTAGGCACGGAACTAGATTTATCTTTAGACAAAGACATCAGCGATTTGATCAATCTTTTAAGACATCCAAAAGGGAGAAAACATTGCTGTCTTGGAACCTAGATCTTGTTCTAAAATTGATTTCAGGGCCTCCATTCAAACCCATTCAATCTTCTTCCCTTAAGGATTTAACAAGGAAGACAATTTTTGGTTGTCTTAGCTACGGCTAAAAGAGTGAGCGAAATTCAGGCCTTAGGCCCCTACACAATCAATTTTTTCGTCAATTAATTGATATCAATTTATTGACGTCAATGAATTAATGGAGAAATTGACCGTGTGTAGGGGACATTGATATAAATTTAATTGAAACTATTTCATTGAATCAATTCATTGAGAGATCAAAGATCCTTTGATATTTATTGATGGGTCTTCAATAAAATTAATCGTGTGTGGGCAAAGCATCAATATATTGATCAATAATTTAGTGTCCAGAGCAAGCACTATTCCTAGAGCCACAGATGCTTTCATCTCGAAGTTATGAATCAAACTGAAAATTGAAGTAAAATCATTGACCGTGTGTAGGCACAGTGATTTGCTCAATTTCATTGTCGTCAATAAATTTATATCAATTGATTGACGAAAACATTGATCTTGTGTAGGGGCCTTTAGACAAAGATGTGGGCCTCTCACAGGGAGATACAGTGTGCTCATTCATTTTGAATGCCTTAGCAAAAATTGAAACACCAATCCCTGGCCTTGCTCTTTCAATAGCAAGTCTCTGACTGACATCCTCGGTCCAACGGATCAAGAAAAGACTCTGTGCCCCGTAAGAGCATTGAAACATTACTTGGATAGGACTAAGAGAATCTGAGGTTTTCCCCCTAATCTCTGGTGCTCAGTCAAGGACCCATCATGTCCTTTGTCCAAAAACGCCCCAGACTTTTTTCTTCAGAGACATTATTTCTGAATCTCACTCAAAGGTTAAGAGAGGAAGATTTTCCTATTTGTAAGGTCATAGCCCATGAAGTTAGGGCAGTAGCCACTTCCATGGCTTTCAGATATAATGTATCTCTTCCATCGATTGTACAAGCTACATTCTGGAGATGTAAATTGGTATATATTTGCTAATTTTTATTTACATGATGTTGAGATAGTTTATAATAATTTTAGTGTTTATAATAATTGTAGTGCTTAAGGAAGCATATCTGTAGCTGGCATGGTATTGGAACACAAAGGATAGGAGGATTTACGTATTCTCTTGTTTTAACTCGCCGTGACGGTGGTCGTCAAGTTTTTGGAAGCTTGGGGATTTCTGTGTGCCCGGAGACCTGCCAATCTTGTTTTTATGGATGGGTGACTGTACTTTATTTGGTGTTCAGGTAACTGGTATTTCTGGTCATATTGTTTTGTTGCCCAGGGCAAGGGCTTGTGTTTTTTGGTAAGCTTTGGCAATCATTGGAGCACTCCTTGATTGCAAAGCATTCCACTGAAGTAGAGGCAACACCTGGCTTTACTGCCACGCCACTATGGGTCGAGATGAGTTTTGACCAGAAACAGTATCTTCCTGCTGGAGCTCTCTCACCAGGCAATGTTACAACAAGCATTTTATTAATGCTAGCTAATTTACTATTGCAAATTCATCCCCATCACTGAGTGTTTTTGAGTAGTATTTGTCCATGATTCCCACCTCCTGTCAATGTGGGATTCAGCTATGTAGTTACAGGCAGTCCCCAGTTATCGGTGGACTTGGTTAATGGTGATCCGGAATAAAATCGACGATTTATGGCTCCATAACGGTCCAAGTTTTGGTTATTGGAGCCATAAGGTGCCGATATTAAGTTATTGTACCATAACATACCTAACAGTTATCAGTGCCATCAACCGAAAACCTAGTGCCATAAGCGCCATAGATCGCCGCGTTTTGGTTAAGGGTGGTTTTTGCTCATCAGCACCCTGCTAAGAATGGAATTCCGCCAATAACCATGTACTAGGTAAGTTACTGACTATATAAAAATGACATTTTTATAATAAAATTAGATTTTATATATACATACCAAGTAACTACATGATCGGAGCCTGTCCTCCTTCCCACTCATGGACATGGAGCATAACCAAATTGAGTGCTTTAGCTCTTGTACCTACACTTCCCAAAAGTGGGCGGGTCCAGTTACCTACACAAAAACAAAAGACTCACTACTGCAAATTTCAAATTTAAGCTGCTAAGAAAGTAAAAACTTATAGCTATGTAGTTACTTGGTAAGTATGTACACATAAAATTTAATTTTACTATGAAACAAGGGAATTTTTACTCTGTTCTCTTATGTCATTGTTAATGTCTTGTCAAATTCCTGTTTTCATAGACACCTTTGTCCACTTGTTTGTTTTATCAATCTTTAATTTTTTTAATTCTGTCATTGTGTTCATGTATATTTTTTTTTAGGTTTCCTAGAAACAGCAGTTTAAAAAATCTAGTGATCCAGCAGTTATTCTAAATATTTGCTAAATCTGCATCAATGTTTTCTTGGTAATAGAGTGCACCATGGAAAAATCTGATAGTTTTGATATTCCTCAACATTAGGTCTGGGACCTGTTTTCTAGGCTTGTTGTTTTGGCAACAGAAATTTCATATCTTTCAATTCAGTTTGCCATGATCATTAAACTGTACTGGAACAAGATACTCTTGTCTGAGATTGAAAAGTGATATAAGGTGAGCAGACACTATGTACTTTGAAAAATGATTTAGGTGAGCAGACTGGAGTACCTTGAAGATATATATTTAGTTACCTATATCATGTATCATGCCTAAAAGATCATCAGATATGTTAAATGTATGTTTTGTTGATTTTCTGTTAAACTGAAGTTACTTTCTTTCTTTGTAGAAACTGTAGCTTGTCAACAAATGGCCCCTGATTTTTTAGATGAGACTGGCCTATTTTCCCAGACTCATTTGTCTTTAGACAACTTATTAGCCTGTAATATTTCACATCTTTGTGTACTTGGATTTAAAGCAAATAATTTGTGGTATATCTTAATCCAAACAGTTCATAAAAGACTTTAGTGTAAAGCATTGTGTTACAAGCATTAGTTGTGAGATGAGAGAGCCTTGAATGCCATTACAGGCAGTCCCGGGTTACGACGGGGATTCCGTTCTTAAGACGCGTCGTAAGCCGGAACGACGTTGTTGAAAACATGTCCACAGGGAAAATTTCACTAATTTGCAATTTTTCTTAGGGCCGTATCTCTAAAATTATCACTAATTTACTTTTTTCATGTGCAACACTGTGTATTCACAAATTACTGTATATTTTCATTAAAATACAAGAGAGAGAGAGAGAGAGAGAGAGAGAGAGAGAGAGAGAGAGAGAGAGAGATATTACATAAAACCATTAAATTCGTTGACCATTTAATGGATTGTTACTTTCCCAGCTCCGAGTGTCACTGGAGTTATGAGGTAGGGAAATTGATACAGAAAAAGACGAAGGGAAGAATTTCTTTTGAAATTAGTTATCGTATTATTACTACTTCTATTATTATTATTTGAAAATATAATAAACACGTGCATCTACCATAAAAATTCTCTATCTCAGTAAGAAAGAGGAATTATCCTTACAAGTGAAATGGAAAGTTCATTTTCATCTCTTTAAAATACGACCATTATGAATTTTGTAATTAAAGTATTATTTATTATTATTATTATTATTATTATTATTATTATTATTATTATTAAATAACTGAAATTATCAATAAACATTTTACATACTAGTACCATAAAAATTCTTCATCTCGGTAAAAGAGAGAGAGAAAGAGAGAGTTTTTATCTTTCTCTGTTTTCTCCAAAAATACTTATAACGCTTCCAGCAAAAGAGAGGGCAGGGAGTTACCACTATGACACATTATTATCTTGTGT
The DNA here is from genome assembly GCF_015104395.2 of Macrobrachium nipponense. Taxonomy (NCBI): domain Eukaryota; kingdom Metazoa; phylum Arthropoda; class Malacostraca; order Decapoda; family Palaemonidae; genus Macrobrachium; species Macrobrachium nipponense. The sequence goes on from NC_061099.1 coordinate 13,470,803, forward strand.
GGCAAAAAGAGAGAGAGAGAGAGAGAGAGAGAGAGAGAGAGAGAGAGAGAGAGAGAGAGAGAGAGAGAGAGAGAGAGTTAACCTTAATTAAAAGTGACATGGATAGATTAGTATTGTATTTCTTTAAAATACTATCACATATGAATTGGTAATTACAGTTATTATTATTATTATATTTGAAAGTATTTAAAACAAATAGTACAAGTACATAAAAAATCTAGAGTCTCAGTAAATGAGAGAGAGAGAGAGAGAGCAGAGAGAGAGAGAGAGAGAGAGAGAGAGACGAGGAGAGAGAGAGAGAGAGAGTAGAGGAATTTCATGAGCAACTTGATTGCAACACAGCAGCGCTCCCCATCCTGGCTGTCACAGAACTTGATATATCTGACAGTTTTAGTACCTGGAGTTCGAGAAAGGTTACTGAAAAGAAGACTGGGATTTCCTTCATTCTTCCATAATTTTTTAAATATATAAGCTAAAATCTTACTAATTCACTATGGTATTTTCTTTAATTAATTGATATTATTGCTGTACAAATTAATATTAATATTTGAAAATAGTAAATCATTTATTTATCATACAAAAAACATACATCTTTGTAGTAGAGAGAGAGAGAGAGAGAGAGAGAGAGAGAGAAGAGAGAGAGAGAGAGAGAGAGAGAGAGAGAGAGAGAGAGAGAGAGAAATTATTATTTTTATTATGTGATATAATTTCAACTTATTAAATTACTAATACAAAGGGTATTAATCAAAATTTAATATTTGAAAATTAGTAAATCATTTTTGTATTATAAAAATGTATTTAGTCATGAAAATAAACATCAAAATACACTAATTAGTGATTATTTCGTCGGAAAATACAAAGAGAGAGATGAGAGAGAGGAGAGAGAGAGAGAGACGAGAGAGAGAGAGAGAGAGAAGAGGAGAGTGAGAGAGAGAGAGAGAGAGAAACTATGGTTTTTATATCCAAGTTTAAGTAGAGATAAATGGATTCTTTAATGTGAAATAATGTTTCAATGATATTTTGCTGTTTTGTATAAAGGATATGATACTGTTTGAGAATGCTGTTTCCCCATTAAAATTCAACCTTGACCTATGGTTTTTAACCATTAACAAGTGTTGTTTTGCAATTAAGGTGTTAAAATTAATTTATGCGCCCTCCGCTCAGAAACTAGTTCTGCGTATGAGGTATCGTTAAAAAGCATAAAAACAAAAAACCGTCGTAACCTTGGAATTTGCGTGTAATCTAACCAGAAACTTAGTTTTGTTAATTATGTATACTGGAAACAAGCAATGATTTTTCATTATTTGCGCTTTGGACTGTATAAACTGCGCATCCCAAGCTAGTGTATTCATTCACTCGGAAACTAGTCGCATATGAGGCGTCACTAAAAAAAATTTTTAAAAATACGACATATAAGAAGTGTCGAAAATCATCATAACCTCAAAATTTTTGTTGTAATCTAAACCAAAAACCGTTATTTTTATTAATATACTGTGCTAAACATAAAAGGATTCTTATCATAGTATGCGTTTTTTAAAAGCAATCGTTAACTCGGAGCGTCGGAAGCGTCAAGCGTCGTAAACCTCGGAAACAAGCGTCGTAATCCAGGGCGGATTTTTTCAATGAATATTTAAGAAAAAGCGTCGTAACCTGGGAACGTCATAAGCCGGAGCCGTCGTAACCCGGGGACCGCCTGTACTTACGGGTAGTCTCCACTTTGGGGGGGTCCCGATTGTAAAAAATCGTAAAAAATATTTGCCAAAAATACACTAATCAAGACAGGCTAATGAAATTTTCAGGCATTATTAGCACTATAATAACGCATATTCTCTGTGAGTTTTATCATCCTACAGGGAAAATTAATGATTTTATGAAAAAAATGTGAAAAAACGGAAATTTCCGGGCCCCTCGTACTGAAGGTTATTTGGTGATTGGTGAGAAACTACAGTCTTGAATAGAAATTCTGGTCTGACAGAATGTTGGTATATCCACCTGGAACATGCACAAAAAAAATTATCAAAATAGAACAGTAAATAAGCACGTTATAACAAAAAAAAGAGCAACAACTTCGTAAGTTCAGCGAAAGCCCTGCCGAAAATTCAGACTATAGCTAGGAAGAAATATTCAGGAAAAATTCAAATCTCGATTTAGGGACAAAACCTTTTGAGAGTTTGTAGTTATTATGTCACTTGATAGCCTAAAACATCTAAAAATTATATTATTTAGGACAATCAAAGAACCCCCCCCCCAAAAAAAAAAAAAAGGTGGGGGGGGGGTGGTTCTTTGATTGTCCTAAAGAATATAATTTTTAGATGTTTTAGGCTATCAAGTGACATAATAACTACAAACTCGCAAAGGTTTTGTCCTAAATCGAGATTTGAATTTTTCCTGAATATTTTCTTCCTAGCTATAGTCTGATTTTTTGGCGGGGCTTTCGCTGAACTTACGAAGTTGTTTGCTCTTTTTTTTGTTATAACGTGCTTATTTACTGTTCTATTTTGATAATTTTTTTTTCTGCATGTTCCAGGTGGATATACCAACATTCTGTCAGACCGAATTTCTATTCAAGACTGTAGTTTCTCACCAATCACCAAATAACCTTCAGTACGAGGGGCCCGGAAATTTCCGTTTTTTCACATTTTTTTTCATAAAATCATTAATTTTCCCTGTAGGATGATAAAACTCACAGAGAATATGCATTCTTATAGTGCTAATAATGCCTGAAAATTTCATTAGCCTGTCTTGATTAGTGTATTTTTGGCAAATATTTTTTACGATCGGCACCCCCCAAAGTGGAGACTACCCTTACTTATAGCTTCAATACTTAGAGTACGCACTGCCCATGCACAGTCCTTGGAGTCTTTTAAGGCAATATGCACCTTTTCTAAATCTTCACGAATTTTGTACAAATTAGTTATGTTATTCTCATTTTACTTGGCCAAATAGTATGGATTGCTTGTCCATTGCACATCTTGATGGTGGCCACAATGACAGTCTTGTTGGTAAACAGCCTGTATAGGTGCCAGTCAAGTAAACTGATGCCATGAATTTTTTTTTGCTATTGGTTACTGTTGTCAACAAGGTAGGTCCCTCTTTTTTCCATGTACACATATATTTGATAAATAACCTGGATGAAGTAATCCTTGAGTACGAGGTGTTTATATCAGTGCTTACAATCAAACATTTTTAGTAATAGTTGCCCAGTTTCAAACGAACAATGTTTATCAAGTACTGGAAACATCTCAGAAAAAGGATGTCATACTCTTCAACATTTTCAGTTGCAATATAAAGAATAAAATTCATTATATTTCACCAAGTGTAAACCCTTCATACCAGCCCTATGAGGATCAAGAAACCCTGTCATCATTAGTAAATGACAAGCATTCTGGAATAATGAATCTGACTGTAAAACCTTGAGACAAATTAAACCATCTGTTTACTTGTGGTGTTCTTCGTTCCAGTAAGTGCACCACGTGGAAGTACGTAATGTTATACCATCTTCAGACTGGTACAAAATGACCCATAGATATAGGAGGAATGCCTCACATTAACCATTCTCTGAATGCAAAAAATCACTTGCAATCAAACTTATATAGTAGTGTATGTATATGTAGTAATTGCTCAGCTTTCCACCAACATAATATGTATAGTGTATTAAGTATCGGAAACAAATATTTTTGAAAAGAAATTTGTCAGAATCATCAGCACATTCAGTTTTTCCAGGTACAATTCTAAGGAGTTGCAATGATAGCCTGTTGTCAAGGAGGCCTCAAATGAGATTTGCTAGCTTTGTAGTGTTGTACTGTAATAGCATTATAGTGGTGTTTGGAAACCTTCACGTGACAACTTAACCCCACATGGTGTATGAATTAGATATGCAGGATATGGTTTATATGGCATGGACAGGACATGGAGCGGTTTTACTCGATTATTAGAGGTTTTTATATGCAATCAATAATCGAGGCACTTCTCATTTTTTCTCACACTGAGGAATAACCTATTCATACTTAAAAGGCTCTGGTTTGCATACCTTGAAAAAATACAGATTGCCTTACAAATTTGTTATTCATACAATTTTTATTGCAGGTAAGATATACCTTTACAGCTATGGGAAACAACAATTTGCTTCCCAGATAATGTATTTCCAATTGTATGGGTAAATGTAGCCTTCATATCATATCGAGTTAACTCACTTTGACAGACAGACAGATATCTTTACCATACATATACAGTAATACCTTGAGATACGTGTATAATTCGTTCCTGGACCAAGCTCGTAAGTCAATTTGCTCGCATCTCAATTCAATTTTTCCCATATGAAATAACTGACAAAAATTTAATCCATTACAGCCCTCTAAAATCACCAAATCAACGATAATAACAATGGAAAAAACATGTTTTTAATTGCTATACTGTAGACATATTGTACACAAAAAATGATATAAATGATTACTGTGATATGAAATAAAATGTGGGTTTATTACAAATTCTTACTAGCAAGACAGACGATAGCAGCTGACTGCAGTGTGTGCAGAGGAGGAGGAGGAAGGGAGGGAGAGAGAGTTGGATGGTACCGTATTTAATACTGTTCCTCTATATTTCTCTGTAACTCAGACATGATAGTTATGCATTTTGGAAGCCTTTGTGCTCTTGATAGCATCCTTCTGTTTGAGGATTGTACATATTGTCAATGTATTAGGGCTGTTGCCTTGTATAATAAGGCGCCCTATGAGGTAATGTTAGACTTGCGATAATCTTACTCTAAGTCGGTTGGTTATGCACTTCCATACTCATTGGAGTGTCTTGGGGTTTGCTGATAACTTACAAAGTGGTTATGACGACGATGTGTTAAACTCATGATGATATCTTTCTGATGTGAGGTTTCTAGTAGAAAACACGAAGTATAAAAAATAGTTCTATTCTCTGAGATTACATGATGAAGATCAGAGGAAATTTGTACAGGTCTGCCAATGATGATGTCTAACTCTATTCTGACTACCATCTCATTTACAAATCATAAAGGAAGCAGACAGTAGCTCGAACATATGAACATACATGCAGATGACACATTACAAGTCATGTAGGCCGTTTGAATTATAGGTCGCGGTAGTTGTCTCAAGCAGGAAGCTTGGACTAATGTTTCAAAACAAATGAATGACCACAGGTGACGGCATGTCAACTTAGCCTACTTTATTGTATACGTCATCTTAGCGTCTCTGGTCTGATCACATTCCTGCAAGCAATCTGGTTGACCTCTTAGTTTTAGTCTTTTATATATATGGAATAACATTCCATATTTTTATTATGTAACTCTTACATAAAAGCTCGGTCAGCTACAAAACCAACCACTGAACATTACTCAAGCTTGACTTGCATTTGACTTATAGGAGTGTGATACAGACACTATGTGAATATATATAGATAAATAGAAAATACTTATAAGTAAAAAAAAAATTCATGGTGTACACAAATACAGATTCAAGTAATAAGATATAAGGCACAATATGCATATGATGATATTTGTAAATAATAGTGATCACGTGATATATACTGATACAGTTTTTCACTTCATATCATTAAGATACATATGCTACAGAAAATACTAATGTACTCTGATAATTGCATAGAATAAAGATTAACATGATAAAAATCATATTTTAACTGATAAAAATTCATATATGAATTGATAAAAATTATTAATGTTTTTATGTTGATTGATTCATTGATTTTTATGCTAACTGTTATATATCTGCAGGTATTGGTAAGATAAAAGGCAACAGATTGATTATAAGCTACCTGATTTATTTATACATATGTATATGGATTCATATAATTATGATTAATATATGTGCACTTAATACAACTGATTCACATAAACGACTAATCTAAGTGATTAATCTAGGTGCACTTTAAATACGATAGACTTCCAGTGCGTACACGCAAAGATATATTTTGATTCTGTTATTTATGATCATTTATATAATAGATTCCTATGCGTACACGCAAAGATATATTTCGACTCTGTTATTTATGATGGCATTTATATATAGGATACATGATCTTTATTATGGATACATGACCGAGGTTATACTACTACACATTTAACTAGCGTTCGAACAACTTTTCGTCCATTACACAGTTCCAGACAACCACCTATAGCCAAATGAAATGGCCAATTCTAAATGGTTAAAATAAGGGGAAAATTGCCTGGCAGGGTCCAACGTTCTATTTTGCGCTCATACTTGTTCTCTGCATCCTAAGCCACACGAATACGTTCGCGATGAATAAAATCATCCCCAGCACGAGTCCTTCGCCAGCAACGTAGAGTTGAATATCCTTCTGGTCATAATTGTCGGAAGTATGTCCCTTTAGTAGTCGATTTCCGACAGCCGCCGGAGCATTCTGCATTAAAACGAGATTAACGACGGGATACGGGTGTCGGTCGAAGAAGTCCACGAGATAAGCTTGTTCACTTATGATGGTGCTTATTCCTTTCACATTATAGGCGGTTGTTACTTGACTGCCATTGTCCGCAGCGACGGACGATTTTTTTAAGTTGCGATGTGAAACTCTCGTACTGCAGGATACTGTAACCAGGTTCCATTAATCAGCCTGCAAGTGAAATTATACTTGTCACAAGGGCAAAGTAAATTCAGACAACATCAAATATGGGAGGGAGAAAGCCATTAAGAACCAGACTTAACCCACATGAATTCGCTGATATTTTATGGAATTCAAAAGAGTCAGCTGTACAAACTTTTTTATCCATGGCATTAACAATGAGTGAACCTATCCAGGTCTATGATGATCGTAAAAAATATCCATAATTATAAAAAATAAACAGATATCAATACGAATCCCAAAGAAAATTCGATATTACTGGTAGTAAGTTACTAGACAAAGAAGTGGAAAACGGAGCTATTTGTAAGATTGCCTGGCAACATAAGAGTCAAAGAGAATATTAATCATGATTCTGTATTTCTCTATGCTAACTGAAATTAAGCTGTGATACAATCCGATCCTATGCGCCCCTAACAAAAGTTTCATATTCAATTTTCTCGCGCGCATCCTCTGAGGTTGATTTTTAGGCAGGAGATGCTATGAAAGAACACACTATGTAACTAATTTCTATATAAACTTTAGGTTTTTTCAAGAAAATGTGACATTTTCCCATGAATGTGATTTACTTGAATTGTAATAGACTAATGTTGCAAGTAAATATTTCATATCCATGACTTGATACTTCTAAATGTCCGTTTACCAATATCATAAGCTTATTTATTGACTAATTGTCTATGAGGTTCAGAAAAAAAATTAATTTATTTTGATGTTATAGAAATTCTGTTTGCTTATTTTGTTCATTAATTTTAAAATTATTGCAATTCCTCAACTAAAATTGCATTGCATACACGGATAAGAATAGGTTATGGCTATGTATGTCATCATGACCTATGAACCACATGTGAAGTTCATGAGCTAAGCATTCCTCTCTCCAGCCAACCTGCTTTGCAAGCGGTTTATTGAGGTTAAAAGGAACAATGATGATTCGGCAATGATGACGTCGTCACCTGGCAGGAGATTGCTCTCAGCCAGCTAAGAGTTACGTTACTTGCTGTAATAAATACGACTTTAGTATAAATTGGGTATTTTTTTATTTTAATACTCCACCCACAAGAGAAGAATGTCTGAAAAAAAACAGTACCAAAATTGAACAATATATTAGTTTCTTGTTGGAAATCTGCATGATTGTAAATAAATGTAATTATGTTAAATTAGATATTCCTTATTCAAACTAATGAAAGGAGGTTTCCATATCAATTCTATATATATTATTTGCCCTGTAAGATCCATATAGGATTATTCCATAGATATACATTTTCACTTCTAGACTTCCTGACTTTAAAATCTATTTTATTTTATTTATTTTTTTCATTGACTACGAATATAAATCACCGGGACAGACAATATGTCAGTAGGTTTTGATATGTGTTTGAACTTTTAGCTTATTTGTCATTACTAAAGCGTTAAGTTAGAGTTCAAATCTTTACGCATATATATTTGGATATTTAATTAACCTATGGTTACGTTTTGCTTATTGATTTTATCGTGATTCCTTTTTTGTTATAATTTGTAACCCTTCCGACTTCTTACGGAGTGTATTATATCGACTCCACTTGTATCCATATTTATTTTATTTTTTATACTTATTTATTTATAAATTTTTATATATATATATTTGATAAATTAATGGTTGGCTTGAATATGTGGAAAAGTGTCTTAGCGGCGTACCGTATAAGGCTACTTGCGGTATCAATTCTATAGATACAAGATATGAAGGATAAAGGTATTTAAGGGGACCGTCCGCTATGAGGTCTATTTTTTTTATTTATTACGCAAAATAGATAATTTTCATATATGTTTTAGATATATATAATACCTTCATCATATAAAAATTTCAAGTCATTTGATCAAAAACTTTTAGTTTTATTAGCAAAAATTTATATTAAAAAAAAATAAAAAAAAAAAAATGGTAGAGATTTCTCCGCTAATATGACATCAATTGTATTGAAAATCATACCATAAAAACTTCTTTATATACGGAACAATTCTGTGTGACAGAATTTCGATTTTTTGTCTTGATTTTTTTTATGAATTTTTTTTTTTTTTTATGTCTAGACACCCTCAAAAAAAATCTAAAAAAAAGAAAGAAAGAAATAAAAATTCTGTCACACAGAATTGTGGGATTTTTATTCCTCTTTCCAATGATATCTTTTTCTCCAAAATTGGATAATAAATAACCGAGTAATGGTTACCGACATGCGCATAAGTATGTTTTTGAGTTATGGGCTCCCAAAGATTTGCTATGTAAATTTCGCTTTTTTCTTATAAAAGTCAAAACAACATTATTATAATTACTTTATTTGTACTTTTATTGTTGATTTCTACATCAAGGATCCTGGTCCTACCCCTAAAAGTGGTATTAATACCCTCAGCGTGACACCAGACAATGATGTTGACGGCGAGACATGAGACAATGAGGGCGCTGATAGCAATGAATTTTCGTGTTTTTCTTTCAGCATACTCCTGGCCTTCGCTAATTTTGCTAGCCTTAGTTGCTGAGTAGCCTTCTTGATCTTAGGTAACTTCGGCATTGCTATAAGTTCACTAAGAAGTTATAAAAACAACGTAAATAGCTAGTGACCAAACGCAAGTGACGAAGTGCGTGTAACTCCTTTGACGTGTGTGGCGTAACTGAGTCATTCTCCGAGTCTCGCGGCTCTCGCCTATAAATAGCCACTCTGAGCACCTCTCCTCTCTCACACAACCTTTCATTGCTACCAGATGTATGAGAATCTCGAAAAAAATCTAAAAAAATCCCTGTATATATGCAAAAATAAACATGCAAAAACGATTCTGTCAAACTCAGTCATACAGACGACGCAGTTACGATGACGTCATCATTTAAAAACCGTTATATCTTCATTATTTGTAAAAATAATTGGCTGAAACTTCTGGAAAGCATGCACGGCATGTTTCTGCATAGATACAAGTAATAACTTGATTTTTTATTTTTTCAAGTTGACATATCATCCGCCATAGCGGACGGTCCCCTTAAAACCGAGAGAACCGCTATAATCCAGTTCGGATCCAATATCACGAGTTGTAACTCGTAAGACATTGACACTTTCCTATTTATCTGTTCTACCAAACCGATTGACTCTGGGTGATAAAATATAGTTTTGTTCATGAAACTTACCTGTCAGATATATATATAGCTGAATTTTCTGAAGTCCGACAGAATTTCAAAAACTTCCGGCACATGCAGTGGTCGGCCAGGTGGTTAGTACCCATTCCCGCCGCTGGGAGGCGGGTATCAGGAACCATTCCCATTTTCTATTCATAATTTTTCTGTCGCCGGTGCTGGAAACACCTGTTTTCAGTACCTCCGTCTTAGGATTTTGGAAACTTCATTGCCGCTAAGTATCCTAATTATCTTTTAATTTATTTATTTGGATTTGTGGCAGGCATACGCTATCTTAAATTGATTTGAATTTTATTCATTTTTGCATAAGATATCTGAATCTAGTTAGGCTAGTTTCAGAGGGTGTTGTCTGCAAAGATAGGGTGTGGCTACCGAAAGCTTCGGTAGATCCGCACTTGGTATGCACGAGGGGTATGGGTCTTGCTTCTTTGTTGAGATTTGTCATGTAAGGAGTGTGAGATTTTGTCTAATTCCGTAAGGAAGACGTATGATTCGTATGTACGCAATTAATCAGTAAACATGTCTAATTCCGTAAGGAAGACGTATGATTCGTATGTACGCAATTAATCAGTAAACAAAAGTCAGGGTAGTGAACTTGCTAACCTTCCTGTAGACTTTATTTTGCCTAACCCTGTAGTATGGCCTACGGGTTATGAATATGTCTACGAGAGGTGATCGCTCTCCTTCATTGTTGTGTAGAGTGCTACTTCTGTTATTGTTACTCCTAACCCTGTAATGTTGCCTTCGGGTCCTAAAACAGTGTCTGTAGAGGTTATTGCCCTTTCTCTAATAATCTTTCGATTCGTAACTTAGAATCGAAAATGCTTGCTTTAGAGAGCAATAGTGAAGTGGCTTAGTGCAGTGACAGTGCCCCTTGTGTAGTGGAAGGTGCGTCAGATCGGCCTCATTTCGCCTCTAGGCCGGGACCTCTGCTTGACTCCCAGGACCCGGGGAGAGAGCATGTCGAAAGCCGAAGGAGGGTTACGAGGAACCCCCACCGATCTGGCGTGCCTTCGGACAGTTTTCTTTTGATGAAAATCCCCAGACTGCCAAAGTGCGTGCACGTGCACGAATCCTGAAGGATTGTTTCTCATCCTCCGAAGCGTCCTCCCCGCGCAGGGGTTGGAGCTTTCGGAAGGACTCGCGCCCTCAAATAGAAGCTTTATAGAGGAGGACGCTTCACGTTTCTCTCTCTCTCTCGTCATGCGTTTCAGTGAGAAGTAATAAGGCGAACGTCGCCTGAACATGTGTACGTCTTTCCACCGAGAAATACGAAAAAGAAGTCGTAGTAGCAGGACGCTTTTGAGCACTGACGTCCGAGCTTTGTTCTGTGAGAATAAGAAGGCGTTCCCTCGCCCCTCGTATTCTTACACGATCAACCCTTCTCCTGAGACTGCTTCGTGCAGTCGGATTTTTCTCTGAGATGTATCTCGCTCTTCCCTGAAGGCAGTTTCTCTCGCTTGTTTTGATGCCTGTCAGGAGCGTGACGCTTTTCTGCACGCTTCTTTGGACGCTCGACTTAGGCGGGACACTCGGATGGACGCCAGGCGCACGCGGGTGCACGCCAAGCGCGCGCCAGTGGACGCCGAGCGTGCGCCAGTGGACGTCGAGCGCGCGCCAGTGGACGCCGAACGCGCGCCAGTGGACGCCGAGCGTGCACCAGTGCACGCCAGGTGTGTCGCCTGGCTGAACGTTTCTGTTGAACTCTTCAAGCTCTTGTTTCAGATTTGGGCCTAAAGAATTTTTACCTCTACCTTCGGTGATACCTTCTACCTCACCTGCAAAGAATGTGAAGTAAGCAGTGCTTCGGAGGAAGCTTAAAGTGAACAGGCAACTTCTTCTTCGAAACCCAGCAAGACATCGGGTTTCGCGAATTCAAGAGGTCTCTGTCAATTAATATTGCTTTTCGCAAAGGTGGATGGAGTTAAGGAAAGCAAGGGAAGATCTCGTTTGCTCTACCGCAGTCAAGACTTTGTGATAAGGCGGTTACGGGTTATGTAAAAGCTCGACGTCCTGCACGTCATGACGCTCGGCTACGTTCAGTAGGATTCTTGCAAAAGCACTCATCAAGAGGACGCTCTTCAGGAAAGCGCAAGACAGGACTTCCTTTGCCATACTGCCAATATATTTAAGTTGCAAGCTTTTTAGTCCATCTGAAAGGGCTTTTCAGATGATAGATTTTGTTAGTTCCTAAGTTCGGGACTACGCTGCCGAAGTTGAACATCGGGGTCCTACCTGCCGAAAGCCCAGTCTCTTATCAGGATTCTTGCCCCTTCCTCGATTGATACGGGAATGGGAAAAATAATATGCTCAACTTTCTGGATTATGTTTTGTCAATTCAGTGACTTTCCCCCATTGGCAATATACTATCGTTTTGTCAAGTAAGTGGGTATCCCCTCATTGACAAAATATCTCTTTGTCCCGTAAATGGGTTAGTTCTCATTGACAAACATCTCAATAACTTTATATTGCGTAAGCAGATAAGCTCTTTTTGACAAGATTCGTAAGAGCCCTCATTCATCAATCGCAGACTCGTACAAGTAATAGACTTGTAGACTACGTCAATGAACGCTTATGTCCAATAACATAAGAAGTTTGAGCTATCCGCTTCGATTCTCAAAGATTTGTTCAATAAACTTGCCTGTCAGATATGTATGTAGCTGTGTTTCCGAATTCAGCTATAGATATCTCTGCCAGGTAAGTATGAACAAACTTTTGTTGTATCATAATTTCATATTTTGCCTTGCGTTATTTTACTACTGGTTGGTTCAAGTCATATACGCTTGCTGTAGTTACCTTTTCGGATGACAACCGAGAGGTCTATTGTCTTTTATTTTAAGGGCATTTAATCGTTACTTCCTGCAGCCTACCAGGAGTTTCCGATTTTTCTTTTACCGTTGTATGATAGTGTTATGACGACACAAACGCACTTCTATATTTAGCGCCTTCTGTTTCGCTTAAATATACCAGCTTGAGAGTCTCTTTCTGCTCAAAAATAACGGACCTATTTCTTCGTAGAATAGAGTAGCTGGCAACCCACGCATAACGGTAAGAGACGACGAATGTAAGCTGCTGCTGTCACTGTCCGCTCCAGTCCAACCGAGCCAGTCCCAGCTCGTTCGCTGTCATGCACGGTAGTTTACGTCTCTCTCTCCTGCGGGATTGACTGACTAACTGTATCTCTGCCCTACAATCGCGGACTTTAACCTAAGATTTAGGGGATTTCTTACATGAATGAATAATCATTGCATTCGTTTTGCTTTACTATGTTCAACAGAGATATCTCTTAATCCTTTCGGTGCTCGTTACCGCACGGTATAGAACTACGAGTCTACCGCAACATTGCACTATTATATGCTCTCCTGCTTAGGCAAAGCGCAGCCTTATTAGGGAAGTAAGCATACTCGGGGAGGGAATGGATGAGCTTGCTGGGGACCATTTCCTTCCTGAAGAAGTTCGTTTCCCTGAATAGACTGCAATTCAGACCTCCACAGTTTTTTCCTACCGGGAAACTGAAATATTATTCAAGATCTAGGAATGATTCTGAACATCTCTCAGTGCGTCAAGTATCACCTGAGGTGATAGAAAGAAGGTGCCGGACATCTGGATAGGGTTTCAGATGTCCTGGATCTTAATCTGAAAGAAGTAGAAGCAATTCGGTCGTCCCTCCAGTCCTCGAAACGAGTTTTTGGAACCAGTGGTCCAGATCAACTCTGATATTCCACAGCTCTCTCATATCTTAAGAAGTATCTTCTCTCGGTCCCTGTTCGAGTTTACGAGAAAGAGCCTATTATAACAACAGGCGTAGAATGTAACGATCCTCTAGAGGTTCGTTACAGGATTGCAAAGTCCGTACGAATCGTCTCGATCGATGGCAGCAACTACTGACTTCCGAGTGGAATCTTTCTTTAGAAGTATGTTGAGAGTTGTGGAGACTTTAGGGACGTCCTTTCATTCATCTCTTCGATATGTTGAGAACGAAGAGGCTTCTTCTTCTCTGCTCCCTTATTCTCGATCCGGGATCGGTACCATTAAACGCAATCCTATGATATTGAACAGGGATGGATGTTTAGTCTCTTTTCCCCTTTTTCAATCGCTTAGGAAATGTAATAAGAGGATTTATGATGTCACAGGGAGCGACAATGACGCTGATCACCCCATGTTGGCCTTCAGGATCCTGGATTCACAGAGGTCACGTCCTTCCTAGTTCACTTTCCAAGGACCTTTTCCGAGATAGTCGGTCTACTCTAACTCGAAAGGTATCTATAATCTCTCCGCTCTGAGTCTGACTACGTTCAGACTATCGAGATGTTGACAAGAATAAGATTACAGTCTTCCATTTCCGTCTGAAGAATGGGATAAGCTGGCAGTCACAACTATTAAAGAATACGCAAATATGTTGTTGACGGCCTTTGGGCTCAGAGATTTGCTTCTGTCAAACAACAAAGCCCTTCACGATCTTTGAGTTCTGTGGAATCTCGAAACTCGCTCACCATCTACTTTTTGTCTCGCCTGTTTTCTCGGAGTCAGACACTCGTGCGAGATCAGGCGACATATAGTAGCCCTGAGTTTCTTGTTGACGAAGTCGGTTGCGTTTATACACCCCCGATGATCGTGTAACATGAGACCAGGTTGGAGTGTCAGGCATTCTACCTTCGGGACTGAATCGCCTTTTTGCTCCTCGCTCCTTTCTCCTGGCACCAGAAGCTCGAGTCAGGAGTTGATTTGCTGACGACGTTGGGTTGCGTTGATACACCCCCCAAGGTTTGCTTAGATTGAATCGCCCAGGCAGTCCAGACACTCATCCTTCAGCGAAGTGCGTTGATACACCCCCCAAGGTTTGCTTAGATTGAATCGCCCAGGCAGTCCAGACACTCATCCTTCAGCGAAGAATAGTGCCTTATGGTCTTCAGGGTACAGCCTTGCTGTCCTTGATTCGTCTGACTGGTCAACTTGTCGGTCACCTGACTTTAGTACAGACGGACTGACTGTGCATGTCCAGATCGAAGCTTTCAATATGGAACTTAGACGTAGTCTGAAGTTCTTGATGTCAAAGCATTCGAACCTCTCCTACCTGTTAACTTCTTGCATGTGATCAGGAAGGCCTTCTTCTAACCACCATAGATATGGCAAAGAGGGTTAGTGAGATTTTAAGCCATCGTCACAAGTTTTGGCTTTAGAGAACACAAGGCGGTGTGCTCTCTAAGCCTTCCGTTGTGGCCTAAGAATGGAAACCCGTTTTGTCCTTGGGCCAGGAGCTTGGAAGCAAGGATGGCACAAGTTAGTGGGCAGGAGCCAGAGAGAGTCCTGTGCCCTGTCGGGTCTCTCAAGTTTTATCTACATAAAACTCAAGAAAGTCGAAGTCATTCGGGCAATCTGCAGTGTTCCGAAAAAGACCAGACTTGCCCATATCGAAGAACACCCTGGCTTTAATGTTAAGGAGTTAAAAAATGCCCTTCATTGTGTTTGCACAAAGATTTGAAATCTTCTTTATCTGAAGCTCACGCGAGGTGAGGGCGCGGCCTCGGAAGCATTTCAACAGAGCATGGCACTCAGCAACATCCTGAGTACCATGTTTTAGCGAAGCAACTCTGTGTTCACTTCACACTCCCTGCGAGATGTGAAGATGGCATATGAGATCTGCTGCTCGCTAGGGCCATACGTGTCTGCAGACACAATCTTGGGGGCAAGAAGTACCACTCATCCTATCCTGTAGAAAATGGTTAGGAAGAGCTCTTAATTTAGTTGTTGAGTCGCCGACAACGGCGACTTCTTAACTCTTAAGCCTTAGTTAACACACCTTAACTTTGGCTAGGTTGGTCAGGTGGTGATATATATATTTATATATATATTTATTTTACTTCTTAGCCCTCATGGTATGGTCAATATGGTCTAGTCACGTCGTGGTCTCGCCCCTGTTGACAGATCATCTGGAGTGCACCAGCTATATAGGTCTCTACCTCGCTGGCAACTCTAGTAGCACAAGCAGACTTACGTGGCAATAACCACGAAGCCAGCTATGCTAACAGGTGGAACCAAGATGTAAATCATCTGCATGCATTTGTTTCCCAAAATCCTTCTATTCTGTCCCTTCCCACCTCCAACGGTGGGATTCAGCTATATATATATCTGACAGGTAAGTTTCATGAACAAAATGATATTGTTATGATACAATAAAGTTTGTTCATACTTACTTGGCAGATATATATAATCAAGTACCCACCCACCTCCCCTCAGGGGACAGTGGAAATAAAAATTATGAATAGAAAATGGGAATGGTTCCTGATACCCGCCTCCCAGCGGCGGAAATGGGTACTAACCACCTGGCCGACCACTGCGTGTGCCGGAAGTTTTTTAAATTCTGTCGGACTTCAGAAAATACAGCTATATATATATCTGCCAGGTAAGTATGAACAAACTTTATTGTATCATAACAATATCATATTGGTTTTCTTAATGGAAAGGAATTCACACAACGAGTTAAGGAGATTATTATTGATTTACACCACCCGAGTCAGAGATTATTATGTGTTGAATTCCATGTTTACTGATTTAGCACTCATAAATATTCCTAGCGCACTCAATTGCGGTGTTTGTTTTTAGTGCTATTAATTCTATATAACGTGTCCAGGAACTATTAACACTAAGAAGTGTTTATTTCCTCTGTCAGACTCGTAATTCTGTTAATAATTCTACGTATATTCTTTCAAGGATTGATTTGGCACAGGATAGGCCCCTAAACAGACAGGTGTCGTATCCCTTGTTTTCATGACACGTGTTACAATTAGTTATGTGCTTTTTATATCTGTAAGCATTGTAGGCCAGTAAAATAGTGATTTGGCTTTCTGTGACATAATAGAGAACCCTGGATGACGGAATGCAACCAGTTTAGGACGATTGGTATGAAAGAGATTATTACTACTACCTGGTCGTTAGTCACCTGCTGTGTTCTTCGGGTTTTCCTCATCACGGACCTACATATGATATTACATTTGACTACATAATTCTGATACACATACTTTAAATATATTTTTGCTTTAGGGTTTCCATTCAAAGTGTTTATTGTTTTGCTTAGCTGCTGACCCTGTTTCCGTTCGAAGTGTTTATTGTTTTGCTTAGCTACTGACCCTGTTACCGTTCGAAGTGTTTATAGTTTTGCCTATTGCTGTTGACTCTTGCTTTATTCAGTTTGTAACAGTTCTGCGCTCCAACCCAGATATTCAATGCTCGCGATCTCTTGGGTTAAGGAATTTTCTTGTTTAGATACGGTTTTAACAATAGGCACGGATGTTTCTATATCTTTTAGTCCAATTAATGGTTCTTTGCAGTATGGTGCGGGATTGCGGGATAATGCGTCAGCTATGATAATTGCTTTCCCAGGTAGATATCTTAACTTGGCTCCAAAGACCTGAATGATCATATGCCAACGAGTTCCTTTGGGACTGTGATTAAAGCCTTTGAAAAACTCGGTAAATGACTTATGGCCAGTAAGGATGTTAACAGGATAGCCGTAGATTATGAACTTGAAATGCACTTGTGAGTTAACGATACCTAGCTCTTCCTTGCCTATTACTGCATATTTACTTTCAGAGGGCTCTAGTTTACGTGAATAAAAAGCTATAGGGAAGAACTGTTTATCATATTGCTGAAGTAATACCCCTCTTACCCCTTGGTCTGAGGCGTCTGTTGCTATAACAAAAAAGTTCCTTATTTAAATCAGGGATTTTTAAGTTAGGTGAGCTGCATTATTCCACTTTTAAGATATCGAACGCCTGTTGATGCTTTTTAGACCATAATAAATCTACGCCCTTCTTCGTAAGATCTGTTAAAGGAGCTGTCATGATTGAAGAGTTACATATTTACATACGATTGTAATACCCACTACAGCGCAAAAGTGCTGTATCCCCCTTACGTTAATAGGTACCGGAAAGTTATGAATAGCTGACACCTTACCATGGACTACTTAAGACCTTGACTAGACACATAAAACGTAAATAAACATGTTCGGTTTTTAAAAACTCACATTTAGATATTTTACTCTGAGATTATTTGCTTTGTCTCTGTAGCACTAGCTCTAGTTTATGTGAATGTACTTCTAAGGTATTAGAAAAGATTACAAGACCAACCATATAAGCATGTAGGGTATCCCCTAAAAGTCTCCAAACACTATATTGTAATTGGGGCGCAATGTAAGCCGGAGGCATATGTAAAAATTGATAATGTCCCCTGAGTGTGCTGAAAACGGTGTATGAGATACAATCACTTATGTAGGTAATGGTATCTGGTGAAAGTCTTTAAGTAAGTCCAAGTTGGTGAAAAAAAATTTATTCTTACGTTTGAGGGAAAAATTATATGGGCTATTTGATTTCCTAATGACTCCTATTACTAACTTTTTTCAACTTCGTCATTTATCTCTATTTTGACATTTCATTGGGAGTCTATACGAAGGTACGTATATAGCTTTATGTTTGTCCTTAGACCGTATTTTGTTTTCAATGACACCCGTTTTTCCCCAGAGATCACTCGCTAGTGGAGAAACTTCCTGGTATTCAGATAAAAGATAAAGAAAATTTCTGCTGAATCACCTCTGCTTGAATGACTTTACGGATATTACTTTAGATAGAGTATAAGAGAGATTCATCTACGACTGGTTGGGGGTGATTAAATTTTAGCAACAATAAAAAAATGCGATATTTATAACTTCCGTATCCACGATATGTATAGGTTTGTGGATCACTAGATTTAACTTGTTGCTGCGAGTCAACCGTGTCTAGGGCTGTGTTCGCAGAAATCGTTATATTTCAGAGTGTCGGGAAGGATTAAAATTTCAGATCCCAGCAAAGTCTTTTTACACGCACTAAGACATTCAAGGGTGCATGCGTCTCGAGATTTTTGCGTGCAAACTGCGACTGCGGTTGTGGGAGAATTCTGTTGGGTCGTTGAACAATATCACGATTTATGAGACAAATGAATAGTTCCTCTATATAAGTTATTATTTGATTAACTGTCTCTTTTTGTTCAAAACGGATTTTAATATGTTTGAAGGTTTATAGAATTTTCCTCTGATAAACACGCCTTATTTGGCCGGAGGTAAGGTAATGTTTTGTATACACATAGATGGATATCTTACAATTACGCTAGATACAGATCAATGTTTTTTATAACTATAGAGGTATCTGTAAGCGCTCGCTTATCCGGACTTCTCATTAGGGAAGTTTGAAAAACAGACGGTGAGTCCGTAAATATAGGATATTACGTGGACTAAAGGCATAAAAACAAGATATTCTAATTTTTACGGAGCGTACAGTCGGGCTTAATCCACCACTACTTATAATAACTTATGTATTAAAATTACGAGAACCTGCTCTGATTACTTGATACGGTCGTGTGATTCATAGGAAAATTCCTTTTTAATTCAAAAAGGTATTGGCATGAAAAAAAAAAAAAAAAAAAAAAAAGTATGGTATAAATGATCCAACATCGTTTTTCCTCTCCGCTGAAGTCGCTTATGTGGAATGTGCTATGCTTTGAACACTCGGCAGATTTAACTGACCCTGACCGTCTGACTAGATGACACAGTAACCAAGTTTGCTAAGCACGATTTGTTTGATTCTGATATTTAGGGCTACTGTTTACCATCGGCAACGTATTGTGTGTTTTTAGCATTCTGTTGTTGGTTACGTATAAAGCAACGAACGTATGAATGATGAACTATTAGGAATTGAGCGATTACTATTAAGACAAGTTATCTCTACTGCATTCAATATTAACTGTTTGTACTTGCTGTTGTTTACTTCATTCTTTGCTAAAATTTGAAATAGTGAGGGATCCTGGTCAGCGCATTTAGCCTAATGAAAGTTTTTTATAGACATGTTATTCCTTGCAATCCAGCTGTATTTTTAAAATTAAGTTGAGTCATTGAGGTTCAATTTTTTTACGCATAACTAAAGGCTGAAACTGCGATCGGGACTTTGCAAAGGAGCATTTATTGTCATGACCCGAAATAGTGTTACCTCTAATTTATCCAGATTTGTGCGGGTGTTCCACTTGTTTTGTGTGTTTTCTTATCACTACGGTGCCTAACTACCCTATCCATGCATCTGTATAAATACAAACGTCCACTGCGTAAACGCATATTCACTGTTTAATATGATTTGTTACGTAAAGGATTAATAATCACCCAAAATGATAAAATTAACACAGTATATGATTATGATATTTCAGGAGAACTTCTGGAAACAGAAACTCAAAGATAAAAACTCGCAGCAGCGAAATCTCAATGATGTAGATAATTTCTGTAAAAAAGTAAGATTAAGAATGTCTCGTAACTTCAGCCACAGGAATAACGAAAATTCGACCTGTAAAGGAAACACTCAGTTACTCCAAATGAATAAAAAAAATTTTACTTAGCTTGATTTTGTGGGAAGTCAAGGTGTTCCGATAACGATGTGCCCTTGGCCCTCCTTCTCTATTTAGCGGATGACCTGGTTTTTTGGCTTGAGTTTCCCCCCGTGCGCGTTGTTTTGGATGCTTCGTGTCCTTTGAAGATCCGATGCTGAAGACGCGTTCGGTTTGTTTCTTGAAGTTATGCAATGCTTAAGACGCTCACTAACGAAAATACTAAGTTGCTTGAAGAATCTCTTGCTTTCGTCGTCGTTAACTTCTGATATGATACATTATTCGTTATTCTTCGGAAGACGTTGAAGAGTTCTTGTTGTTTTCTGAAGTCGTCACTACTCACTAAACGATGATACTAAGTTGCTTGAAGAATCTCTTGCTTTCGTCGTCGTTGACTTCTGATATGATACATTATTCGTTATTCTTCGGAAGACGTTGAAGAGTTCTTGTTGTTTTCTGAAGTCGCTCACTAAACGATGATACTAAGTTGCTTGAAGAATCTGTTGCTTTGGTCGTCGTTGACTTCTGATGATACATTATTCGTTATTCTTCGGAAGACGTTGAAGAGTTCTTGTAGTAGTCTGCCACCAATATTAGGGCTGTTGCCTTGTATAATAAGGCGCCCTATGAGGTAATGTTACACTTGCCATAATCTTACGCTAAGTAGGTTGGTTATGCACTTCCATACTCATTGGAGTGTCTTGGGGTTTGCTGATAACTTACGAAGTGGTTATGACGACGATGTGTTAAACTCAAGATGATATCTTTCTGATGTGAGGTTTCTAGTAGAAAACACGATGAAGATCAGAGGAAATTTGCACAGGTCTGCCAATGATGATGACTAACTCTATTCTGACTACCATCTCATTTACAAATCATAAAGGAAGCAGACAGTAGCTCGAACATATGAACATACATGCAGATGACACATTACAAGTCACGTAGGCCGTTTGAATTATAGGTCACGGTAGTTGTCTCAAGCAGGAAGCTTGGACTAATGTTTCAAAACAAATGAATGACCACAGGTGACGGCATGTCAACTTAGCCTACTTTATTGTATATATCATCTTAGCGTCTCTGGTCTGATCACATTCCTGCAAGCAATCTGGTTGACCTCTTTAGTTTTAGTCTTTTATATATATGGAATAACATTCCATATTTTTATTATGTAACTCTTACAAATGTACTCTGCTAGTAATTGCATGCCAACTTACTCACGTGGACACCACGCTTATGTTTCTCGATAATTTCATGCTTCATCTCCATCATCATCTAGCAGTTTTTCTTCTCACTGCCAACCTTACCACGCGCTTTCTTAGGACCCATCACTTATTACAAAGAATGTTCACAAATACAGTGAAAATCACATAAATAACGCAAATACAACACAGATGCTTGGGAGATATATACGGAGGTGGATGACCACATGAACTGAAGGAATGAAGCGGGCATAAGCGCTCCCAAGCACTCGGCCATCTAGCCTTAGCATCTGTAAGCATGCTCATATCTCAATATTGTGCTCTTATCTCAATGCAAAATTTTGCTCTGAGGCTGGTTCATATCTCGGAATGCTTGTATGTTGGAGCTCTCGTATGTTGAGGTATTACTGTACTGTATGTAATTTATATGTACTACTGTATATTGGAATGTTATCCGTTGTTTTAATTTTGCATTGTAAAAAGAAATATAAAACATAATGGTCAGAAGGACTCAGTAAAATAGCTGATGGTTTGAGTAATGCTGGGAAAGAGGCTGTGGACCAAGCCAAAATCTACCTCTTAGCTGTCTTCAACTTCATCGCCCGCAGAATGCTGTATGTCAACTTGCTATGGTAAGTGTAAAAGATTTTAAAGATTTCTCATGTCTTATATGTACAGTACAGGTATTGTTACTTGACATCAGTGTGTTTTGTGTTCTTGTTATCTTGTTTAGTCCTCGTCATGTTGGCTAAATAAATCTAATACAGGGTATACAGTATTCATTTGGGCCAGCCTTTTGAGATTTGAATGTAAACTTACTGGTTTGGGTAAGTTATTTATAAATAATATCAAGAGATATTTGTAATTTTCACTCATAAAATTTGGAGTAATTTTATATTGTACTTAGATTTGTCACACCCTATACTATAATTGAGCAATACCCACTGTGATTCAGTTCCTGTATGCATAGAGTGCATGTCTAGATTAATATTTAAAGATATTTTTTGTGAATCCACACCTAATGTCAAGTTTTCAAAATAAATCGGTTGAGGAAATTTTGAAAGAATAATTTTTAACGTGTCCAGTTAATCTGTAAGTTATTACATATATGTTTTTTTTTTTTTTTTTTGCTAAAACTATACCTTCTGGCCAACCCTATGAAAGTTAAGTATTTTAACTTATTAATTAGGTTAAGCTGCATTACAGTAGTTAATATTAATTATAATACATAATAACAATATGTGATAATATGTAATAATACTGCTCAGTTTTAAGAAAGTATTAGCCAAGGTATTTCATTTTTATTCCAAGAAATGTTCAGTTGTAAGGATCATTTGTATTATTTATCAATGAAGCAACTAGCTTACATAAATACTAGTTGTAACCATGATTATACCCTAATGCTATAGGAAGTCTTTGCTTATCAGTGGGCATCAGTTAATGGTGTTCTGGTTTTATGGCTCTTGGCCAATGACTTGTTAACCAGATTTTCAGCAACAGTAAAGCCTGGATCACACATTGGTGATTCGAGCCCGCAACCATCATATGGTTTCATTTGACGTCAGTCGCTGGCCTTGGAAAAAAAAATCAGCTGATTACGACAACAGTACGTACATTGCATGCAGCGTCCAACTGCGGCAGCATTACGTATGTCGAGATGAGATTTGCGACATACATAGACATACACGTATGTTGCTGATGATCTAGGCCACACCTACTTTTAACGGTTTTTTGGGTTTGACATAGGTGACTTATCCAAATGTGTTGTGAACATGTTTGATTTTATTATATTTATAAAACAACTGTTTGTTGTTATTTACCTTTTTATGAAATTCTGAAATTATTTAATAATAAAAAATAATCTTCATTTGGATTTGCACATTAATTTTTGCAAGTTTTAGGTTTCTTTTTATCATTCCTTATGAACTTTTCAATCTTCATTTGTCTCAAGTATGGAAACCTTTAAAATATTGGAGAAGGGTTGTAGTAAACGCAATTATTACCCAAAGATTACTCTGTTGCAAGGGGGTGGTGATAATTTGGCACTCATTCCTGTTCCAGGTGGTGACATGCACAAGATGGAGGACAAGGAATTTGTGAAGGACCAGGAATATCTGAAACTGATAGTTGACAACTTACATGATCCTGAATTAGCACTGGCTATGTTGGATCATTACTCTGCTCTCTTGCAGTTAAGAGTACAGGCAGTCCCCGGGTTACGATGGTCTAAGCTTACGAAGTTCCGAGGTTACGACGCTTTTCAATTATATTCCAGAAATTATTTCCAGGGTTACGACGCATGTTCCAGGGTTATGACACATGTTCCAGGGTTACGACGCCTACAAACGCTGATCTGGCAGATGAAATATGACACCAAAAATACAAAATAATCAATATTTTAAGGTTTTTTTTGTGAAAAAAGGGATTTTGACGAAGGAAAAATCTATTTCTGGGCGATGGGTTCGTGTCGCCCTGTGAAATAATCCTTAAGTTCATTATTTCTAAGGTAAATGATCTAACACATACCAGAGAAAAAACAAAAACAAGAGGATGTCAGTATAACTGACTTGCTCACTCTAATAAAAAGAGAGTGTCGGTATGGTAACAGGAGCGAGTGAGACCACTACCACGAACCTATTGCCATTTAGAACTCTTCCACATCAAAATCCCCACCTGCGAGAGCCGATCCAAAGGCGGTGACGGCCGCTACTACTACTACTACCCACGCCACACGGACTGCAGCGCCTCTAGTGGTCATCCTTGTTGTTAGATGTCCATCTTGGGCTGCAGGGTGGGACACAGGGGGGGATTTCACAGGGGGACACGAACCCATCGCCCAGAAATAGATTTTTCCTTCGTCAAAATCCCTTTTCTGGGCTCAGTTCGTGTCGCTGTGGGAAATAGTACCAGAGAAACAGCACAAGATGAATACAAAGAAAAAGGTCTCAATGAAACTATGAAAAAAAATTAAAGGTATAATGTCAATTATTCAAAAGTTATCATACAAAATTTCCTTACAAATTTAAAGGGACTTATAACTAACTTAATAATAGTTTAAACAATCAATGATAACTTATTAGTATGGTGAGTGAGATAATATAATAAGAAGACTCACTAATACTAAAACAAAATACAAAACATGGTAAACAATCAAGGTGTGCTACCCTAGCATAAAAATAAGGGTAGCAACACTCAAAGACATTTCATAATATATAAATTGATGTGGATGTCCCTAGCATAAAAATAAGGGACATTCCACCTTGAAGTAATCATAGCAGCTAAGGCTAGAGAACCATATAGAGCTTAACAGTAGGGTAAGAGACATATTAGCTGAGGTAGGTAGAAAGGAGACCTGGATCTTCAACTACAACTACTGTGCAGTCAGGGGAAACTATGTTTCCCGCTGCCACTGCTGAAAATTTTAAGGATTCCAAGGACTTTAGATAGTGACACTTGAAGACTGTCGGCGATTTCCATCCAGTATATTTCTTAAGATCATCAAAATTCATATGTTGAAAATAATTAATAGAGGTGGCTACTGCCCTGACATCATGTGGTTTTGGGAATGATTCAGGATTGGCTTGCTTAATGAAGTAAAGGATCTGCTGCCTGATCCCTTTTACTGTTAAAGTGCCACCTTTTTCTCTCATAAAGAGAGGACCTGAGGATCTAGAAGATGTCCTAGACAGAAAGGCTCTTAAGGTCATTACTGGACAGAGAGAAGGGTCTTGGGGAAGAGGGATGACCTTCCAAGGTGCCCACCTCGCTAAAGGATCCTCATTTTTAGCTAAAAAAGTACGATCCGGGGAAAGCAAAACTTCTCCTGAAGGGAGAAATTCAACATGCCCCGCATCTCTGGATAGAGCCGACACTTCTGAAATTCTGGCCCCTGAGGCCAAGCTTAGTAAAAATAGCATCTTTCTTAGTAACATTATGAATGTGCAAGAAGAGTCGTCAGTGTCTGAAGCTAGTTTGAGGACGTCATTTAAAAACCATGAAACTGAAGTAGGTCTTTCAGAAGGCCTAAGTCTAGCACAGGCTTTGGGAATAGATGTAAAGTAAGAGTCTGTTAAGCCTATTTGAAAACCCAACTGAAAGATTTTCTTCAAAGCTGATTTATTAGTGGTAATAGTGCTAGCTGCTAAGCCTTTTTCAAATAAGGACCTGAAGAAGGATATAGCTAAATTCACTGTCATGGTTGTAGTGTTTGACTCATTCAGGAAAGATGCTAACTTTTTGACACCAGCGTCGTACTGTCTCAAAGTTGATTCCCTCTTATCTGATTCTAAGAAGAGGATATTCTGGGGATCAATACCCGCATCTTTTTTAGCCGCAAACTTCATGAAGTCCATAAAGTTAGGGTTTTGAGAATTCCTGAGGAAGCGAACACAGTCCTCATTTGTACTGATTGAGATAGTTTGGGATTGGGAATCCGTCGAGGCCGGAGACCCAATTCCAGAAGTAGGGGGTACCAGTTGCTCTTTGGCCAGTTCGAGGCTACTAGAGCTACTTGTCCCTTGAAGGTTCTGAGTTGTTCAGGACTTTCAAAAGAAGATTCACTGGAGGGAAGACGTATATCCTCCTCCACTGATTCCAGTCTATGGACAAGGCGTCCGTGGCATAAGCCAGAGGGTCCAGGTTGGGGGCCACATAGCAAGGAAGCTTGTGGTTCGCTTGTGAGGTGAAAAGATCTACTTGGAGATCTGGGACACTCCGGTGTATCCACTGGAACAACTTGTTGTCCAGAGACCACTCTGATTCTAGAGGAACTGACCGGGACAAGGCGTCCGCTATCACATTCCTTACTCCTGCTAAGTGGGTGGAGGATAGGTGCCATTTGTACTTGTTCGCTAGAGAGAAAATGGCTATCATGACATGGTTCACATGTTTTGATTTGGATCCCCCCCTGTTGATGCAGTGAACTACTACTGCACTGTCCAAAACCAGTTTTATATGAGACTTCTTTGGTGGAAGGAGTTTCTTCAGGGTAAGAAATACTGCCATAGCCTCTAAAACGTTTATGTGGAGCTGACGGAACTGAGTTGACCAAGTTCCCTGGACTTTTTTGAACCGAGAGTATCCTCCCCAACCGCTTAGTGAGGCGTCTGTGTGGATAGTTAGAGCCGGAGGAGGATATTGAAGAGGAACTGATTTGGACAGATTCTTTACCTTCGCCCATGGACGAAGTTGGTTGCGAAGGATTTGCGGGATCACTGACAACTTGTCTCGAGATTTGACATTTGCTCTTGAGCGCCAAACTCGATTTATATCTTTCAACCTTGCTTTCAGAAGAACGTCCGTCACTGAAGCAAACTGAAGGGAACCTAGGATTCTTTCCTGGTTTCTCCTTGAATTTTTCTTGTTCTTGAGGAATTGCCTTACTGACTTGGCTATTTCTTTCCTTTTGACCACCGGAATTGACAGATTGTGGGAGGATAAGTCCCATTGGATGCCTAGCCACTGAAAACGAGTCTCCGGAGTGAATCTGGATTTCGTTTTGTTTATTTGGAACCCCAGATGTTCCAGAAATTGTATTACTTTGGCTGTGGCTTTGAGGCATTCCTCGACGGTTGGTGCCCAAATCAGCCAATCGTCGAGATACGCTACTACCATTATCCCTTGTGATCTCAGTTGTTGAACTACCACTTCTGCTATTTTCGTGAATACCCTGGGGGCTACATTCAGTCCGAAGGGCATCACTTTGAAAGAGAATGCCTGGTCTCCCAGCTTGAAGCCTAGGTATGGGTGAAAGTGCCTTGCGATTGGGATATGATAGTATGCGTCTGTAAGATCGATAGAGGTGATGACGGCCCCACGGGGAAGTAAGGTCCGTACCTGTGAGATGGTCAGCATTTTGAACTTGTCGCAACGAATGAATAAGTATAGCTGGGACAAGTCTAAGATTATTCTTCTTTTTAATGAGCCTTTCTTTGGCACGCTGAACAAGCGCCCTTGAAATTTTAGATGCTTGACTCTCGACACAACTCCTTTCTGAAGGAGCTCCTCTGCATAATCTGCCAATTCCTTTGATGGTAGTTGAAGGAATGATTTGGTTGGAGTGGGACCTTTGATCCAACTCCAACCTAGTCCTTTGGACACGATGCTCTGTGCCCATTTGCTGAACCCCCACCTGTGACGGAAGAGGAACAGCCTCCCTCCTACCTGGGGAGCCTCACTGCTGTTGAGTGGGATGGGCTCCATGTCCCCCTCGGAAGTGCTTACCCCTGTTGGTAGCTCTTCCTGCACCTCGTTGCCGAAAGTTACCTCTGGCCCTGCTTCCCCTGGCGAACCTACTAAAGGTTTGGAAAGCTTGGCTTTCAAACATAGGGTTGAAAGCCGGGAAAACAGCATATGAGGTTGAAGGTTGACCTTGAGGGGACAGCAAGAGAATGGGCTGACTCTGGCCTTTAGACGTTGATGGCTGACCAGGTTGAGTGACTGGGACAGCCTGAACGAAATGCTGCTGCTGCTGCTGCTGATGCTTTTGGTACGGCTGGAACCTTTTAGTTTTCTTCAATTTCTTGCCAGAGGAGGAAGGGTTCTCCTGCTTCCTCTTAGCTGAGATACCCCACCGAGCTCTAAGGCTTTGGTTAAGCCTCGAAGCTTCGTGGTGTACCTCATTAACTGAAGACTCCGGAAATAGGTCTGTTCCCCATATGTTTGAAGCGAGTAGCCTATTTGGTTCGTGTCTGATGGTAGCCTCTTGGAGGACATGCTTACGGCAGTTCCTCCTTGCTACTATAAAATCATAAGCATCAGACTGTACAGTCTGCAATTGGGATTTGGCCAGGATCTTGAAAAGGGGTTCCGAGCCGTAGGTAAGGGCAGCCACTTCGGTTATGACCAGGGAGTTGAGCGACCTCCCAAGCCTGGTCCTTGCATCGAACTCTGCCTGAATGAGGTTATCAGGCAGCCTAGGCAGCTTCTCACCGAACTGTTCCATGGCACAGTCCGGTTTCAACTTTCCTACCGTGAAGGTAACCGGTAGGTTCTCCCACAGGTCTCCGAACGCCGGGAAGAGAGGAGATGTAGGGTCTGCCTCCTTGAGCTGTGGGAGAGGTTCGTCCTTCATAGCTGCTTGCATTGTTGTTTCCATCATTTTTGTCATGAAGGGGAGTGGTGCCTCCTCCTCCGTGGCAAAGATGGTAAAGGGGCTTTTGAAGGCTTGGAGTCTGGTGTTGGAACAGTCCCAGTCCTCCAAGCAATGTACCCATTCCCTCTGGGCTTGGTCCCTACTGTACAGGACAGTTTCCCTAGGGATTTTGTCTTCCCTATTGAGAGCTGTCTCTGTCAGCCTCGCATAACCCATGAAAGGCGGAGTCAACCCAGCAGGATAGAACTCAAAGTCCTCGATCCTTCTCGTTCCACATTCCGGGATTGAGATCATGCTATCCTTGAAGGGAGCATAGGCTGCTACCCTCCAAGGATTACTCAGAAAATGCGGGAAGGGTATCGTATGCTGGTAACTGGGCCAGACCAGTTCCTGCTACTGGAGAGTTGGCCTGAGGTGTTTGGTTCAGGCCAGCCAGGCGATTGTCGTGGTCTAATACACGCTCAGACAGGTTTTGAATGGACTGACCTGACTGATTTAGTGTATTAAGAGAGTTGAGCAAACATCTGCTCAAACCTCGTACCGAGCGATCCGACCATCTCGCCTACTTGCTGTAGGACTCCTGCCGAAAAGGCAGCGGGGTTGAAGGCACTAGGTACCGTGATCCCGGCAGGAGTCACCGGAGGAGTTCCGGCAGCAACAGGAGAAGGTACAGGCTCGGCTGGAGCGCAGACCTTCTCCTTAGAGGACTTGCCTCGTGACCCTCTTGAGTGTGAAGGCTCGGACTTCACTTTCACTGCTCCGGTATGGGACGCCGAAGACTTACGCGAAGAAGAAGACGACGCCTTTTTGGACGCTGTCTTCTGTAGGGTCTTCTGCTCTCTGTGTCCCTTCACCTTAGGGGGCACAGATACAGCAGGCGTACTAGTAGGGATCTCAGATCCCGTAAAGCCTTGAAATGAAGAGGAAGAAGGAACAGGGGAAGAAGATCCAGGCGCACCCAAGGGAAGCCCTTGAGCGCCCAACACACCTACCTCAACTAATAGGTCCTTAGCACCTACCGTCATAGGCTCTAAATTCAGATCGAGTGTGGCCACGTCCGCCACGATGTCCTGGCTACCCACTCCAACCAAGGCTTGCTCCACCTGCTGCTGGATGGCTGCAATCGCCGGAGCTGCCGCGGCGGGGTCCACATACCCAGTTGCCTTGCCACCGGGGAAGATTTGGACAGCCAACTTCTTATCAAGGATATAGGGCTGTCCTTTAGGGGCGTTCCTCCCGAAGCTGCCTACCCAGGCCTTCAGGGTAGCCAAAGCGACTTCTTTCACGGCGGCAGCCTGAAAGAGAGGGTCATTGTAGTCCATACGACGGAGCTCCAGGACGAATCATGAACAAAATAGATTATGATCTAACAGAACTTAAAACTAGGATATGTAGGAACATATATGATTGGACGAAAGTAAACCTATACCGATGTATACTTACTCCGTCCACAAATTGGCTTACTAGGTCATAGCAGATGGTGCAAGCCTTGTGATGCCAAACAGTCAGGTCCCCGTGGCTGGTAGCGCAAGGTGCGTGTGTCCTACACACTTCATGGTCACAGGGGTCTTGAAGAACGGCGTTACAGCCTGGTTCCTGACAGTTAGTAGCCTGTAAGTGAAGAGATACATGAGTATCAACATTATACACTTACAGTACTACTGTAGTACTCCGTTGCATGCCGGAGTACACTAAAATATTGGACATAATCCTCCCCCGAACTACGTGTGGAAGAAAATCTAGGATTCCCGTCTCTGGTTGGGATCTCCGATGCACACCGGAGAGAGGAAAAAGATGCAACCAGATGTTTTAATACACCCATAGAGAGTTTCAAGGAGTAGTATACCACGCCGGAGAACGGAGGAGGATGTCATAGACTTAAACTAGAAAAGATACATAAAGAAGCACGTATAGCTTCGTTATAGATATATACTCGTTCCCCCTTTCCGACTACTAGAGGAGTGCCCGGGTAAGGAAGCAAGCGCTCCGCAGATAGCGGAAAGGAGGTAGTAGGTAAGCTTCTAGGACCACTTGAATTCATCTCCACTCTGGTGGTTGGCGGAGCCAGCCATCCCCCACAACAACCGAAGGGACACCCGGGTAGCAAGCAGGAGTTCCATCCGCTGTTGACGGGGGAAACAACGAATGGGGAGGGAGAGAAAACAGAACGGAGCACACCGGAGAAGACCAAAGCGGCCGGAGGGAGGGGTAGCCAACCCCAACCTCCTTCCACGTCGGAGCTCTCCTGGAGCCCGAGGCGAATGTGGTCCCCCAGTATCCCAGCTGTCCGGATCTCTCGGGAACCCCCGCAGATAGAGAGAGGGGGAGGGAGGTGCTCCCACGGTTGCCGTGGCGACTGTAAGCGAGCCCGGCAGACCCCCCCTTCCCGCATGGGAGGGGAGGAAGGGAACTGGGGTTAGGGCGACCAGAGGGACACGCGATCACAGGTGGACCAACAGATGATAAGCAACACAACCACTAGGCTAGTGACCACATGAGCCCAACCGTACCATAGGGCGAAAATGTAACAAACTGCATATAAAAATAAATGCAACAAAACCGCCTAGGCACTGGACGCCCTAACAGCTAACCTAAGATATAAACAATAAATTCTTACATCGTAAAAGGATAGAAAGAAAAGGAACACACGAGTGAGAGAAAAAGAAGTCCAGGAGGAGAAGGCCTGTTCCGAAGAACAGCCAACTACTCGAAGCTAGCCGTAGCCGATGTAGAGCAAAAGCCAGGATGCTGGACTAGGAAATCAAACACTGTAGCCCTAAATACCTAGACAAAGAGACATGCATGCATGAGCTAGATCTAAGGCATGGGCTGTGAATTCCTAAAATTCTATAAATACGATGTGAAATAAAATTAGTGACAAGAACCCATGAAAGGCTAAATCATGGAAGATGTCCCAGTATGGAGGACTGGGAAATCTAACCAAACATGAGGCGGGCCCATGGCCGCCATGCGTCAAACCAGGCGACCGTATATGACCAAAAAAACAGAAAATACTGGTCCCTGGCAGACAAAAACTAAATCCAAACCTTTCGGGTACTTAACTTAGCTGTGGCGATAGCTGCGCGTTCCATGTTGATGAAGAATAATCCAAAGAAAGCAGTCACAACACAGAGCAAAAACGGCACGTGTTACAGCAACGAGCTAATGAAAAAGAATGACCACTAGAGGCGCTGCAGTCCGCGTGGCGTGGGTAGTAGTAGTAGTAGCAGCCGTCACCGCCTTTGGATCGGCTCTCGCAGGTGGGGATTTTGATGTGGAAGAGTTCTAAATGGCAATAGGTTCATGGTAGTGGTCTCACTCGCCCCTATTACCATACCGACACACTCTTTTTATTAGAGTGAGCGAGTCAGTTATACTGACATCCTCTTGTTTTTGTTTTTTCTCTGGTATGTGTTAGATCATTTACCTTAGAAATAATGAACTTAAGGATTATTTCACACAGC
This sequence comes from Macrobrachium nipponense, assembly GCF_015104395.2. Classification (NCBI taxonomy): domain Eukaryota; kingdom Metazoa; phylum Arthropoda; class Malacostraca; order Decapoda; family Palaemonidae; genus Macrobrachium; species Macrobrachium nipponense. The sequence continues at coordinate 13,502,720 of NC_061099.1, forward strand.
GACACGAACTGAGCCCAGAAATGCAATAAGAATGCAGTTTACATAGTTTTCAATGCACCCTAAGCATTAAAAGTAAGGTTTTCTTAGGATTTTTGATGATGTTCCGGCTTACGACGCGTCTCAAGAACAGAACCCCCATCATAACCCAGGGACTGCCTGTAATGAAGTGCCTGCGGAACACAGAATAGCGCAAGTAGCCAAAAATACGTATGTAAAAGGAGATGCTGGATGGGGTCTTACTTACAAAGAAGAGAGAAGAAAGATTACTATGACTTGATGAAAGATTGGCAATTGAAACTCCAGGACTGTACCGAAACTTCACCACTACAGAGGAGCTTTTCCACAAAATTGTTAAATGGGTCTCGCCCTGTGGTGAAACCATACCCCACACGAAATCTGACAGCACATGAGCACTTCTTTAATTACCGACTGAGCAGGCCAAGTTGTACAGTGGAGAGTGCCTTTGGCATACTAGCAAACAGGTAAATAATGTTAACAGTTATTATAGGTGCTGTCTTTATTTGGTCTGCTTGTTTAAAACCGTATTAATATGAAACACCTCTGTATAACATTTCTTTTCTACAGAAATAATACGTATTCAACATGAAATACCTTTTGTATACCAATTAAAAAAACTCATCAATGGAAAGAGGAAGATATGCAAATGCACATGGTGTAAGAAAAAAATGATAAAATTCCCTATTTCCATGAGAAGTTGAAAATTACTATTTACAATCCCTTGCAGAGCCTCTTACAAGACAATCGTAAATTTTACCAAGTTATAAGTGTTTTTCTAATAAATAATTTTAAATTATTTTGTAAAATTATAATTACAGCTTACACAATATCAAAACAGATAAGAACTAAAATCAGTAACAATTTTTGAGTATATTTGTTGTAAAATATTTACGTAAATTTATTGAGGTTGAAGATGCAGTAACTTTATGGGATTATACATGTCTTTTCTAATATTTCTTTGCACTTTATTTGCAAAATAACAATTATAACTGCCATAGTATCATAAAAGATAAGAACTAAAACCAACCTGGGTATATTTATGAGCAAATATGTAATAAGAGAGAGAGGCAATACAATTGCTTGTAAGTTTTATGCAGTCATATTTATCTATATATGACATTCTCAAAGTATATCAAGAACACTAAATATCTAAAATGCAATTTTTACTTTAAATAGACAATGCCTTTTCATTTATTATACTTCAAAACATTCTAATAAATTGTATTGATTGCAATTAAGTCACTGAAATATATATATTTTAAGAAAAAATTCAGTGAAAGTCCCTAATAAATGTCAGAAATATTTATAATTAATATATATATATATATATTTAAAGTTGTTTTATATTCATGTATAATATGAGACATTCAGCCTAAGAGTATATAAAGATGCTGAAAATCTTGAATCCAAAATATATGTTAACCAAAACATAAAAATAATGGCAGCTTGGTCTACTAAATTCTGCCCTTGAACTTTTTTTTGTTTTTATAGCTGGGAACGCATGTCACAATGTGGCTACTGCGCACCGCCTCAGCGCAGGTTGAGGGGTTGCCAATTACATTGCGTACGTCGTCTGCTGTAATCACATTATGTATGTTGAAAGAGCATTATGACATACTCTTGTACGTTGAAAGAGCTCTCAGGTATGTCGGCATGATGTGGAGACTTTTGACAGCTGTCGCAACAACTATACTCGGTTTTTTTCCATCTGTCCACCCGCCTGTGGTGTTTGCGTATGGCAACAATGCGTCCCGGGCTTTAGATAGTTACATTCAACATTTATAATAATATCCTATTTCGCAACACCTAGTTGCTGCAATTACTTTCTGGACGTTGTGAAGCTCGGCGACTGTTTGAGTGCACATGAAGATTTGAGAGTAATTTGGTCGTAATTCAGCTTTTACGACGTACACTGCCTCGAATCACTGATGTGTGATCCAGCCTTAAGTGATTTTCAGCGTCGGTAAGTGGTTTATCAGTGTCAGTAAGTGGTTTATTGGAGTTGTTAAGCAGTTTATTGACATCAGTATGCAGTTTATTGGCATCAGGAGGTGGTTTATTGGTGTCGATAAAGTGGTTTATCAGCGCTGGTAAAATGGTTAATGGTGCCAATAATTGGTATATTGGCACAGATAACTGGTTTATAGATGCTTACAACATTGCAAACGCCATTTATTACCATATGTAATCATCAGAAATTTTTGGTTATCAGCGCTCAGCTGGGAACAGCATCCCTTGCTAACCGGGGACTGCCTACACATATTGTATGTACTGTATGGGATTTATTGGTACAACTTTAGTAAAATAACTTTAAGTGTGCATGAAGTAGGAGTATCTCTGATTTACAGAGGTAGATTTTTTTAATGTAAAATTACATTTTCTTCTAAGACTATTTGTATTTTTCATAGCTACAAAACCTGAGGTCTCAACAATAGGATAATTTCCAGCGCCTAGCTGGATCCGGTTAAATCGCAGATGAAAGCAAGGACTCTTATGAGATCTGGCAATGCGTGCGTATATCGGGTGAAGAGTGGTCAAAGACCATGCACCCATGCCACAGCGTCTGTCTTTCCCAACTCAGGATGTCTTAGCAAGACAGAAGGGCAGCTAGAGGTGGGCAGTACAATGTTAAGACCTCAGGTTTGTAGCTATGAAAAGTACAAATTGTCTCAGAAAATTTATCATGTGTTCATACGCGAACAAACCTTCGGTCTTAACAATAGGATAGAATTATACTTGGAGGGAAGTACAGACATCCTAAACCAGCTGGGAGAGGAACTGATGCCCATGAGAAAAGCTAGATACATTGATATCTAACCACCCAGACACTGAGTGACGTACAATAATATATGGGAGAATCATTGCATAGGGAACTAAAGAGAAACTGTGACTGTCAAATAACAAACCAACACACCAGGATTTGTTACCACTCCCTACTCCCCCTTGCCAAGGAGCAGAGCACATGCTAATGAATAGAGGGTTGGTTATTTCCATATCAAGCAACCAAATTATCAGTATGACTACTTTACTCACCTGTATCAGACCAGTGCAGCTGTTGGGCACCCACCACAGGACCCAGGGAAAATGTGTCCATAGATCTGTGGGCAACATCCTTAAGATAGAAAAAGGTGAACGTGGACTGGTGTAACCAAGTATCAGCGCTCAGCACTATGTACAGCCAAGTTCTTTTTGAAATTTGAAAGCCAAAGAGGGACCAATGCCCCTAACGTCATGCGCTCTAGCCTGCACAGACGTAGCAGCAGAATCATCAAGAGTCAAGTATGCCTGTCTGATGGCTTCTTGTATCCAAAAAGAGGTAGTATTCTTCGACACCTCTTTCTTTGTACATCCCGTGCTAACAAAAAGCCTGCGGCAGCCTGGTCTAAGGTGCCGTGTCCTTTTAAGATAGCAATGCAGAGCCCTGACAGGACACAACAAAAGCTCTTGAGCTTTGCTGCCCACAAAGTCACTCAGTGATGGAATGGAAAAGGAGGTGAACCTATCATCGTGCACAGAGGGAATCTGGGTCTTGGCCACGAATTCCAGGACAAATTCAAAGGACACTGACCCCCAACCCTTGGTGTGCTTCACATCATAGCTCAGACCATGCAGCTCCTCCACTCTCTTCAAAGATGCCAAGGCCAGGAGGAAAACCGTCTTGGAGTGTCAAGTTCCTGTCAGATGAGCGATGCAAAAGCTCATATGGACCCTTAGTGAAACTTCTCAGAACCGAGGAAACATCCCATGTTGGAGGCTTGAGTTCCCTAGGAGAACTTGATTGCTCAAACTCCTTAACTAGCAAGGAAAGTTCCCAGGATGAGATGTTGATAGCCTCTAATGGCAGAAACGGACAAACGTTTCTCATCCCTGAGGAAGGTTAAAAAGTCTGCTATGTGCTGAATAGAGGTTCCGAGTGGAGAAAAAACCCTGTTTACAAAACCAATCACAGTAAATTGCCCATTTGCCTTGGTAAACTGCAGAGATCGACTTTCTGAGACTGCTGTACATATGCACTGCTGTTCTCTGAGAGAAGCCTCTCACTTGGAGGAGATACTTGATAGCCTCCAACCGTGAAGGGACAGGGACTCTACTGACTGGTGGAACCTTTCTGCATGCGGCTGATACAGGAGATGCCGCCAAGGGGGAATTTCCCTCGCAACCTCCGACAACGATGACAGCAGATCTGGAAACCATTCCGCCTGAGGCCACAGAGGGGCTACCAAAGTCATCCCGAGACCCTGCGAACTCATCAGCCTGTTCAGGACTTGACAGATTAAACAAAACGGAGGGAAGGCATACACCTCCAGGTTGTCCCAGGGATGTTGGAACGCATCCTTCGCTAATGCTAAAGGATTTGGAACCACAGAACAGAGTGAGTATCTCCAGTTTCCTGTTGAACCGGGTCACAAAAAGGTCCAGCATGGGTCTCCCCCAAACCTGGAAGAGCTTGTCTGCTACTATCTGATGAAGGGACCACTCTGTGCCTAGGATCTGATCCCGATGACTGAGTTTGTCTGCGACCACATTCCGTTTGCCTGGGATACACCTGGCTGAGAGTTCTACCGAATTGCTGACTGCCCACTGGTGAACCTCGATGGTCAAGGTGCGAAGTTGACGTGAAACCAGGCCTCCCTGCTTGTTCACATAGGTGACCACCGTGGTGTTGTCTGACATGAGAACGACAAAATGACCCTCTACTTTCTCCCAAAACTCCTTCAGACCCAGAAAGGCTACCTTCAGCTCCAAGATGTTGATATGCTGCTGTTAGTCCTCCAAACTCCAAATGCCAGAGGCAACGAGGCCGCCTAAATGAACCCCCTGACCTGCAAGGGAGGCATCTGTAAACATAAGGAAGTCTGGAAGGAGAGAATGCAGAGGAACACCCTTCAAAAGATTCCGGTCATTCAACCACCAATGAAGGTCTTCTCTCACTTCCAGAGACAGAGGGACCTTTAATGGGCGAGTCCCCTGCCGGAGACCAGAATTCCCCCAGCCTCCATTGTAGAGACTGAAGATGAAGATACCCATGGGGGACCAGCTTCTCCAGGGAAGACAAAACTTCCAGAAGAACCTGCCACTGATGAGCTGACTGATGTGGTTCCAACAGGAAGTCACGTGCCACCACTCGCAACTTCTCCACAATTGGCCAACAGGACAATTGGTTGATAAGACAATTGACCGACAGGCAGTTAGCCGACAGACAATTGGCCGACAGGACATCTCAAAAAGGATCTAAAAAAAGGGTTAAAACATACACGCTTTATTAAAAAAAATAAAAACTTACATAAGAAGATAAAAGCATAAAATTCATCTCGATAATTTTAAAAAACGATTTAATTGATAAAATTGTGTGTCCAAGCTCTTAAAAATTGCACACCATCTTCGACGTCAACTACAAGTCTTTTCAGTCTTTCCTTAACACGAATGTATTTTTTGTTTTCCCTTGAAACATCAGCTCCTGATAATGCCTGTTCTATTAGAATTTCTATGCTTGATTGTTCAATCCTGAGCTTTTGAATTAATTTTGATAGATTAGGGTGATGGACATTTACTCTTCTACTGAAGGCGTGAAAAAAACAACCAAAAATAGAAACGTGAGAAAAATTGCGTTTAATGGAGTTTATAGCAGCTTTTTCAAAGTCTACTGTAATTGAGGTCACATTTACATTTCTTCCTTCTTTAATGAAGTTAAGTATTAAATCATAATCCGCTTCAGATTTACTGTTTGTCAACCAATAAAGTAGTGGCACTGTTTTTTTTTAGTAATTAGCGCATGGATCGTGTATAGCTGCTTACCCAAAGGTGCAGTCAAAAGTCCCGTCGCAGAACCACGCAGTTTTCTTGGATAAGATTTCCAGATTTTTCAAAGTTCTGAAAATAGAAACCTCTTCATTTTCAAAGAGTAAAAAAATATCACCTCTCGGAGTCTTATATAGCTCATCTTCTTTAAGACCGGGTCTTTTCCATCACACTGTACATTTGAGAGAGTCCTTTTTTGGTAAAGCTCCAGCAATGGTCACAGGGATACCTGAAGTTGCTCTATCAATAATAGAGCTCGGCATTTCCTCAGATCGTGCCGCAATAAGCTTTATTTCTTCTTTAACTTTTAAAGCTCGATTTTCAATAGGAGTTGGTGGATGAGAGTGTTCAGGGGGAGTTCTGCTAATTACTTTGTTGATCATAGCCAATCTTGCATTGCAGATATTACGATTTGCACATCTCCAATACGTTTTAGATTCTCTGGTTCTATCAATAATGTAGGCATATCCCTCGAAAAGAAGTTTTTTGCCAATTCATTCCGTTTTGATGAACTCCATGACTGATACTGAAGAGCTTGGAAAAATAAACTTAGTAAAAACAAGATGAAAGTTTGGTCTAGAAAAGCATTTGAAAATAATTGGTTTAGAATAACAATCTTAACAATAATAGTTTAGTATTGTGGCAGGATCACAAGCTTAGAAAAAACAAGTAAACTCCCCACAGTTACGTTAATAATACCAGCTAACAAAATTTCCCACATTCCCACTTTCCCCTTTACGTTACCTTTAACCTGCAGGACAATTGGTTCAATGAAATACCAAACACACAAAACACAAACAGGTACTCACCTCTGGCTTCTGATACTCAGGGATAGGCTGTGCTGTCCGCCGGATATAGGCTATAGGCTAGCCGACACACAACCACCGCCGACAACCAAACACAACCCAACCACCTGAGACCCACAACCCCACAACAACTCAATAACCCGACAAATCACTGCAGACGAACACCAACAGCCCGAAAGAACACAACAACCACACGACTTACAGAAGCACAACAACCCGCCAAAACAAACACTGCCCCAACCACCACTCTCAGACACCGAAAATGCACCACCAACTTCCTTAACCTCACCACAACCAGACAGACACACGCACAACAACTCCACAACCCCAAAATCTATCAAATAACACCAAAACAACTAACCACCAAAAGATAACTGCTGTCGCCTGTCAAAACCAACTCTGACTTCACCAGACGCCTCACTGCTTACGAAGTTACGACTCTCGTAACAGACTTCCACTGACTTACTACAGAGCGCCACAACAGACATGCTTCCGACCGCCATATAACCACTCCCATTCATTCTTCCACCAATCTCTCTCTCTCTCTCTCTCTCTCTCTCTCTCTCTCTCTCTCTCGCACACACACACACACACACAACCTTTGGAGACGTTGTCAAATATAAACTATCATTACTCCTCCATATTACCTCCCCCATTACATTTGACAACGTCTCCTTACACTCACAACATCCACACTAAATTGCCTTTCGCAACACCCAAGGATGCTCAGATGCAGGCCCCTAGATCTTGTTTGAGGACCATCATACACTCTTTCAGTTACATCGCCATTCACTTCTTCCAAACCACTTTCTTTCAAACTCCACCCATTTCTCCCTCACTACCATCCTCCCAAATTCCATTCACTACTTCACCGATGTCTTCTAACTCTGGTTCCAACATCTCCCCTATTTCGGCCACCAAACCACTCAGTTCATCCATACTTCTGTCAAACTCCTGCAAAGACTTATCCATCCTATCAACTACCTCCTCGCTACTCAGTTTCCTTCTCACTGAAGTCTTATTTGTCCCTGTCAACTCAAACCCACATACACTACAAGTATCATTCATTCCCCCAAAGTCATCCGTAGCACATGCTTTATCAATCGTTTGCACCCTACCACCAACCCCCTTACCATACCGTTCACGCTTTTCCCTTCCACTTCCTCTCTCCACACTCTTCTGTTTTCTTCCATACTCAACCAACACCAACTGTCGATCTCCCAGACCAATTTGTTCACCGACAGTCGGCTCATACTTATTCACCCTCAACCACTCACTCATTGCATTCTCCCGAACATACTGTGGTACTTCCCTCCACTTACGGAGCTGGTTATGGTGTGCCCTAACCTCATCCATTCCCCCATCTACTCGCATTTTCCCCAAAACATAACTCAGTCCACTCGGTCCCACTTCCAAAATCTCAAAAGGCCCTTCAAATTTTTCCCTTAATTTATTCACTTTCATTCTTCCCATCTCAACCACCTCTTTCAACACCTTATCCCCAATCTTAAAACTCTCAAAGCTTTCACTCGCTTTCTTCCACAAATCCCGATCACCTTCTGACAGACCCAACCGCGGTCTGACAATCCTTTCAAAATTCAACACATATTTACAAGGAGACATACCTATACTCTTCTGCAGTGTGGCGTTATATACCCAAACTGCACGTCCTATCCTACATACCAATTCAAATGTCTTTGTTTTCCAAGATTTCGCGTTGTGTTGAATTATTTCAATTCTTCGCAGAGTTGTGAGATCCGGCATTTGCACGGTCACCCTTTTACTATTCTCATCCAAAGAACATTATAGGAAGCTCCTCTCTATCATTAGATTTGCATATCCTACAAAGAAATTTCCGCAAATGAACTTTAAGATTAGAATATTTAAGTGATTATGGTTTGTAGATCCTGATGACATCTCGGAGATCGCTGGACCAGGTACTAAATAGTACAAGTATAAAAAACTCAATATGTATCTTCCTTTCATACAATACACATTTCCACTTACGGAAAAGAGGAAAATATGGAAAAACACACTACAACCTGCGGCAAAATACCTCCTCTCGTGTTGAAGCTTCGACACACCTTGTCACTGGGTGAGACTACAAATGTCAGTTACTCAGAATAATTCATAAGTCGGCTTTAATTGCACTGTCTGGACTTCATTTTTTATTGCTCAGATATGGCAACTATAAGATTTTTCCTTGTATTAAACATTCATTGTCTATGATGGCTGTATTATTTGTTAACTGATTAAAACAAAAGATTATTAAATGTCACTTTAGAACTAGTGCTACTCCAATTTATGAAATAATGGTCCTGATTCATTGTACAGTTTAGGATTGAGCTGCATTAAATAAACTGCTCTTCCAATAAACATCTTCAGACTTAAGGTAATTGACAAGCACTTAATTGCTTTCTGTATTTTCATTTTTATTCCAACACATATACGTATCTGCAATTCTGTGTCTTTTTTTTTAACTAGGATAGCCTAAGCTAGGGAATCTCTTATATAGACAAGGCTAAAGTACAGTAGTAGGTTATTCACAGTTGTTGTTACAGGCAAGGGAAGATAAGAAGGGAACAGCATCACTGCGTATACAGTAATGTGGTTAGTTGTTATTAAGATCTTGTAAAGACAATATAGTGGGATTTGTCAGGTGCATAAAGTGTATTCTTATCCACTTTATTCATTAAACACTGCACTATATTTATAGTATGGCACAGTGATTTTTTTGGATTTGGGAGTATAGTTGTTGTTATAGAATAATGGTCACTACCAATAAAGTATAAATTATTTACAGTGTACTGCTTAAATGTATACCACACGTATAGAAAATAAGTTAGCTAATTATGTAGTAATATTAGTGTTGGAAAAGTGGTGTTGGGTCATCTTTTCATAATCAGTACAAGTTATTATTTTCAAGTTCATACAGTATTTCTATGTAGGCCGTAAACATATTAGCAGTTTACATCCTAAAAGTTTTTTGTATTAAAGTGGCTTTGGGTTCAGGTTAATAGTGCCTCTGATTTACTGAATACCCATGCATATACAATTTAAAGGTTGGTTGGCTAAATAGTTACAAAGTTGTGGCTGCTACCAGGAAGATGTAATGTTAGGGTAGAGTATTAAAATGCAGGACTCTGGGTTACTGTTTCATCGTGCAATTTTATTAAGGTGTTGTGTATGTAATTTGTTTTATTATATAGTTAAGTGTGTTCAGGTTTGTGATACATGGTTAAATCCTAATGACAGCCATAGTTTTCTTGAATGGATTTTGTTTCGAAGTCCATTTTTTTATATTTACCTGTTTTTATCTATATTAATTCTTTTTGCTGCTGTATTGGATATTTCACCTTAGATTCTGTGTTCCATAATACTATTTTTGTTGTAGTAATTTATTACACTGTCTCTTTGGTTTTAATTTGAAACTTAATATTTCTTATTTTCTAATTTATGTATCCAATATGTGTGAAGTTCTGTTATTAATAAATTTAGTAACTACAATATTTGTTCCTACAAGAAACAAATCCTCATCTTTATATGGATATACTTCTGGTGAAGCCGGGATCAGTTGAAACTTGGAAGCAAGGTTTCAAAATTGGCGTTTAGTGCCAGTTTCTCTTTGAATGGAACTGTGTGCAGACGTTTTACTCACTGCCTCATTATGGCTGTGATTTATAGTACTTTCTTACTTGAATGACTTGTGTATGGGCTTTTCTGCACTATGTGTTTGTGTTAGGCATGATGGTGATTGAGAATTCTGTGGTGCTTCATGATGATAAGGAACACGGATGACCTGGATGTGATAGATTGATAGCATGTTTCATCTATGATGTATGTGTGCCTTTGACCAAGTGTTCGATGTCTGACTTGTTTGGTGTGTGCTTTGTGCTTCTTGGTCTCCTTCCTGTTGATGGAGACATAATTTTCGAAGGATACATGTTTCCATGCAGCTCCAGTCTCTATCCTTCCACTGGTGGTAATTTTTCCCTGAGACGACCAAGTTTAGTGTTCGATGTGTTCAAAGGTAGCGGATTTCTACCCCCAGGTGCTTAACTCCCTGATACGATACAAACACCAGGAACATCCTGGTCATCCCATGGAACCTTCCCCTGTTGACCTTTATTGAACATCTGATGAAAGCCAAGCCACTGAACCTGGCAAAGGCTAACCAAGACCCAATCGTTATGGTGTTTACTTTGCCCTAGGAAGAAATGGTGGAAGATGGTGGTACTAAAGCCTTCTCTGCTTCATTGATTAATGTTACAGAGCCTTCAGGCATGTATGCCTTATCAGTGGACATTAGAAAAGTGGTGATGTATGTCACTCATATAAGAGAGACATAAGAAGTGCATAGGGGCTTTATTGTTGTCCTCTTCTTGGTCCTCCTTCCCAGACTGTATGAGAAGAAAAGACACAGAATCCCTTGCAAAGAAGCAGGGTAGTCTTCTTACAGCCATCATTATTTTGTTAGGAAAGGTTGTACCAGTAACTGTGCATGGGGAGCTAGTATTCACAGTCAAAAGGGGTGATGCAAGGAGTCTGCATGTGTACATTCTATGTAGTTTGATCCTGCTCTTCTCTGACCCTTTCCATGCTTGTCTCTCATATGAGATAGGAAGTAATGAGTCTGTACTTCCTAGGACAGAGGCCTGTGGCAGCCTACCATGGTCATGATGCCAAGCCCCAGGACATCCCTAAGACCAGTAGCTGGGCAGCTGTTGGATGGTCATGATCCCAAGGGTAACACAGTCTTGCTTTAGTCATTAGGCTCAAAGTTTATGCATGGCAGAGTTTCCCTGGCCAGGTCACTGCCTAGAACTGCACTGTTTTGCTTACTGAATAGTGCTACATTGACCTATTTGTTTGTATGGTGTTTTTACGTTGCATGGAATAAGTTATTATTCAGCAACGGGACCAACGGCTTTATGTGACGTCCGAACCATTTCGAGAGTGAACTTCTACGTTGACTCATGCACAACCAAGCATGGGTTGACTCAAAACTGAATGTATGCTCCTGTTTGCCATGCTCAAGCAGGTTTAGCCTAGCAGGTTGTGCTCGCTCAGTATAGCAGGAGGAAAGCTGAGGTGATTGAATGTGGTCAACATTTTTACATTTTAATTATGATTCGGCATTGATAGCTCTGCTTTCCATAGGTTGTGTTCACTAGGGCAGATATGTTGTCATAATACTGTCACTCTTCCACTTCAGCAGACACCAGCAGTTTGGACAGCCGTTACTGGTGAAAATTGTGCAAACAGTGCTCAACAGACACTTCAAGTCATATAACTGATTATGAGAGGAATGGGCCCAGGAGGCCTCTTGAGTGGCCACCTGACACTTTGTTTCATTTCTGGAAGAATCTCTGTGGGTAAGACTAGTTGCTGCCCTATCCTACAGCTTCCCGAGCTTTGGGTTGTCTAGGTCCTTTAGGATGGGTACAAGTGCTCTTTAATGAGTTGGAACATCTTCCCTTGACTCGTGCAGTTTCATTTGTTCACCTTATAATATTGGTTATTTAATTAGTTTTGTTAGTAATTTTTGGTTCTTCTACATTTTAGGTTTACTGCAAGTGGTTGGGGCTTATAATGATAAGGCTTCAAAGACACCGACAGTTACAAAAAAAGACGTTTATTACCATCGTGGTTTAACAAAATTTCAACTTCCAAGAAGTATACAGTACATGGGAATGAGAATTAGCCACAAAGCTTTTTAAGCTGGCAAATTAACTGGGTCATTGAAAAAATTCCTCGCTATAATGTGTAACAAATTCCTACTCTTAACAACTTTGATTTTTAGATCTGTATGTAGTGCAATAGCTAGAAAATATTTTTATGTGCCTACCTTTACAACTGGCTTTGTTCACAAAATTAATGCTACAGAACATGAAGCATCTTTGTGACAACTTTTTCTAGTTAAACTTCTTCATGGGTTTTACTGCTTTAAAATTTGCTCTTCAACAATCTCAAAACATATCAACTTAATTTGAACTGAGTTTCAATTATATTTTGTAAAATTTACTTTTAATTTTGTTAAATTCTGGTGCTGGATGAAAAATATAGTGACATTGCTTAAATAAATATGTATGCTCCTTGACAAATATAAAAAAATTAATACAATTATGACTGAATATGCTCCATAATAAGAAAATTATGATACAAAGCAAATAATGAATTTACAAATGTAAAAGTATAAATTTGGTTATGTATAATGTGCAATTACGTTGATAAAGTTGATAAAATTTGTAAATCTTAACAACAAAATTGCTTATACATACTATAGAATTCTATTATTTATAATGTTCAACCCAAAATTGCATTTTATTTTAGAAGCAACCGCCCCATTTCCAAATACATCAGCTCGAGAGATGACTAGAATGAAGGGTGCTCTAACATTCTGCAACTGCATTCATTTATGTAATATTTTCCTTGGATTTGAACAAATTAAGGTTACATAAAAATTTTTTTTGTAAAGATGTTCATATTAAATGGCAATACATATAATTAAAAAAAAAAAAGCATACTGTACACTCACAGATATAACTGTTCAGGAGGCTTTGTACCATCAAATTGCTTCAAATTAGCTCTTCCTAACTGATATAAGATAGAACTTGCTAAATGAAACTGTAATAATGTTTGGTGACAATTATAAATACTTATGAGTTATGCCTACTGTAATATTTAGTAATTCAGTAATCAAAGTAACCAAAATAAGTTTAATGAATATGGACAGCAAATCACAGACAAATGAAGGAAACACTTAAATAAGTTAATGAGGCAAATATTGTAAATGGCACAAAAGAACAGGAACAAGTCGGGACTTTTGATTCCTCAAAAAGCCAGTTTTGCAGTTTCATGAATAAATTTCTCAGTACCAGTATAGTAGGTTTCCCACATTTGTATATATGGCAATTGTATTATGACTAGATAAAAATTGTTTAAGCTCAGAGCTTAAAAATACGTCTCTAACCAATCTGTTCACACAACTAGGCAACACTGCAAAAAAAAATAAGTATGCCGTACCAGAAAATTAAATTGGTCTAAATATTAAAACTGTGTGTTCTGGAATGTAGCAAGGAACACTACTCAAGATTCAGTTTTGAGTTTTCTATTATTAACAAAGGCTAGAGCACTTAATTTGTGGATTAAACAAAAATTATCTGTAAAATAGTGGCACACAAAGGTTAAACTTGATATAGAAAACATGCCTCCATGACAATGGCACATTGATTTTCACTTAAGAGTTAATTTGAAGACACTAATTTTGACTGAAGTACCAGAAACAGCACACTGGAAAAACACTAGTCTTTAATGATGAGTTAATTTAGTGAATTTATTTTTAAATGGTGACTTTGTTACTGGGCAGCAGATCAAAGTACAGAACTATAAATATGGATAGGGAGCTAGGGGACCAGTACTCCTAAACAAGATCATATTTGGGTGCTGAATTATATGGTTTTGGCAGAAATAAACTTCTCTGAAAATTTTTTAAATATTTGTCCTGTACAACCACAAGGGGAAGTTGCAACTTATATTTTGTCTTGCACAAAGCCAGAGTGAACCAATATGACTTACACAAACCATAATAGGTATTTCTGACTAAGTGTAAATCATTACTGATATACACTTAAATTTTAATGAATTTCTGAAATATGCTCAAATGTAGACAATAAGAAAAATAAATTTGAGAATTGCAAAGACAATCATAAGTTTTATAAAATCAACTTGCAATATTTTTTCATAAATTATATATATAATATGGTCATGTTTTGTACAATCCTTGTATGGATTAAGTACTCAATCTGCACTATTGTTTTACCTCTACAACACATCCAAGTAAACTTCCACTTTTTCAAAATCTCTGTAACAAAAGACACTTAAAAACACTTATCAAATGCGTTGAGCAAAAATTCTTGGTTCCTTTGACTTAGCAAACTAATAACAGAATATTTTCACTTTTAATGAAAAAGTCATTAAATGCAATTGAATGCCACATATGTAAAAGGCACAAAATACAAGCACTATGTCAAGCACTCCAAATTCCAAGCACATGTGGCTTCACAATAAATGGCAAGACCTTTATATACATACTAAATTGGTTTGTGCCTTTCTTTTTATCCTGTCTATTCATGTATCCAAACAGTAACATTAACACTATACATGATGTACTTGTACACTTATGTACAAAATCAAGAGATTTGGCTTTTTTCTGTAGTTATCACTTCACAAAACATGCATTTTACAACTTGTGACTGATCACTCCAGAGGAAATATATTTTGTATATTTTGAATCACATTGTTTCACTTAGTATTATCCACTGATAACTACTGTACCCATTTTTCTCTTAGGGATATGATTGTACTTGTTAGGGTGATGGTGACAAGTCAAAATTTCATAAATGCCAACTTTCAGATGGCAGCAGTGCTCAAATATTGTCTACTACAATGCAGTCTGCAATTAATAAAATGTTGCATACATTTTCATTATAAAGTAGGACGGACTATGCTTTTAAAACAAACATTTGGCACTGTTCCACCTTCTTTTCCAGTGGTGAGGGCATGACAAGTTTGCTTTTGTAAGACTAACAGTTGATGACACTTTTCAGTTGCTATTTATACATACAAATATATACATCACACTACTACAATATAAAGGCAAAATCATATAATAAAATTTGATTTCTTTAACTAATTATTTATGTGAATTTAAAGTTGCTTAAACATGCACTAATTTTAATAAATTTTCTCCCAATTAACTTGCACAAAGATGTGGTGTTTATGGAAAAAATTTGGAGAGAATTTCCTAGAAATGCCACAGAAACTAAAAACACACCTCTTTACATAGAAATAGTTTAACTTCTATACCATTTGACTGCCAAATATCAGCATACAAAATACAGTAATTACAAAATTCTTGTCACAATATGGACCATCATGAGATAAGCCCCTCCAATAAATGGATACATGGCAAGCACATCCCTACACATGAAGAAGCAAAGCTACAATTGGTGGTAACAGGCATTGTAGTTCATTAGGATGAGTATGAATACAGTACATATCACAGTGTGTCCACGCTTGTTCAATAGGAGCACAGTTGCTGCAAATCACCAGTTCACAGTTTGCACTGGAGCAATGTTCTCTTTTTACTTTCACCAGAGATGCAGTCTGTTTGCTGTGCTATTGCTCATATTAAATTTTCAATATATGATAATTGCATTCACATGACAGTTACTCTGGTATTCACTGGTTCCGCCACACCCCACCAACGTAGCTTATAAGACCCAGTGCGCCAGGTTATGACTGGGTTCCAGATTGCATGTAGGAAAATGAATATTGCGCTAACTTCCCTGAAGCACCAACTTATAACAAATTCGAACTTGCTGAAGGGAGGTGGCCCATTCTGAAAAGAGTAATGCACCTTTAAATAAATAATTTGTTAAATAATTAGTATTAAGTTTAGCTAATGGTTACCATGACAATTCCACAATAGCAACATGAATACAGTTTATTTCCAAATACATTAATATTGCATTTTTATGCCAAGGCCAAATGAACAGGGAAAGAAATATTCAGGAAAGCTATGTATGGAAGTAAAAGGGCAAAGGCCAGTAGAAAAGCCCAAAAAATCTTGGTATGTTCATACCGTTAGTAGTTTAGCCAAACCACAAAGCTTAAACTCTTGGCTCTTATAGAGCTGGCCTGAAGGGTTTGTTTTAATTTTTTGAAGATAGAATAACTCTAAGAAAACAAATAATTAGCTAGACAGATGCAAGTGGGGAGATCACTTCACATCTAAGCTTGTAGAAGGAAACTCTAACAGAAGTAAATGATGATTAGTTGATAAAAAAGGACTGAACAGACAAGTCAATGATGTTGATAAAAAACTAATGAACAGAAAACCTATTTCCTTTGCTTTTCTCACACCTGAAAGGAATGAAAAGGAGGAGGGAGTTATTCTGAAGAAAATTAAAAGGTAACCGAGTTCTTACGATGGAAAGCCCTCTTGAAAACTGGAACATATACTGCAAGAATTATCTAAAAAGTTATTGGGAAAATTTAAAAGCCTGACATTGGTAAGCCAGAATAATTCACAGTAACAAGTTAAATACAAGTACTACATACAAAAATGGTTTTTCTCCAAAATAAATTGCTATTTTGTGGCCTTACAGATATCGTGCTCGTTTTAGAGAGGAATGTTTTTTTTCTAGTTATTACATAGCCTAAGTGAACCAACATGTTACAACTACTCTTTGAAGTCTTTGCTATTCAATAAACTGCAATTTTTTTTAATTTTTGCAGCTGGATAAGCCAAAAATGTAGATTCTGACAAATTTCCTTAAATGGTTTATTTTCCAAAGTTAGCACTGTATTTGCTGTTGGTTGAAGTTCATACATTCACACAAGTTGGTACCAACTGTTGTGTCTAACCGCATTCTCTACATACAGGGACTGGGCCTTGTGAACTATATAGCAACATGGGGAATGTGAATGTGACCATTACAGACAAAAGACAAAATTACTTCAATATAGAATTAGTCTATAATTAATTTCTTTTTTCAAAAATTTGGCATTCAATAAAATTCGACTTTCTGGGATGTTTGTCATGACCTCTAGGTAACCCTTAAATGATTCTCATTCTTGGCCAGGAATGATGGACCAGGTGACAATAGTAACTGATTATCAGGAGTTTGTGTGATATATCGTCCCCGTCTAAGAGAGCCCAATTCACTTATATGTAAGGGCTGCTGTTGCTAATGCCACCAGGAAGATCACTTTTTGAAGCATGTGAGTTGTGCTTGTGTTAGGTCTGCTGAATTGAGGGGTACATACAAGTCTAAGTACCTTTGTCAGGAACCAAGTGATTGGAAGTCTTCAGGGAGAGGGTCTTTGTATAGCAAAAGACTGCAGAAGGAAAGTGACAACTTCTATGCTGGAATTAATCCTGAACCCTTAAAGCAAGGGTTTTGTTAACACTGCCTAGTATGCTTTAATTGTTGTAACCGCAAGACGCTTGTCTTCAAAGAGGTATAGAAGACAATTTAAAAGTGTTTCTATATAAATCTTGACTGGGCTCTCTATGGATATAATCTAACCATATCTTTCATATGAACTGGTATTGCCGGATAGATGATGTCCATAGTTTTTGCATGGCTACCTAGCAATGTTGGGTGAGTAGTTTTCATGGTAGATTATATTTAAAAATCCCCGTGACAGTCTCATCTTAGAAAGGAGGATGCGCAAATGACTTTCCCTCCAACTTTCTGGGATAGTACAGCAGTCAGTCGTGGAATTGATTTCTTAGCTTGTTGCTGAAGTTAAGAGTTTGTTCAAAACCTTCGAAATCTGGGACAATGGAGGAAAAAGAAATATAGTCTTCCACTTCTTCCAGTCTTGTAGGAAGGCATCTCTTGCTGTTGGCTTGACTGTCCAAATTCGGAAACACATACACTGGGAGTTTGTGATTCTCATATGTGGCAAACAGGCCCACTTCTGGTTGTCCAAGTAGGTTGGCTATTGTTTGAAAAGAGGGTGGTTGTCCTATGCCCATTCTATTGAGGCTGTTGCTTTCCTTGACAAATAATCTGCTGTTACATTGTGAGACCCTGTAAGGTGAATTGCAGACAGGTGCCACTTCCTCACAGGTTAAGAGATATGGTAAGCGTGATCCCAATTTCTTTATGCAGGACATTGCAGTCGTGTTGTCTATAACCAACAGGATGTCTCTTCTGGGGGTTTGAGTTTCTTGAGAGACAAAAAGACAGCCATCAGGTCCAGGAAATTGATATGACAATTCTTTAAAGTAGTAAATCACCTCCCTGCCACCTGACAATCCTCTCAATGTTCTCCCCAACCTGTAAATGATGGAGGCGTCGAGGTGACCTGTTTTGCCAAAGATTCCTTCCAGGTCCAAGTGAGGATTCCTCTATTTCCTCTGCAGGATGAGCCTGGGGAGTAGTGGGGACTGATGTTACTGGGTTTTGGCCCAAATATGGATTTTCAGAGGAGTTAAGTATATGCTACCCAAGTTCTGCAGGATAGATATAATCTCCCTCTTCCTCACCCTAGGACCCAGCGAGACAGTCTAAAATGGGCAGTTTCGTCCTTAAAGCTTGCTACCATGAGCATACTATGAAATGACTATACAAATTTATCCTGATTATTACAGGGACTATGTTCAAGGCAGGTGGTATGGGCCGTACCCACCGGCAAAAAACGTACCATACTTAAAAAGGGATTTCTTCTTAATCTGGTTAGGCTACTACCTATTTTAGGTTTATATTTTTTAAAGATATAAACTACATAAGATATTAATATGTAGCCTTATTGATTAGCTAGGCTACAAAGTCCAAGTTATTTTTATTGAGCCCAGTAATTTTTTATTCTTAAATATACTAGTTTGAAGTCTTACATGTACGCTCAGCTACCAAGTCATAGCAAATCAAGTAATTTTTGCTAAGCTTAGAATACCTTAGTATGTAGCCTTACAGATAAGATTGGCTATATAAAACAATCCTATTAATACTATTTTACCTTATAACTAAATTATCACTTACTCTAGGCTTAATTTAGAGTACTGTCTAATCATCATTAAAAACTTCAACACTCAAGGTTACATGTTATTTAAAACACAAATACTTAAAATGTTAGGTTAGGTTAGGCTACTATCTCATCTGGCACCGGTTGCCAATTTTTGACTAGTCTTTGACTAGTCTTCAGTTACATGGTCTAGGCTAACAATTTAACCTGATAGAATGTTTAGTAAAAGTTCACCAATTAACATTAGGTACTACCTAGTCCTGGGTTATTTAGGTATTGCTAAATATGCAGGTTATATAAAATGAAAATTGTGTAGCCTGTTTATCAAATCCTAGGAACTTATCATTTCAACATTAGGTAACTTATTAATCTAGGGTATATAAATCATCTTTAGGATACATAATCCTAGGTTACAGGCAACAAACATTAGCTACCATAGTCTTAAATTATGAATCTATTAGGCTAATAACTCATGTAGGCTAACACCTTAACTCATGTAGGCTAACACCTAGGAAATTGCAGACAACTTTATCTGAAAAGATTAACTAAATTAATAAATTGTAGAACAATTCTTTAGCTAAAAACTTCCAAAAGGAATGCAAATTCTTTTTAATTTTCACTTTCATATAAAAGGCTCGCCAAACAAAGGCTGGTTTCTATATTCAAAACAAACCTTTGTTCTACAGTTTTAAAGTAAAATATTTTTACTAAAGCTTAAAAATAAGCACTTAATTTTCAAATTTTATTGATTCCATGATCCTCGATGAAAAAATGGAGATTGAAAAGTTTCAAACGAGGTGTCCTGGCTTGATATACCTTGGTCTGCGTTGACTAGGGTGCTAATGGATCTTGGTCTTTTATCCAGCCCGATCGTAAAACGAGATGGCCATAGCGAATGCACAACAGTCACTTCTGCAGTTTTGATGTAGGAAACTGGGTACAGCTTCACTGAAGACAAGACAAAATGCCTTCTTGTCTTTGAGTCCATTATACTCTATCACTTGTCATAGTTTTGTTTTGTATGGTGTTTTTATGTTGCATGGAACCAGGGTTACTCAGCAACAGGACCAACGGCTTCACGTGACTTCCAAACTATGTCGAGAGTGAACTTCTATCACCAGAAATACACATCTCTCACACCTCAATGGAATGCCCGAGAACTGAACTCATAGCCCCCGAGGTGGTACGCCAACACCATACCGACCGCCACTGAGGAGCTACTTGCCATAGAGTTTATAATTTTGACACAATACCTGGCTACAAGACCAGGCTAAAAGATATTTCTTTGATATTAGTCTAGTCACCATGGGTCGCTGGCACACATCATGGAGGGTAACTCCTTTGATGATGAAACAGTGATTACGCTTTCAAAAATTTAACAATTAGATAAACTGAAAATGTTAAAAGATTCTGACAATTTAATTCATGTTTCTTCCCAAAATACATTTTTTTTTGTAAACTGGACACAAATCAAGTCCAATTGTAGTTTTTTCTGTATTCTGAGATTGGGTCGTTAGGATTACTCAACAAACAAATACCCACTGATCAAATTAAAATGACTAGAACACAAAGATATTACTCTAATATGGTGCCTTTTTTGGAGTGAAGACACAACAATCTACCAGTGGTTGTGATCACACTCACTTTTCCACAGTGGCTGGCATTAACTAAAGATGATGAGTTTTACAATTAAGCACTTACAAGAATAGTTATTTGATAAAAGTACTTACAGCATTTTCTTTAATGCCTGCATTAACAGGTGTCATATAATTTGTGGAATAAAAACTCTGAGCTGGCCAAAAGGATTTTTAGGACAACACTAGAGAGCTTCTATAACATTCCTAGTTCTACTGAAAATTAGGCTTTAATTAGAGGAATATGATGTGTTGTAAGCTGCCCTGTGATGTCCAAAAGCAGGTCTGTTACCTCCAAGTTCAGTAGGAGTGTCCATACAAACCTCTGGTGTAGTGATCACTAGACAAACGCCTGCTAGAATATCACGGTTTCCACCAGTGTAAAAAGTACAATGGAGTGAGAGTACTTGATATGATGTAATAAAATTGGATGTGTGTGGGAGAGAAATACAGAAGGTGAACTCAATGCACTGTACTACACATTTATCAGGTGGTGTCACAAGAGGGGCTCAATACTGAAGTACCGATGGATTACAAGAATTTTGATGTAGGATGTAAAAAGAGCAAATGGTTGATGGTAGCAAAAAGGATTGTGTTGGATTAGTGAATAAAAATAATGGCTCATGTGAGAGAGCCTGGATTCAGTTTCAAGTGCAATCTTTTTATTGCTGCATCAGGAACCCTGATCTATTCACTCCCCCAGAAGTTGACTGATAATTTGTACATAGAATCTTACATACTCATTCATAATAGCTAATATAGGCAGTCCCCAGGTTATGACGGGGGTTCCGTTCCTATGCTGCGACTTAGGATGAAAAACAGCGTAACCTGAGGCAGCGTTGAAAAGCCTAAGTAAACTTTACTTTTACTCCTCTGGATGACTCTTGACAATGACGTAACCTGTATATAGAGTGAGTTTTTCATAAGAAAACCTCCAAATTTTAATTATTCTGCCAATTCTGGATCCATATTAAAGTTCAGTCTTCCGTTGGACTGGTGACGTAAACCAGGAACATGCGTTGGAACCCAGGAAATAGTTCTCGATGAATACATTTGAAGAGCATCATAACCTTGGAACATGAACAAAATCCAACATAACCCGGGGACTGCCTGTAGTAGCATTTTTAATTCAGAAGTATCAGGTTTCTTTGCTTACCTGAACAATGTTGAGCATAATCCAATCAGCAAGTGACCAAGTAAGGGTGTGAAACAGGAAAAATGTAAGGTAATCTGCATGAAACAAGACTGTAGCTGCCCATGAAGCCACCAGTCCGAGTATCATGCATTCACTGAAGGGCTCCAAAACGATGGTATGAGGAACCATTGCTACACGTAATTTACACCATCTGCAAATAAAATCATATTTTTAGGAAAAATATTTTTAATAAAAGAAGGAAATACTTTTCACATGGTACAGAGCTCCACACTTCTACCGAGTTAACTCTATATCCAAAATAAATGAAATATAAAGTTAATCACAAGGCACATAAAATTTAACTGAAAAGTTTGAATACTGTTCCTATACGGAATTGGTTCCACATCCCCCACCCCCCATGTAAGCTCTAAACAACAAATGATAGCAAACCCCATGTAACTTGGAAGAGTAAAATATACTTTATCAAAATAAATATAAACATTAGAAATGAGTAAAAATAACATTAGAATGTCTGTATACTATGACATAGTATTGGTACTTGTATCACTAGGAAACATCCATGATGGCTTACACAAACTATATAAAAACAATTTGATATGGTCCACTTATATTACAGAAATCAATTAAAAAAATAGTTACCTACAATAAAATTACTGTTCTCAGTTCTCAATGCCCTAGTTCTTTGTTCTATAGCAACTTGGGCAGCAAGATTGATTTTTTTTTCCTTTAAAATCAGACAGCCTTTTCACTAAACAGAATCCCATACATATATGAATTGCAATCGTTTACCATACATCACACTCAACATCACAGATATGAATGCAAAGCATAGCATATGTCAGCTGCCATGAATGACCACGTTTATCTATCATTTAACCTTTCTAAATATACACACCTGTACATTATTTTGGCATAAATACCTATTTAATCTAAGTCCATAAAGCCATGGAAATATGTGGGTAATTATGTGAAAATAACTTCATTTCACTTGATCTGCAAGCAGATGTCGCCTCACCTTGTTAGCCTGGATAAAAAACTCTTGACTCGCGAGATTCCAGCATTCTGCCAAGCAGGTTGCGAAGAAATGCGAATTCCCCAGCCTTGATCCTGGATGTACTTAGCAAAAAAGTAATCCTCAGCTAAGTAAATGCCAAATGCACTTATGCCTGCAAATGAAAAATTGTCTGTGACGGATGCAAAAGAAAAGATGAACAAGTCTCGTGCCAAAGAATGTGTCACTGCCAGATGCACGTCAATATAATGACTAACAAAAGAATGACTGAATCATTCACCTAATGCCTCGGCAATCCTCCGTGAACATGATCTGAATTTAGTTTTCAGATGAACTCCTTTTCATTCACTCTTGAGGATGCACTGCAAAATACTCTATTACCATGAATTCAGCATAGGAATGAAAATATACTATTTCAAAATCTAATCTTCAATGTGGGTATAGTATTTTTTTTGTTATTAATAGTAAGGGCATTAAATCATAGCAACAGATTATATATATATATATATATATATATATATATATATATATATATATATATATATATATATATATATATATATATAATATATATATACATATATATATGTATATATATATATATATGTATGTATATATATATATATATATATATATATATATATATATATATATATATATATAAATTATTTCGTGTTTCTATATACGTATATGTATATAAATGTATATATATATATATATATATATATATATATATATATATATATTATATATATGACTGGTAAAAGTGTTCTGTAACAACAGAATTCCATCTAATAAAAGGAGCCCATAAAAACACCAAAATGTAGAGAGAAAAGTACTATATTTCAGAGACTGCTGTCTCTCTCTTCAGTATATACCTGAAGAGAGAGACAGCAGTCTCTGAAATATAGTACTTTTCTCTCTACATTTTGGGTGTTTTTATGGGCTCCTTTATTAGATATATATATATATAAATTATCTCGTATTTCTATATAGATAAAATCTAACAAACATGGCTAACTACTGTAAGAAACAAAAACCTTCATCTTTCAAAAATAAAATGAATAGAATTTTCACCCATGAAATTACAAAGAAAAAGTGCACCCATTTCACTACTTGTAACAACGTGCTCACTGAATTTTCTCTACTTCTATTACAGAATATTTATCACCCCATTGCATTATCCTTACCTCCAGCTTCATCCAAGACCTTCTTCCTCATTAGACAGGACATGCCGGTACAGCAATTGACACCGAAGCCAAGGGCGTCCAGCAGTCCCAAGAACAGATACATTCGGGCATGACTCGTGCCGAAGAAAACCTGTTGCAGAGATAGATGAATTACGCAATTAGTGTTTTCAAACTCTAGGTACATATATTTATCCTAGTAACACACCAAAAACTCACAGGTTGCATGTTCCCAGGTCAGGGGCATTTATCATACGTATGTAATTCCTTGTGGGTGTGAGTTATTCACAAGTAAAGTGACTGAGATATGGAGGGGTTGAATAAATGTATCATACACTGCTTACTGGTAACACAGTACAGTACTACTAATAAACAAGTTGAAAATAATAGCATGTCTGGTATACCCCACACATGAACAATAAATATACGTCTCCTATAAGTGCAAATACTTGTTAAATACAAATGAATCAATAGAATTATTTAAAAATTTCACTTCAATGATTCCTCTAACCCCTTCTCTTTTTCATGTTTTACCAACTAGTCTCATTAATATGAGGAAGACATTTAAATAAATGACGAATTACGAAAATACTTAGGCATTAACCTCAAAAGACACCGAAATGTTTTGACTTTGCACCTTAGAACCTAGTGAACATATAAAGGGGGAACAGTGTTGAATATAAATGGAACAGTATTTACTTCCCTGTCTTTAAAGTTTACACCTCACAAATCGAAAGATCGATAAATGAAGAGAAGAAGCCAACACCTTTGTTCTTAACCTTATGAAAGAAGGCGGCAAGACCGGGAACCGCTCTCTCCAACAGACAAATGTAAAATTAAGCAAGTCGTGAGTTTGAACAAATTTAAGGAGATATATTAGTCTTTTAGAAGGCGTAAATGCTGTAATGAAAACTGAACCATTAGGAAGATTGTCTGAGTAGAAGTCAAATGTTTACTGAAACGAACAAATAGAAGAATGTTATCCCAAGGAAAAAGGGTCACACAACCACATCGAGTCTAGCGCACTGATTCTACCGTATCCGACGGCGGTAACCTGACCGTAATTTATTTTTAATTGACTGGTTCACGTTGTAATTTGAAGTAGCAACAGCCGAGAAGAATTCAACGTGGAATCTATGCCACTTCAAATCAAAATACGGCTACAACACAAAAGTAACTAACTACCCTTTCAAATGCGTATAAAATTGTTACCAAAAAGGACGTACAAATGAAACATTCAAATACATGTCTACGTAAATGTATTTAGAAAATCATTATACAAATATAAATCATAAGCTAAATCAGTTTCCGAATGAAACCCAACAAATTCTCGAAACGGCAAGAATTAGATATAAGTGACAGTCGACAGAAAAAATGAGGGTGGGGAGGGGGAGGGGGGACGGAACGCCGTGAATAAATCCTCAAAACTATGATTGCATCTTTAACAGAGTAGACACACGTACACACAGAGAGAATGAAAACAAATAAGAAGGAAAGAAACTGGCGCCAAAGAGAAAGGGGAAGAAAAGTTAAAAGAAAACGATGGGCTCAATGCCAACCGACGATCGGCTCCCCTTTCCCACCAACTTCTCTGACCACCTTTGAATTCTCTTGCTTGTTGCTACAACAAGTTTACACCACTCGCAACCACATTGGTTAGTGGTTTGGCTTCATCGACAATAACAGAAAGTTCATCTGTATGTAACATACAAATAATATAAAGTACATCTTTCTGTAACACACACACACAGATTAACGCTCCCATGCCATCTGCTTATTGCGGTAACTGGAGTCTGGCCATCACTAGGATGGATTACACTTATGGATTGGAGAGAACCGATACCTAGACGTTAATAACAGATTGATGTTGGAAATGATCACATTTGTGATAGGATCCGTCATGATCTTAGATCCCCCAAAGGAGGAGTTACCTTTTAGACTTAAGGCGGCTCGCCCTTTATTCAACCCCATAATGGCACAACTACTTCGGGACTGTCCTTGAGATGAGTCTCCGCCAATGACTACAAGCTCAGTTATTCTCCCTTGCTACCATTTACCTCTATACTCTGTTTTTTTTTTCCCATCTGTTCATCTGCCTGTGGTGGTCGCGCATGGTAACACTGCGTCCCGGGCTTTAAATAGTTACGCTATGTGTAAGTTTTAGGTAAATAAAAGGATATCTGGGAGTACAGTTGCAACTGAAAAGTGTTTTAAGAATTTACTGTATGCGAATTACACCGTTAATATTCGAAATAGGATATTATTGAAAGCCCAGGACGCAGTGTTACCATGCGCAAACACCGCAGGCGGATGGACAGTACACCAGACAGACAGTCAACTAAACCCTCTCCACTACATTTAGCCTTTCTTAACCCCGGAGGCGATAGACCTACTCTTTCTTTTTCACTCTGGCCTGTCGAGTTACAATAATACAGCTCCACGACTCGGGCAGAAGATAGTGCTCCTGGAAACAGCGCACATAATAAGAAAAGTGATGGATTCCTAAGGAGGCAGCATACATCCCCACACTATAAAACCACCCAGTCTAATAAGATGACTGCGATAGACAAAATAATAAAATAATAATTTATTTTGTTTACTTCGAGTTTAAATCATTTCTTGTCACGATTCCCCTAGAATTTTGTTTAGGACATTTTAAAAATAATTTTTGTTGTTGCTTTAGGCTTTTGTCGTCCTTTCCCTACTATTAACATTTTACCTGCAAATATATCTACAGTTTCAAAGTTCTGAAAAATCCATTATGGAATGATTATCCCTACCATCAGTCTTGTTATAAGTCTGACATAGCGCGTTCTGTAGGAGGCATCTCCCATAATACATAAGTTTACCCGTAATGCTAAAAGTAAAACAATGAAATATTTGTCATCAACTCCATAAACTTTTATGTGAATAAAACGATCCTTGATCATTTCATCAACTAAAAAAATACATTAAAGGTTGAGTAGAAAAGAAAGTTTACGTTACCAAATACAGCTGATATTTTCTTACGATTTGGAAATGTGTCTTGGGTTTGGAAGAGACCCAGTAAGTGAGTGGGTCCTGTGTTCAGGATACCCTAGATACAAAAATACCAACACCCGATAACGCGTGCTCTTTAAGAGCGGTAGCATCGTAGCTGTGAGGTTTTTCTTGAAATGGGGTCATGTCATTTTATATAAATCAGAAAAATACAACATTCCGTCATGCAAATAATGACCGAAAAGAAAATAGGAATGGTGTCTAGTTGTCTCCTTACACACACACCCACCCACCTCGATGACCGCGAGATCGATTCTCGTTCAATCTAATAAACGATCCTTATGTCGTTATCCTGACTAAACAAAACACACGAGAACAACAGAACAAAACATAGGTTATCAGTCACAACACAGTTTTTACTGGCAGACACAAAAAGACGTCCGTGGACATCTTCGCGACCTCATCCACATCAAGGTATATCATCCACACTTAGGCCTAACGAAATCAGCCTCTAACGAGAGAGAGAGAGAGAGATCCCGGTGCTCTTACCTTTTCGAGGATGGCTGGCCACCCCTTTCTGTCGCAAGTGAAGGGCATCTGGTGGACGATGCCGACGTCGGCGGTCATGTGATCGACCATGTCGGTCAGCGTGTCTTCCTTCATCATAAGACCCGAGTCGGATATGAGGATCAACTCGTGTTTGGCAGCCAAGTATCCCGGCTGCATATTATTGATCTTTGGGTTGACGCCTACTTCTAGACCACCTGCGAATAAAAGTGGGAGGACATTCAGAAAAACGTCACGATTTATTCATATTTACACGAGTGGTGTCCATATGCAGGTTAAAACAACGTTTGTCTTACGGCGATTCTATGCTTTTGACCAACTGCCATTCCATGTGAAGACCGTCCCATGGAAATTAAAGGACGGAAGAAAAACATTATCTTAATTTCTTCCAGCACAACTCTCCCCAGTATTTACGGGAATACTATACTGTTCTCTTATTTATCATTAGAATTAATTTATTTGCTGGTATTTATGACAATTAGTGAAAAAACCCAATATTATCTTTTGTGTATCTAAAAATGATAGAGCTGGGGTCTTATTAAGGCTTATCTTTATAACTTTGATGATTTGGTACTAACACTGCAAGAAAACAACTAGAGATGCTGTTATTTATTTAAAAGAATTTTGATAATGAAACAGTAGTCACATCACTACCATGAGAACGA
The DNA here is from genome assembly GCF_015104395.2 of Macrobrachium nipponense. Classification (NCBI taxonomy): domain Eukaryota; kingdom Metazoa; phylum Arthropoda; class Malacostraca; order Decapoda; family Palaemonidae; genus Macrobrachium; species Macrobrachium nipponense. Next base: position 13,531,083 of record NC_061099.1, read on the forward strand.
CGAAAGCACTAATAAACAAACGCCTGCTATTCCATCACTTCCGACTCCCTCCAAAATAAGGACAAAAGAGGTCAAAGAGAAAATGGGGCGTGACGTCCCGCCCCCTCACTCACCTGTAAAACAGGAGGCGTCCACGTGAGGGTGTTTCTTCATCAGTTGCTTGACAAGCATTATGCTTGGGTCGCCTTCCTCTTGCACGCAGAAGAGCAGCTCGTACTGTAGGGGATCAGAGAGGAAGAGGAACTTAATCATTCGTACAGAAAAAAATTGAGAACAATTCTAAATTTTCTGGTACTGTGGAAAATGAGAGAGAGAGAGAGAGAGAGCTATAATTAATCCCTCATTATATTATTATTAGTAGTATTACTATTGTTGTTCAGGAGAATTACCCTATTCAAATCGAACAAGCCCACATCCAAAGAATAATATGGTGTTCATTAGGAAGTAACATGACGTGTAGGAAAATACAAACAAGATGAGATCTTACTTATTAAAAAAATAAATAAATTATGAAATAGATAAAAAAAGTACAGAAAAAAAAACAAAACACAGACAGAATCTTAAATTTTGTTCCCTTTTGCGACGAAAACTTTGCCAGAATAAAATGCCTGAGGAGAATCCTATTGACTGATCTAAATCAATCCCTCAGGAGAAGCAACAGCCAAGTTGGTCAGCCAAATTTCAAGAGCCTGCTGCTACTGCTGCTGGTGCTATGCAGCTGGCTTTACATAACTCCTCCGTTCTCCTCCTCCTCCTCCTCCTCCTCCATAGTCAAAAAGCGGAGCCTCTATCCACGTGAACAGCGTTCGCTTACCTCACCACATGTAGGAGGTCTGTCTATAGCTTCACCTTGGTCTCTCTACTGTCGCCAGCTAATCTCGCGCAGGAGGACACGCCTCGAACCAAAATACTACGGTAACAACAACCTAGGAAGTTGTTTCACTTCCCAAAAATAATTCCGAATCGACGAGGAGGATTCGGGCACTGCGACTATTACAGGGAATTCAGTTGGCAATTTAACGTTTATCAGCACCTCTTGACTCTGCTTCCATTGAATAAATGCTGGTTTATGGGCATTGAAAGAAAGGGCCTTCATTATCATACACCTCTCTCTCTTTCATTCTTTTGTTTTAAAAGTACTTTTTTCTCTTCACTTTTTCAAAACACTAGAAAACCCTCTCTCTCTCTCTCTCTCTCTCTCTCTCTCTCTCTCTCTCTCTCTCTCTCTCTCTCTCTTCAGGTTTTTTTAAAGAATACTTTTTTCTCTTTAATTTTTTAAACAGTATAGAAATTTTTCTCTCTCTCTCTCTCTCACACTAACACTGAACTGTGCTCTATCACCTCTCCTTCAGACAAGAGACAATTATCCTTCTCAATTATTCTGCGAACGTCCGTCCTAATTAACAAAGCAGCCTGCACAACACCAGCCAGTCACCCAGCTACTTACAGTACCGAAAATAACCTCAGAGTAAAATAACAGCCAAAGGTAAATCACGTTTCCCATTTTTTATTGAATTTTTTGATATCCTTAAAAGTCACACTCATAACCATCATAACCAATCTCAAATTTTCAGCGAACCTTTTGATTTCCACATCGCCGAGTTCATTTTTTTTTAATCATCTACATTCAGTAGACTCGCAATATTCATCTCATCAACACAGAACTGCATTCTGTTCAGATAGCATCTCACTAGTCGCATACTGAAGACCTATGGACCCTCAACATCACTGCATTTGATCTTAAAACCGTTTCCTATCTGAAAATCTCGTTCGTCTTCTACAAATATTGGAATGGAATGGAATATAGAGTTTAGGCCAAAGGCCAAGCACTGGTACCTATGAGGTCATTCAGCGCCGGAAAGGAAATTGAAAGTAGGTAGCTTTGAATGGTGTAACAGGAGGAAAACTTCACAGCAGCTGCACTATGATATAATTGTTAGGAGAGGGTGGATAGCTAGAGGGAAGAGAGAGATGAATGGAGGGACATTAAAAGTCAAAAGAATGAAAGGGGTTGGAGCTAGGGGCCGAAGGGCCGCTGCAAAGAACCTTCAGAAGTGCCGACATCGTCTCCAAATATTTCATTAGCTCTTCAACATCATTTCTCTCCCTTTCTTTTCTCCTTGTAATTTAATGTTCTTTATCATTATATTATTATATATTATTTTCCGGTAGTCTACATCAAAGCCGAACCATCGCTCTCTTTCACACTGCACATTGCCTTTTGAATCTTTCCCAAATTGTTTGCCTTAATATTCGTGGCCACACCTGGCACCTTTCCCCTTACATAACAAATTCTTTGCAATTTTAATCTTCAATTAGAACCTCTATTCGTGAATCATCGTTACTCACTCCAACTTTCCTATGCATGCTCCTCTTGCTCTAACACCTGTTTTCCCTTCCTCTGGTCTTGAACCAATATAATCTGGAGCTTTCCTCTGATTTGGAGTAAGTTAAAAAATCAAGATTTGGTTTTCGCTGACACCGAGTATTTCGAACTCACTAATTGTATCATACCTTCTCATGTATGTCTATTTTTGTTTCAGATCACCAAGGTCAACCACCCTTTCCTCCTCCAAATGCATTCAGAACCCCTATACACTTAATACACTTAAATAACAGAAGCTTTCACAGCTGTTAAAAAAAAAATAAAAATAGCAAGAGGAATGGGGCTGCACATCTCACACCATATACTGTTTTAACGTACAAGAGAAAGTTGCCGCCGTTAGCCTTATATGAAGAGGACAGACACTCCGGCATTTAGGGATTTCTAACTCCCAATATTCTAAAACCCTTTCGATGATGATGGTGCTTTTTGGCGCTGAGAGACGGCGTTATAAGTTTCCACAGCTATGACCTACTATTACTTCCAACCAGCAAAGCCAAACTAGTAACCTTTACTAAGACTCCGGTGGCCGCCAGTGAATTACACTGAACTAATACATACATACACACACAGCCTACGTAGGTTCATAATACATACATATACATACACACACACACATATATATAGTATATGTATATATAGCATATATATAATCCAAATTCAAAATCACGAGCTTTCCCTCAAGAGTACTGGGTAGATGGGATGGAGTCATAGTAAAAAAAAAAAAAAATTACAGTGATTTACGCGAATAACAAAAATACAGAACGATTCAAGGCTTATAAGATAAACTGCTACTCGTAATGCACTGATATCTATTAAACCTTTTGTTCTGTTGCTTGAAAAGAGACCCAACCTTTCAACAATAATATAGTACGAAAAGAATATCGGCTTAGCTGTCATATCGAAATTTCCGGAAAAAAATTCCGAAATTCTACACAGCTAATATATATTTCCATTTTCCCCAAAAACTCTCACAACGTCTGAATAATTCTAGTGTCGTGGAAAAATCTGGCTACACGTAAAAAACAAGAGAGGAAAAGGACCAGAATTTCGGCAACAAAAATATTCCATTTTATGCGGACTTCGGCGGCCACCATAATCCACATCTTTGGAGGAGATCCAAAATAGCCCCAGGCCAGGTAGGCTTCAGGTCTATATGTATAAAGATTCGAGGAATCCCCCCTCCCCCCTTTTTTTTCCTTTGCCTAAAACCTTGAGGATGTATGTTAGATCACGAGCTACAGCCCACGCCCACATAAATGCATTAAACTGTGTATGTATGTAATACATACGTGTGTTAAGTGTACACACACTAAATTATATAATTATATATATTACTATATATATATATATATATATATATATATATATATATATATATATATATATGTGCATGCATGTATGTATACACATACGCGTACATACATATATACAATTATACATACATACATACACAGAATACGTTAGGTTTTCTTCGATGCCTGAGTACTTGTTTAAGACATTGGGTAAATTTCCAAAATTAAGCCATCATGGATTTCAACACGGAATTCTGATACCCGATGTGTATGTATATGTATATGTGTGTGTGTGTGTGTGTGTGTGTGTAGATATATATATATATATATATATATATATATATATATATATAATTATAATTAAATCGACTTTGCAATTACCAGGCACATAAAAGTCAAATGTATCACAACAAAACTTGATGCAATTTTGAACGAGAACAGGGAAAAAAAATTAAACTAAGGTAATTAAATGAACGTATCATAGCGGACGATAACAGCCTTCCTGCGCAAGGTCTAAAGAATATGGTATTCTTTAGACCTTGTTCCTGCGGACGTAACGTCCTCCCTAAATATGGCAGTGGGGTCACTGTGGTCGCCCCACCCCAAGACAACTGATGACTTACCTAAGAACTACGCCAGTTATCCTTATACAACGCAGTAAGCTAACGTGTTTGTGTTTGCCCTACGCAAGACGAATATATACATATCAGGCACCTGAAGGGCGTTGTCCCAGCATAAACGCTACTTGACGAGAAGGGAAAACAAAAACAAATACAAAATCATTCATGACGTAGGTAATTATGGCGGCTTACAAAATGATGCTCACAACGAGTATGTATGTCTGCGTTAGGCAATGAATGAGCTCCATGGCGTACGGCATTCCGAAATACAGAGATGCATAGGTGGATAAATATTTATCTTCTACCCCAGAGAATGCTGTCTGTCTGTCTGTCCTCAGATGAAGAGGGCACTCATTCATCCATCCAGTAACAATGCTTCACGAGAATCTTTCTTCGTTCGGTTTTTACAATTAAAACTTGGGTCATAATTTCTTTTTCAACGAACAATTTTGATAAAGGAGGAAAAAAAATGTCTACAGTTCCATTCGAGAAGTGATTTCGAAAGTTATCACGAGATGCTGTCCGAAAATCCATGAACTTCCACGGAACTTCAGATTAGTAATAATCAATCCATCATGTTATGACAGTAATATAGCGATGTCGACAAAGAAATGATTTAACTTCCGTGGGAGTTCAATTTAGCAATGCTCCGCCGAGTCCTATGAAATCTCAACCAGATATCAATCCGATTATGCCTCGCATGAATATCAAATAGAAAACGTTCACTAAAAATAGACAGAACAATCAAAATTTGATACCAACCATCAGGTGGCAGGTCTATTTAAAGGCCGCATTTTCCTAAGTAGGAGGAAAATTTCACTTCGTCAAAAACAAATTGGGATCATCATCTAGTGAAAATAATATCGACGACAAAATCGTTCATATAGTTCACAACGTTTTAAACACAGACATTCTCCCATACAACCATTATCTCCTTTATTTTCGTCAGACTTTCTTCAAAGCCAAAATGATTTGAAAAACTTTTTTAACATCCTGCATGTGTGTACCATTTTCCCAGACTTATCTTTTCCAATAAGCCCTGGGCATAAGCTGAATTTTCTCGACACGGAAATTCTCTCTCTCTCTCTCTCTCAAAATATACACCTTCAATTTCACAGCTTTTATTTCCGCTTTTACCTCAACGATATTTATTTGCTGTCAGTTGGTGGCCTCCATTACAATCACGACACCCCAAGATTCCCCCAAAACACATAAGCGCGAACGATCGGTCCAATATAAACCTATCTAGCCTTCTTTCTCGCATTCACTTTCTAACACATACATCGTTAATCTCGTAGTTTTTCTCTTCCCTTTTAACCTTACGTTGTTTATTTTGATTCAACTGATGACCTCTCTCATCGCCAAGACTTTTTTCCCCTTTTAGATTCTCCGAAACATGCGAGTGCTACAGTGGTCGTCAAGTAAACCCCCCCCCCCCCCCAAACCCCCCCCCCCCCCCTCTCTCTCTCTCTCTCTCTCTCTCTTTCTCTCTCTCTCTCTCAACATTTACCGATTTCTGTTTTTCAGCAACGTCATGGAACAATTTAAAGTTATGGTAAATACGTTATTCAAATGTATTTTAAGCATACGCTGAACACAACCTTCTCACAACCCTAACCATAAGCCAGAAGACTATATAAACCCAATATGAAAATACAGTTTCATACATAAACCATGCACCAAGCAACAACACTTTCACGCATACATAAATGAGGGGAGAGAGAGAGAGAGAGATTGTTTGTATGGTATTTTTACGTTGCATAGAACCAGTGGTTATTCAGCAACGGGACCAACGGCTTTACGTGAATTCCAAACCACGTCGAGAGTGAACTTCTATCACCAGAAATACACATCTCTCACACCTCAATGGAATGCCCGAGAATCGAACTCGCGGCCACCGAGCAGGCAGGTCAAGACCATGCCGATCATGCCACTGAGGCGCTGAGAGAGAGAGAGAGAGAGAGAGAGAGAGAGAGAGAGAGAGAGAGAGAGAGAGAGAGAGTCCAAAACATAGACTCGGGCAACATTACGGACTCTTAGGGGGCCCAGTATAAAACATTTCCCCCCTAAAAGGTCAGAGGAGGTTTTCTTCCTTTGTAAATTTAATTCCAGAAAACGAGGGAAGGTCCCGAACATAGATTAATAGTCGTCCAGACTTTATTTCTTTATTTTGAGATTTTATTTCTTTCCTCGCCGCTGGGAAAAGAGCGTTTCCCGAGGTCTTCCAGAGGCGACCTTGTGTCAGAGCAGAAATGGCCTTTATTCCAGTATCTTTCTCAAAAGCGAAAAAATGTGGTTTCAGCGTCTTAGTCAAACCTATGATCAAAAGAACTGAGTAAACCAAGTTAAAATCTAATTAAAATAAGTAGGGGTTACATTCTATTAATAAACTTCAAAACCGGGTTCCCGTGAAGGCAAATATCTAACATTTAAGCAAAATGGTAGATTTAATGTTTTACTTAAACTTTCGATACAATTATTTGGAATAAACTAGGTTCAAATCTAATGAACCTATCGGGAAACTAAGTTCAAACCCAATTCAAACATCGGAGGTATATTTAACTCAATTTCAAATTGGAGTTCCCTTAAACTCGCATATCTTCCATTTCAGCACAAAGGTAGTTTCATTGTTTTAGCCAAACCAATGACAAAATGATTTAGAATGAACTCGGTTCAAACCTCATGAAAAGAGCGTGGGGGGGGGGGGGGGGCATGATGTTCAGTTCATAAATTTCAAAAAGGGTTCTCGTGAAAATCCTCCGGATAAAAATGGAAGATTAAGCCTTACGAGAGAAGGCTTTTCACCCAGAATGGAAGCCGGGCCAAGCGGCCCCATAACTTGCTAATTTATGACACAGGGAACGAAGCAGAGAGAGAGAGAGAGAGAGAGAGAGACTAACCTTAAAATACAGACTAAAAATTATTCATTGCCCTTATAACACTACCAGTCTCTCTCTCTCCCTCTCTCTCTCTCTCTCTCTGAACATAGGGGTATCCATACATCAGGGGAATGAACCCTTTGAGAGAGAAGAGAGAGAGAGAGAGAGAGAGAGAGAGGCGGATTTAAGTGGGGGTCACTTGGTCACGTGCCCCCGCCCCCATCAATATGAATTATATATTTTTTTTCAATAAAACATTATTAGTAGCAAAAAGTTGCTTAATTAATGATTATTTCAACAACAACTACTACTACTACTCTGTGCATATATTGTGTGTATACATGTAAGTATTAACATATATGTAACGTATGTGTATAGTTCATGTTACATATAAGAAGAAAAAGGAAAAAAAAAAAATTCTTTATCCCCTACCGAAGGCCGAGTCCATCTCTAGCTCTGCCAGGAAATGGAGCTGGTATGAGCCATCCCACCAACGATTATTCTAGGAATCCTATGCATCTTTTCCTACCTTGTTTGGGTTTAGATTCCATTCTGGAACAGCATTTACTTGTCTCGTTAAAGATCCTGAAACCTTGTACGCGATGGATCCTGTACAAGGACCCCAAACTATGCCACGTGGCATGTGCATGATTCAGACTATTCCTGGGCCTTACTTTCGACATGCGAAATAGAGGTTTCGCAATCATTTGAAAGTTCCAAAGGCAAGCGTCAAAATGATGACCCAACAGCCGTGTCCTGGCTGCACATAAACCTTTAGGTCTACACCTTTCATGAGATTACCACGTCAGCGATACTTCAAAAGTAGCATCGTTTAGGACACACTTGCCTTACGAACCGAACAGGAAACGGAAGCACTAAGCGAGAGTAGTATCTCCCGAGAATCAAGACAGTCAGTCCATTCCCCGTAACCGGCAACAGCTTTGAAACCGGTTTGGGCGAGGTTCTCTGCGAGCGGGGCATCTTGCACCACCATTCAACGTCTTACAAAGACCAGTTTTGACCAGACTCACCTTCATCCCTAGTACTACTCAAGGTTTGGTACTACTAAACCCCTTGGGCGAGGGTCGGAAAGGGAAACCAGTCGGAGTTACTTGCCACAGCCATAACAGGTGGCGCCACTTACACAATATTTAAATATTTACGAAATGGTGCTTTAGAAGAAAATGATTCGTCGTTACAAGTAAAATTCGACTGCATAAAAGAGTAAAATGAAGCCTGTGCATATTTCACAACTAACTATATCTTGTAGTGTGATCGAAATAGTGTAGTTATATATTGTTTTGTTTGTATGGTGCTTTTACGTTGCATGGAACCAGTGGTTATTCAGCAACGGGACCAACGGCTTTACGTGACTTCCGAATCACGTCGAGAGTGAACTTCTATCACCAGAAATACACATCTCTCACTCCTCAATGGAATGGCCGAGAATCGAACTCGCGATGTAGTTATATATCCTACCACTGACGTTGACAAACTCCGCGCAGTTTTCTACTAAATAAAAGCATATCAGCAACAAAATGAGAAATTAATATGAACCGGTTTTAGTAAAAATCAAACTTTCCATAACCGACGTTTCTTTCGTATGAAGTTGTGGATTCAAGTAAACTGAAAAAAAACAAGGAAAAGTTTACCTAAGTCAATATTAACACTTTTGCATGCCATAATATCGATCGAATTAATTAAGTCACATCAGCGAGGCATATCACCCCCAACAAGTCTAACTTCATGAATTTCCAATAAAAAATATATTTTTAATAACTAAGTATATATAACAATCTATAAATATACATATAATATATACTATTAATATTATAAATATATATATTTTTATATATATATATATCATTACGATATTGGACTTCTTATACGGGTATAAAAAGGATAGTTTATTTTATTTTTCATTTATTTTCAAAATTAGAAACCGTTGTGTGTTCCACAATCACGTTTCGTTTTAAGGCCAAATGAGTTCCTCTTGCAACCATGAAACTATTTGCTTCATAAATAACAAGCTCCTCTCTTAAAATAAACTTACGATTTCCTTCTCCACTCATACGTGCAACCTCCGGTTTAACTCGCATGTGACTTGTCACAAAGAATCCTTTCTTTAGGAAGTAATCGTGTG
>NC_061099.1:13545402-13555402 GCF_015104395.2 Macrobrachium nipponense
ATATATATATATATATATATATATATATAAACAATTGCCGAAAATAATTTCTTAAATAAAATAAAAAAATATATATAACAAAAAACAATTACCCGAAAAATAATTTAAATAAAATAAAAAAAAACAAAAAACACACCTCGAGGGTCTAATATATTTCTTCGCGAAACAAAGTACAAGACTCAATTCACAAAGTCGATGAATTTCATGATAAAAGATATAAAAAGGTCACTGTAGTACAATGAGGACAAAGTGTCGTCCTTAAGAGGATGAAAACATAGTGCGGGTCGTAGATATGTAAGCGTTCCAAGATCTGTATGTGTTCAAAGATATGCAAGTGTTCTAGATATCTGTGTTCCAAGATCTGTATGTGTTCAAAAATCTGTATGTGTTCAAAGATCTGTATGTGTTCAAAGATACGTAAGTGTTCTAGTACACATTTTTAGCGCTCCTTTGAAAACTAAAATTATAACTGGTAATACATTCTAGATGAAACATATTTCCTTTGGACAAATAAAGTTGACATTCTACCGACATAGACAAATATAATCCAGTTCATTTGCAAAGCTTGACCACCTAAAAATAGACTTGATATTTTCAGGAAAGGGCGAAATGTTACCGTAACGGAAATGCATTTATATATAACTTATCTCTCACCACAGAAAAAGATAAGTCCCTCCCATCTTTCTGAAAATGAAATACAAATATAATCTTCATTAGTTCAACGAATTGTTGAACTGACGACTTCTCATGCGGAGAGAGAGAGAGAGAGAGAGAGAGAGAGAGAGAGAGAGAGAGAGAGAGAGAGAGAGAGAGAGAGAGTTTAATGAAATCGGCCTCTTTCAAAAATTCCTCTCGTTTTTCTATAAAAGGTTCTTATTAAGGTTATGAACCTTCTCGTTTCGCCCCATACGATCATCGACTGTCTAATTTTGGGGGCATATTTTGAGCATAAATTATCATATTAAAGTTCATTGCCCAATTTCATCAATAAAAAAATGTCAAGTCTTCCCAAAGGAGGACATCAATATAAGCTTTATCATCCCAAACATCAGTCGCAAATTAAGTCGAAACTAAATTATGTAGAGCAGTAAAAGAATTCAGCAACAAACAAAACAGACAAAACTCTTCAGAATGTTGATGTGGGAACGTAAGGCCAATCCAAAGACTGGTTAAAACCAATCCCGTCCGTCTATTCAAAAGGAATGAATAGGACCTGGGATGGACATCCTTGTCTGGGTAGGCATAGGATTTTACCGAGGCAAAGTAGAGAAGGCTATATACTTCGTCTGCTTCTCTTGAACTCTGTGACCTTATGGGTCCCATCGGGATTGAACAGGACCAAAATTTCAAAAACGTCGATAGAGTCCAATACTTTAGGACAACGGCAACTGAATAAATTGTAAGTTATGACTGAAGAATGACACAGGAATTCATGGACAATCAAAGCTATATGTAAGAAAACGAGGAGAAAACACACTTTACCAAAAATGGAAGTAAAGAAATCCTAAGAAAGGAGGCGAATAAAAAGATAAAAACGGTATTTAGGGAATAAATAGTAAAGTACATGAAACGTACTTTATATGGAAAACGTCTAGACTAACTGACTGCCAAACAAGGCTTCAACGAACGAAGTATTGGGAAAGGAAAAGCTGAACGAAGTCGTTCAGAAAATTGGCTCCTTTCCCGCGTCAACGAATAAGGCAGAAAAAAACTGGGTGCCGAGAAGGAATGGCAGAAAAGGACTGACTGTCTCAGGAAAGAAATCAAGGATAAAAACAATGAGTATATTGTAAAAAGAAGTCAGTCGTGTAGGAACGCATAAAAAGAAAGACAAATGCAGAAAGTATTAAATGCACCACAAGGAGAAATAGCATTGAAGTACAACACTGCCTGACACACGAAGGCGAAGGAGGAGAAAAGCACAACATTGTTCATAAAGGAAAAAAAGAAAATTTGATACAGACAATCAGATATGGAGACAGGAAACCACTTATGATCAGGGTCAACCTTTGCAATTGTACCCACAGCGCGGCTACTCAAGACGACGTAACTTTGAGCACAAGTGACAAACTCAGTTTTATTTTACTCCTTTATGCCAGAAATTTTATGACGAATGAGTTTCGTAGTGAATAGGTTTTGGATATTATTTTTTACTGTGTGGTTCTGCAGTTTTAATTCATCTTGTATTAACATTTGTTATGAGAGAGACTTAGAAAATGAATGTCATGCACAGTGCACAAAAATACAACTTACAGGCTATAAAGCCCTAAAATGACTAACAATCGAATTTCCTTAAGTATGACTTAGTTTAACCGGACCACTGAGTTGATTAACAGCTCTCCTAGGGCTGGCTCGAAGGATTAGATATTTTTACGTGGCTAGGAACCAGGAACCAATTGGTTTCCTAGCAACGGGACTTACAGTTTATAGTGGGATCCGTATCACATTATATCGAGAAATGAATTTCTAATCACCAGAAATGAATTCCTCTTCGTCAACGATGGGAGAGCGGGGAGTCGAACTCGCGACTAGCGAATCGGTAAGAGAGCACGTAAACCACTCGTCCAACGAGGAACTCTCGAATTTCCTTACATTGACAAATCAAGAAAATGTGTGTGAGAGAGAGAGAGAGAGAGAGAGAGAGAGAGAGAGAGAGAATATCCTTCCGCCAGGTGCTACTAGCGCTGGGAATGGAGAGGGGAAGGCGACGCCCACAACAGGTGTGGGTTGTCTGAAATATCATTTCTGGATTGCTAATGATTCATTAGGCATCCAGCTACAACTCACTCACACGTGTGGCTTCTTCTCTCTCTCTCTCTCTCTCTCTCTCTCTCTCTCTCTCTAAACCGGAATTGTGATAGTATTCATCCCCTACTCCTTTCACAATTCCCGCATACTTTGTAGAACAAAATCAAATACAAAACTTCTCTTTGTAAAACAAAATCAAAATAACGTGAAAAGGCACTTTATGGTTCTTTAAAAGTAAGAGAACTCCGACATGATTCCTCTGGTAAAACGTCTTCTGTTATTCATGCCGGATTTCATCTTGCCCAAGGTCTGATCAGTCCAGAAATGAACAATGGATGTTTTGGCGCTTATACTAACAGGCAAACAGACTGACAGATAGAATGAAGCTTTTTTATTTTATGAGCACCTATCTCCGTATGGCTAGTCTATTTTTGTACCAAATTTGACTGAAATCCCTTTGACCATGTAGGAGCTGCTATGAAAGGTTACGTGAGAGAGATACACTAACATCCAAACTTCCCCTTAAGGGCAGATCCATGCATGACTCGTCTACCTTTGCAGCAAGGTTGAGTGGGATGCCTCAAATCGTTCAGTAGAGATGCGAAGACGAGGTAAGCAAGACAGAGGTGTACGACTGGAATAGAAAACTATCAACCCCCGACATGGCCGGGAGGAGATTCATAAAAGCTGACAAACCTAACTATTCTATCCAAAATACATTATTATTTATACATAATTCTACGGGCATGCTGGCGTTAGCTCTGCTCCCAACCACAAGATAATGGTTGTGAACATATTCCTGAATTTTCACCCCATAAGTCAACTGGGAAACACAAGAAACCGTACTTTGTTTACCTCAAGGAAAATATAATGAAATAATATTCTGAAAAGGTTAAAATCAATGCTAATTCATTCCCTAGCATCCACATTGTGTCAATTGTTGTGGCTCCTATTTCTTCAGTGAATTCCGAAAATGATCTCGTGTTCATAAAACATGAATGGGTCTGTCTGCCCACTGGTGCAATGTCCTCATCAAACCTCGCATTCTATTTCACCTCCTTCGTGACGTCGCGATGATCCATTTACTAGGCCAGCTAGCTGTTTCCACCCCATCTACACGATACCTGAATCAATGTCCATTAAAATGAGATTAGATAAGATTTATAAGAGTTGCACAGTAATCTCGAATTAAAGGCTGGAAAGAACAGACGGCTGCTGAACATCCATGCAGGAGACATATGTACATCCACGTGGTAACAACTATAAACATTGGAAGCCAATTGAAAACAGCCAAAGCCCCACTCATCTCATATTCACGAGAATCCATCTGGTGCTCCCACGCACGTAAACCCGACTAAAGGAAATAAGTGGTTCGACTCTTAATATCGTGACACAAATCAACGGTACAAAACACGCACATTTTCTTAGAAGGTATAGCTAAATTAATAAGCTAATAACTGGACACGAACCATTAGAAAGTTAAATAAATAATATACAACTCTGGGAAATATAGCTAACAGCATCAGAACTCTCAGAAATATTTATACAAACGAACGACCTCGCACACATCACTCTTATATGATTAAAAACCACACCTTTAGCATTATCCTGAATCGGCCAACAAGACTAAGACAGGGTTACAAGTTCCCGAGGAATGTCACCAACACCCAGCCAGTTCTTCTCATTCCATTCTATCTCATCTCTCGCGACACATACCATCTACATAACTTTCGCTGATGCAACGCTCCTCTTTCCTCCCCTCCCCCATCCCCACCACTCTCCAACTCTCCTACAAACCCCCCATCCAGACCCCTATTAAGTTCTCTTCCCCAACAGCAAACACCAACACCATCCCGCAATTTCGTTGCATCGATCCTTCGGCGCCGATAGTGTTCGCTGATGATGTCGTGATGGCATCGTAAGCAACACGGCATATATCTCTCCTCCTCCTCCTCCTCCTCCCCCTCCCTGCTGCTATTCTTCTTCTTCCTCCTCCTCCTCCTCCCGCCCGGAAAGCCAAAGCAATTGCGTCATGTTTTGGGTTACGTGATACGAGTCTAGGTTTTTCGTCTGTTTTGCTTTAGGCAAATGCATCAAGACAGTTCATCATTCATATGCTTGATTTGTGTTTTAATGCTTGCGTGTACAGTACTTTTTGGGAACAAAGTCTTTACGTATTAATGCACTAGTATTTGTGATTTCTAGATAAGGCCTACTATCAAATTTATTTAAAGATATCCATTTCAAAGGTAGCGGGATGACCAGAACAATAATCATAACATTCACCGACCAAAAAAGGAAATTGAGGGATGCACAGGAACCACTAGAAAAAAAAAAAAAAAAAACACACTAAATTTTCAAGGGAATTCATAAACCACGACCTACCACTGGGCAAAAACCACTACAAGGAAACTGTATTTAGCCCTTACGTAAAAAGGCAAAACAACGGCTGAGTTTATCTGGGTTGATGTAGCGCAGACGAAGAAGCACAAAGCAAAAACGAAACAATCCATCAATAAGACACAGGGAAACCCTTTCCCCCTTTTAGCCCAATTTCTCCCTTCCCACGGGCCACTACTGGCGAGGGAACCCCCTCCCTCCCCTACCCAGCAACACCCTCTGGCAATTTATCAACGACAAAAAATTCCAACTGTTACAGAGACGCGAGTCAATTTGGAACTAGGCCATCACATCCAATCAATACTTGCCCTTGCTTTGTAACACAAGAACCTATTTTGCTGGCACACGGGGGGAGGGGGAGGAGGAGGGTGAGGAAGGAAATAACGGGGAGGAGAGAACCACGAGTAGTATGAGAAAGCATAGAGGCAGGGAGGGAGTAGCTCCTAGTAATTATTGGCACCGTACGTGTGGGGGTGTGGTGGTCAAGGCGCTCTATAAAAGATGCTCATTCATTGGCAATATCACTCTCTCTCTCTCTCTCTCTCTCTCTCTCTCTCTCTCTCTCTCTCTCTCCATATTCATGCATGCGTGAAAGTGTTCTTGTGTGTATTATACTTTATACATAAAACTGGAACACCATATCGGGTCTCTCTCTCTCTCTCTCTCTCTCTCTCTCTCTCTCTCTCTCTCTCTCTCTCATTACGAGACCCGGTAATAATGCACTGAAATGGAAGGTCGAAGCGCAAACCGTCCCCTAACTGGGTGGGTGGCTTGGAATATGAAACGAGAACTGAACTATTCATTGGGGGTTCATGCCACTCGAGCTGCCTACGGGGGATACACTCGAGGCCTGTACAGTCCAGTGGCAGGCATGAATGAAAGGGGGAATTATTCAGTTCTCGCTCAGGTCTCTCAGTCAAGACCTACAACACAATACACAGGGACTTGTAAAAAGAACAAGAGGAGGATTAAAAAAAAAAAAAGGGATTCGTTCGTATATACCTGGTTTTGATGTTATTTTGAGAGAGAGAGAGAGAGAGAGAGATAGAGAGAGAAGAGAGAGAGAGAGAGAGAGAGCAACCTCGCAATCTTCATACTACATACATATATATATATATATATATATAGTGTGTGTTATATATATATATATATACTTACATCATATATATATATCATAAGAGAGAGAGATGACTCCCATTCTTCGAGAAATATATAGAGAGAGAGAGAGAGTAAGAGATAGAGAGGACATATATATATACGTAATATACATACTTACACATAATACATAAAAATATATATTATATATACTAATATTATATACATATATAGCATACATACATACATACATAAATATATATATAGGATATATATACTTACATATATATATCACACATCATATATATAAAACCACACAAAAAGAGAGGAGGAGAGAGATGGAGAGAGCAGGAGAGGAGAGAGAGAGAGAGTAGAGAGAGAGAGAGAGCCTGACTGCCTCCATCACCATAAAATCCTATTTGAAGATGACGCTCTCCCATAAACCCGAGCACAAACGGGCGTGTCAACAGCGCTGATTGGACAGAATGGTCAGCATAACGAGAAAAGTATTTCACTGACCCAGGTCGCTGACAAACACAAAAGTGGTAGTAAGACACAGGGGTCTAGGAATGCACATGCAGGCCTACAGAGAGCGCATGTGCATGCCAAAAACGCACCAGTCTGCAAAATACACGATGCGCTATTTTCAGCAGACGTAACACAACGAAGGTTTTCTTCGTCGACTGCAAATAAAGGCAGCTTCGCTTTCAGCATATCTAAGCTGTGCCACTTCCCTCCGTATCACAGTTTTTAGTGTTTCTGGCTCGCACGGCCGGGTGGAAAATGGATCGTTACATCACGGACTGGCAGCACACACACAGACTATATATATATATATATATATATATATATATATATATATATATATATATATATATATATATATATATTATATATATATATCTCTTCAGTGTTGTCACCTCTGCCCTTGTAATATGTAAAGGATTCCCAACGCATTCTAAAAAAAAAGCTTTATTATTTTCTGAACTAATACTATGATCCTTCGTCTAGCTAGGTTTTTCAATGACCTATATCATCATTTAAAACAAAATTCGGAATAAATTATAAGACAGTTTAAATGTTCATAAACATATCTCTCTCTCTCTCTCTCTCTCTCTCTCTCTATCTCTCTCTATCTCTCTCTCTCTCTCTCTCTCTCTCTCTACAGAAGTAATATAAATTGGCTTGTCTCAGACACACGCTGCCTTTCCATACAAATTCGCACTGCGATTTTGTCAGAATGATACTGATATTTGTTTCCACACCTCTATTTCGCCGAATTAGCGAACAATGCCCGTGCTATAAAGAGGAATGTTATTCAAGAAAATAATGGTTAACAACGCCATACCAAAAGGGTTGATGTCACCTAAGCCTGGTTTTTTCTATTTTCCATCCCAAGAGAGCGAAATTTCCGATACAGGCAGCTGTAAAGTAACTACAAAAACCTTTTTTTTTTTTTTTTTTTTTTTTTTTAGTCAAATGTGATTTTAAATAAATATTACTATTATTATTACATGTACTATTATTTATATTCTTATGGGTCTTCTTAAAGAAGAATAATACTTATTATTATTATTATTATTATTATTATTATTATATTCAGGAGCTCACAGGGGCCACTAACTTGAAATTCAAGCTCCCAAAGAATACGGCGTTCATTATCAAGAAGAAAGTGAAGGTAAATGAAAATACGAAAGAAGACATCTCATTTGTTAAAAAATATCAGAAATAATCTGTAGATCAAACTGTGTGAAAACACAATTAAACTGCCCCAAATAAAAGTGTCACTGTAGCAAAATATTTCGTAAAAATAAGATTAATGTAGAAACCTTAAAACTAAAAACGATACGACCAACAGAAGGTGGCAGGATGTAAAACAGGATTCAAAATCCACCCAGAAATTACGTGACATTTTGAGACATTAGAAAGAAATGGTGTGGTACAAACGTGTCTTGAGATAGGGGTGCAAGAAGGGGGTGGAGGAGGAGAGGGAGGAGGAGATGGAGGAGGAGGAGGAGAAGGGTGGAATAGGGGGTAAAAGCCCCATTAGAAAGGATAATGGGGCAATTAGAGGGGAGGAGAGTTCAACGGAAGGCACCCATCATGGAGTAACAAGGCCATAATAAGGCTCCTTCGGGGCAGCTTCTTCCAAGAACATAAGAAGCTGAAGGTGCCACAAATGACACCGAATAAGACACACAACAAAAGAAGGAAGAAAGAAGAAAAAACTCCAAGAACATAAGAGGCTGAAGGTGCCCTAACTGACAACAACAACAACAAATAATAATAATAATAATAATAATAATAATAATAATAATAATAATAATAATAATAATAATAATAATAATAAAAACTCCAAGAACATAGAAGGCTGAAGGTGCCATGACATCAAATAATAATAATAATAATAATAATAATAAATATATAATAATAATAATAATAATAATAACTAATAATAAATAAAATAATAATAATAAAAATAATAAATAAAAAAACTCACGAGAACATATCAGAGGCTGAATGTGCCACAAATGACAGAAAAAAAAACCCAAAGAACATGAGAGGTCGAATTTATGTCACAAATGACAGAACAAAAACCCCAAAGAACATAAGGGGATGAAGGTGCCACAAATGACACCGAAAAAAAAAATCAGAGGCTAGGACACGGCAGGTCAAACCATGTCTTTCCAGCTGTCTGTACTCAACAGAAATTGTTAGCAACTACAATAAAAGGGCTGCTACTAATGTAAATGAATATTAAACTGACAGACACAATAGTGTCATCAAACACCATATCGATGATACGACGATATTAACTATACCAAAATAATAATGATGTAAGGAAAATAGTAAGCGCAGAAAATACGGATTTCATGTAAAAATCGGCTTGAGAGAGAGAGAAGAGAGAGAGAGAGAGAGAGAGAGAGAGAGAGAGATTCAAATTGAGAATTCACTTATAGATACTTTAAACCGTAAATCAGCACCTATCGTAACCTACACTCTTTTCTCCGGAATGCCCTAACTTTAGCTCGGGTGGGATAGAACAGAACCAGACGCCCATAGGAAAGAGAGATGAGTTCAGATTACAAATGAACCATTGCAGAAAAATAATTGCATAAAATGTCATTTTGTTTCTTAAGGACGCTACCACAATAATAGGGATAAAGAAGGTGTGTGTGTGTGTGTGTATGCACGCTTGTGCGTACCAGGCGAGATTTGAGTTTAGAATAAGCGTGGCATCTGCTCTACTTTACTCCCTTGTAGTAATCAGACCCTCTCAAATATTATTCCTAATACGACATAAGGATAAAGTTGAGAGACCAGGCCCACCAGAATTCTAACAATGCTTTCTAAGGCTCCTCGTTTGTGTATGCGTGGAGAGAGAGGAGAGGATCCAGTAATGCTTTCTAAGCCTCCTTGTCTGGGTATGCGTTGAGAGAGAGAGAGTAGTATGCTTTCTACCTCCTTGTCTGGTTGCGTTGAGAGAGAGACGAGAGAGATGAGAGAGAGAGAGAGAGAGAGAGAGAGAGAGAGAGAGAGAGAGAGAGAGTTTAATCACAAACGACCAATATACAAAGGACACAGTAGCAAGGGATTTAATCAAATGCTCGGAACTTAGCAAGACACAAGCCACCAGCGACGTCCAGGAATCTCAATAGAGAGGAAATGGAAATAGGAGAGATCCCTTACAATTGCAACGCCAGAAAGTGGGATTCCGGATGCATTGCATTCGAGAATTGCTATTGCAATATGCTAT